>NC_067401.1:126553096-126888096 GCF_016432865.1 Antechinus flavipes | reverse complement strand
TGCAATAAAAGCTTGGAATTCTCTCCCTGGACAGAAAGATGGAAATAATGCTTTCACAAAAATAGAGCAAGGTCCCAACGAACCTTTTGCAGATTTTGTGGGACGTTTACAAACAGCTGTAATAAGAACCATTGGAGACAATGCAGCAACAGAAATAATGACTAGACATTTGGCTAAGGAAAATGCCAATGAGGTTTGCAAGAGAATTATATGGGGGCTAGACAAAAATGTTTCTTTAGAGGAGATCATTAGACGCTGTGCCACAGTGGGCACAAATGCTTATTATGCCCAGACTATGATGAACATGGAAAGACAAGGTCCTTCTTGGCAGAGGAATTCTAGAGAAACTCGTCGATGTTTTCATTGCGGAAAAGTTGGACATTTGAGAGCTCATTGTAGATATGGAGATAGAGTGAGAAGACAGGGTGAGAGAAAACCTAAAACCCCATGTCCAAAATGTAACCGAACCGAGGCTTTCACTGGGCCTCTAAATGTATATTGACCCAGAAGAAGGAGAGGCAAGGCCCAGCTCCAAAGTATCAATCAAAGGACAGGTGGGGCATGATAGCAGCTGAGGTTACACCCAGAGAGACTTTAGAAATTCAGAACTCTGATGTCATCAACCAACAGAAAAGCAATCAGGATTACAGTTGGGAAGAATACAGGCCTTTTAAGACAACAAGACAATATCCAATGCAAACAGCTCCAATGTAATTACCAGATGATGAGGAGAAATCCCAAAAGTGGTAAATAGAAGAGAATTATTTAGGACAGACAAGAGAAATGGACATTAACATGGGTTCATCATTGTACACAGCAAAAACAATATCATACAACAATCAATTTTGATGGATGTGACTCTTTCCAACAATGAAGTGATTGAGGCTAGTTTCAATGATTTCATGATGAGGAGAGCCATCTATACTCACAGAGAGAACTATGGGAACTGAGGGTAGACCGTAAAATAACATTCTCACTCTTTTTATTGTTGTTCATTTGCATTTTGTTTTCTTACTCATTTTCTTTTCTTTTTGATCTGATCTTTCTTGTGCAACAAGATAATTGTATAAATATCTTTACATATGTTGGATTTAACATATATTTTAACATGTATGTGACATATTGGATTACTTGCCATCTAAGGGAAGGAGAGGGAAGGAGGGGAAAATTTGGAACACGAGGCTATGCAAGGAACAATGTTGAAAAATTATTTGTGCATATGTTTTGAAAATAAAAAGCTTTAATAATTTAAAAAAAGAAAGGAAAAAAATAAAGAATATTAACTTTTGCATCAGAAAAAAATGGAATCAGAATTGAATAAGAGGAGATGAACTGCCTGGATTTAATTTTGGAAAGTGTAAAGTGTTTTTAGTGATTCCAAACTTTCTTTTTTTTTTTTTATTCCCAAGAGTATCTTTATTAAAGAGCATTTTCATACAAGATGTAAGCCTCTAGATTCCAAACTTTCTATAAAAGCAAAGATTCATCTTTTTAAAGTTAGCATTTTAACATTTTCACATTGTTGTAAGATAATAGCAAGGTATATAGTACAACCACTTCAAACAAATTAAAATTGATATCATGTAGAGAGCAATAAAAAGAGGCTGTACAGGGACACTGGATCATAGATGACATCCCCAACAGCTTTTTACTGTTTTAAGCTTTGACTGCTATTATTTTTATGGCTATTTTAAGCTATTAAAATTAAAACTGCACTAAGATATTGGTGAGAGTATATTGTATAATAAATGAGTGACTGAAGAAAAATAGTGCAAATATATCATCAAATCACAATAATAAAAAAGAAGTGAGCTTTTGACATGGTAAGATCAAGCAAGGTATGATAAGCAATCATGTTCTACTTCCCATGAAGTGTATTCATTATGCTATGTAGACCTTTTGTGACAAACTTATGGGTAGTGTCATAGGAATCACAAATTGAGCAAGAAGAGATAGTTGTATTGTGCTTATTAGAATGAATTTGTGAATCATTAAGATCTATTTGGGCATAAAAGATAGGACTAACAGTTCACATTATTTTGAGAGAGACAGAGACAGACAGAAAGAGGGAGAGAGAGAGACTCACACAGAGAGAGACAGAGAGAGAGAGAGAGAGAGAGGGGAGGAGAAAAATAAGAAGAAAAAGAAGAAGAAGAAGAAGAGAGATAGAAATTAAGTTGTAATTTGCTGAGTATGAAACAGTGCAATAGAACTTCCTGTTGCTGAACTTTCTTGAACATTTTGTTTTCACTGTCTTTTGAAAAACAAGCTATTAAAAATCCCTGTGTGTACTGATATGTCACCAATACTACCATTTTCAGTAAGATGTCTCAGTAGGATATCACTACCTTAACCTTTGAAGAAGGATGGAGAAATGGTGTTTATGTATATATATATAAATATAAATATATATATATATATATTTAACCAACAGTAAGAGATAGGATTAAAAACATTACTACTAGGTTGAAAGCAAGTTACTAAAATGTTGAGATTCTACTTCCTTTTGTACTCTTCAAGGAGTATCAGTAGGGTGCTCTAAACTGTTGCTCATTGTCTTGACATCATATACAATCTGTGACTGGCCTCCTTGGGCCTCTCTGAAGTCTTCCTGGCTTTGAATAGGACTGAACACCCATACAAAGAGCTTGCATTTATTCTTTAAATAAAATGTTAAAATGAACCATATGTACATACAGAAAGGAAGAGATGACCAAGTTTATCAGATTCTTACAGCAGGAAAAGTCACAAAGAAAGACAAAACAGGGTCTTTTGCTACATACTTGCCTTTGAAATGCCACCTCACCAGTTCCTTGATGTTTCCTCTGCAAAGGGCAGGCTTTATTTCTGCCAAAAATCTTTGCAAGTGAGCGAACAGAATTTATCTCAAGCTCGGCAGCCAATATACATTATCCGCAGGTTCCTGGCTAAACTATTAAAATTAATCAGGTGGCAAACTTTCATTACAGCGCCTCTAATAAACAAGAAAACTGGACTCCCAGGGTTGGAAATGTCAGTAAATACAACAGCATTAAAAAGAAAGAAATTTTTCAAAATGTCTAAGGAGACTCAAATTTTAGTCCAAATGAAATTAAACTACACTTACTGTCTATGCAAAACCATTCATTTTTATAGAGATGTTTCTCAGTCCTGAGGATTTAAGCCAGTCCTAGGCATGAGAACCAAAGCCAAGAATCCAGATTAAGTAATAAAATATTTCATAAATGGGTTGGTGCTTAGGGGAAAGAGACCATAGGCATATGACCTCCTTTCTGTATACTGCAGCTGCTAAATCCTGGGCAGCAAGAACAGGCTCTAATGCTGACACTGCAGCAAGGGATTAAGATGACAGAACCAAAGGTACTATAGGAGTGATGAAATGGGAGATGAGATTTTTAGTGGATTTGTACTATAAAAATGAGAATGGGCATTTAGTGGTACCCTGAAAAGACAGACCTGTTTCATCTTACCTACTAAATCTCCTCTCATCCAAATTTCTCTGTTTCTGTGAAGGATACCACCTCCAGCCACCCAAATTCACAAACTCAATATAATCCTTCAGTCTTCCTTCTCCATTCTTCTGTGTATCCAATTAATTGCTACATCTCATTAATGCTACTTCCACAAATTAAAATTTTATCCTTCTGCCTCTCTCCATTCCTCAAATCATCAGTCTAGTTCAGGTCCTCATCACTCTCCACTTGGACAACTGCAATAGCCTATTTGTTGGATTTCCATGTCCATGGCTCTCTCCCTCTTCAACTTAGCTGCCAAAATAATGTTATTCAAAAAATATGGGGCCATATAACGTCCTTGCTGAATAATCTTTAGTGGATACCCAATTGCTTCTAGGCTACAATATGAACTCTTCACCTTGACATTTAAAGTCCTTCACAATCTGCCTCTAATGCTTATTTCACATTTCTCCTTTGTATAATCTATGATCCAATTAAATTGGCATTCAATACCAAGTATAGCATTCTAATCTCCTGCCTTAGTACCTCAGTATACACAGTTCTGTGCACTTCCATTTTGTTTCCACTTCTTAGAATTGCTAGCTTTCTTATATGGCTCATTTTTAGTTTTTGTCTTTTAATGGAAACACTACTATTTTCCTGATTTCTCCATCCTCTATTTCTTTCTCTTTCTCTCTTCCAAATATCATTGTGTGTGTGTGTGATGTGTTTGTAAGTTTGTGCATATGTATTTTCCTACTTTTTTCCCCCTCTGGAATGTTGTTTTTGAGGGAAGGGGCTATTTTTGTTCTTTGTTCTTTTATTACTAGAATCTAGCAGTCTTAATGGGTACTTAATTAATATTTGTTGGATTAAATGTGACTTAACAGGCCAGAATAGAATAGTATAGAACAGGATTGCCCCAGATAGGACTCAATAGGGTGGAATAAGATAGGAAAAAAAGAGGAGACAAGAGGAAGAGAGAAGCAGAAAGGAGAGGAAAGAAGAGAAGAGGAGAAGAAAGGAGAGGACAAGGAAGGGAAAAGAAGAAAAGGAAATCAATGGAGGGAAGGAGAGAAGAGGAAAGGACGGGAAGAGATTGTTTAGGGTAGAAAAGAAGACAATACCATAGAATAGCATGCCATTCAATTATATCATATCGACAACCTGATAATAATGGAAAATGCAATATACTTGGGGACAGATGGCCTTTTTTGGCTCTTTGCTATTTCCTGGATATACAATCCTGGGTAAGTCTGCCTTAAGACTTTAGTTTCCTCTTCTGTGTAATGAGTGATTTTGGCTAGTACTGTTTCTTTATGGATGCTCTTACCTTTGTAGTTTGTTTCATACTCCCTTCTGTCTTTTCTCCTATTCCTCTGTCTTTTTTGCTGGCTCATTATACATACCATATCTCCCAAATGTAAATATTTCTCAAGTTTGTATCCTGGACTATTTTCTCTCTCTACATTATTTTTCTTGGTATTCTCATCCACTCTATTGGATTTAATTATCATTTCTATATGGATAACTCACAGCTGTTTTATATATGTGTGTATGTATATGTATGTGTGTGTGTATATATATATATATATGTATATGTATATATGTATATATGTATGTATATGTGTATGTATATATGCAAAATGTGTCTCAAATCTTACCCTTTATCTCTACTCATGCAACTGCCAAACTGCTATCTTAGTTCAGGACTTTATTAGCTCTCTCATAGACTATTGCAATGGTATGCTATGGAATTGGTCTTCCTGATTCACTCCATATTTCAATCAGTTTCTAAAGTGATTTTCCTTAACTGTCAATTTGATATATTATTTTCCTATTCAATTCATTGCCTCAGGGATAAAACAAAAACTCATCTTTAACTTTTAAAGTCCTTCATAACCTGATCTGAATTTATCTTTCTTCATTATACATTGTTCTCTTACTTCTAGAAGAAGACAAAATTATTCTTCTCTCTGTTCCTTACAAAATTACATGCCATCTATTTTTTGTGTGTGTGATTTTTCAATGGCCAGCCCTTATTTCTGGAGTTCATTCTCTCTGTATCTTTGCCTCATGAGATTCTCTAATTTTGTTTTTTAAGATTCAGCCAAAGCATTATTTCCTGCTTGAAGTCTGTAATTATTCTCATAACTGCTAAGACCATTGTTCTCTCATTAATAATACTGTGTTTTCCATATATATTTATTTTGTATTCAGTGTTTATATGTACATGTTGTCTTACCCAACTCCTGAGAGTATAATGTGAACTTCTGAGAATAGGGGATGTTTCATTCTTTGATTTTGTGTTCCCAGTGCCTAGCCAGGAACTTGTCTCATAATAAGTATCTAATAAATGTTTGTTGGTCTATTAATTCTTAGGATCAGCACCAAAAAAAAAAAATGAGCTCTATTACGCTATGTAGTTACTTTAGATTTTGCTGCAATGTAGGACTTTATAAAAGTAATCCTAAAGTAGGAATTCTCTTCACCAATGCATATCAGGGACTCATTAGCAATAGACATCATTTGAGTGTACTGAGGTATCAATTGTCTTACACATTAGAGTATAGCTATCATGTGCCACAAGTAGGACTTGGAGTCAGGTTTGCTGATTTCAAGATTGATTCTTTGTCCCAAAGCCCCTAACTTCTGGGAAAAGAATTCATTATTTGATAAAAACTGCTGGGATAATTGGAAATTAGTATGGCAGAAATTAGGCATGGACCCACACTTAACACCATATACCAAGATAAGATCAAAATGGGTCTATGACCTAGGCATAAAGAACGAGACTATAAATAAATTAGAGGAACATAGAATAGTTTATCTCTCAGACTTGTGGAGGAGAAAGAAATTTGTGACCAAAGATGAACTAGAGACCATTACTGATCACAGAATAGAAAATTTCGATTACATCAAATTAAAAAGCCTTTGTACAAATAAAACTAATGCAAACAAGATTAGAAGGGAAGCGACAAACTGGGAAAACATTTTCACAGTTAAAGGTTCTGATAAAGGCCTCATTTCCAAAATATATAGAGAACTGACTCAAATTTATAAGAAATCAAGCCATTCTCCAATTGATAAATGGTCAAAGGATATGAACAGACAATTTTCAGAGGATGAGATTGAAACTATTACCACTCATATGAAAGAGTGTTCCAAATCATTATTGATCAGAGAAATGCAAATTAAGACAACTCTGAGATACCACTACACACCTGTCAGATTGGCTAAGATGACAGGAAAAAATAATGATGAATGTTGGAGGGGATGCGGGAAAACTGGGACACTAATGCATTGTTGGTGGAGTTGTGAACGAATCCAACCATTCTGGAGAGCAATCTGGAATTATGCCCAAAAAATTATCAAAATGTGCATATCCTTTGATCCAGCAGTGTTTCTATTGGGCTTATATCCCAAAGAAATACTAAAGAAGGGAAAGGGACCTGTATGTGCCAAAATGTTTGTAGCAGCCCTGTTTGTAGTGGCTAGAAACTGGAAAATGAATGGATGCCCATCAATTGGAGAATGGCTGGGTAAATTGTGGTATATGAACGTTATGGAATATTATTGTTCTGTAAGAAATGACCAGCAGGATGAATACAGAGAGGCTTGGAGAGACCTACATGAACTGATGCTAAGTGAAATGAGCAGAACCAGGAGATCACTATACACTTCGACAACGATATTGTATGAGGACATATTTTGATGAAGTGGATTTCTTTGACAAAGAGACCTGAGTTTCAATTGATAAATGACGGACAAAAGCAGCTACACCAAAGAAAGAACACTGGGAAACGAATGTGAACTATCTGCATTTTTGTTTCTCTTCCGGATTATTTATACCTTCTGAATCCAATTCTCCCTATGCAACAAGAGAACTGTTCGGTTCTGCAAACATATATTGTATCTAGGATATACTGCAACATATCCAACATATAAAGGACTGCTTGCCATCTAGGGGAGGGGGTGGAGGGAGGGAGGGGAAAAAAAATCGGAACAGAAATGAGTGTAAATATAATGTAATTATTAAATAAAAAAATTAAAAAAAAAAAAAAAAAAAAAAAAAGATTGATTCTTTGTTAACCACACCACAATATTTCTCATTTTATTATTCACATAAACAATGTGAAAGGTTGAAGGACTTTAGAGATCATCTCAGTCAACTTCTTCATTTGATAAATGATTAAACAAAGATTCAAAGAAGTAAAATGTCTTACCAAGGAATTTAGTAACATGCTTATTGTAGTTAAGAAGGTCAGTTTACCTAGGCTTGAAGTCTGTGAAGGAAAGTAGTGAGATAAAAGTAAAGGTATGCTGGTAAATTTTAACAACTAATTCTTGGGTGAGAGCAGAGAAGAGAATGGTGGTACATGCAAGACACACATTTAAGTTTAATCTGAATTATTAGCATTTACTCCATCACTTTCTTAAGTCTGGACAATCAACAAAGCAATAAATCAAGCTCCTATTTGTAGCATTTGCCAATTTCTGTAGTGCCAATGTTCATACTGAAAATTTAACAAATGGGTCTATTAAGCTTGTTGAAGTTGACTCCAGCATACCCTTGGGATATATTTAGCAAGGCAAGTTGAAATCAGTTTTTAAAGGGTCTTGAAAGCCAGCTTAAGGTAATCAAATTTGATGATGTAGGAAATGAAGAGGGGAATGACATTTTGAAAAACAATACTTTGGGGAAACTAATAAAGCAGTGATCGGGTAACATGGATTGAAACAAGTAAAGAATGAAAATGTAGAGAAGAATTATTTAGTCAATCAACAAACATTTATTAATTGTTTACTACATGTCTGACACCATGTCAGGGAATAAAACAAAGACCAAAAAATAGTTCTTGCACTGACAGTTTTCTAAAGTTGAAAACAATATGTAAATAAATAGGTTCCTACAAAATAAATATACAATAAATGTAAAGTAATCTGAAAGGAATGGGATTAGTAGAGAAAGAACCAGGAACAGCCTTCTATAGAATAGAGACTTTAAATGGAATCCCAAGCTAAAAAATTTAAAAGGGAAAGAAGATGTGGTAGAAAACTTAGGGTAAGGGGGATAAATTGTGAAGAAGAATAATGATGAGAAATTGAATGTGGTGTTCTGGAGAGGGAATCAAGTAAGGTTTTTTTTTTTTGGTGTTTTTTTAAAAAATATATTTTTAATACATATTGCTTTATGAATCATGTTGGGAGGTAAAAAGAAAAAAATAAGAGAGATAAAAAAAAGAAGTGAACATAGCATTGTTGATTTACCTTCATTCTTCTTAGTTCTTTTGCTAGAGCAGATGGCACTTTCTGTCCAAAGTTTATTAGAATTGCTTTGAATCATTGAATCACTGAGAAGAACCAAGTCTTTCAAAGTTGCTCATCATACATTATTGCTATTATTGTATACAATGTATTCCTGGTTCTGCTTGCTTCACTCAACATCAGTTCATGTAAATCTTTCTAGGACTTTGTAAAATCAGCTTGCTTATCATTTTTTGTAGAATAATAATATTCCGTTACTGTCATATACCACCAATTATTCAGCCATTCCCAACTGATGGGCATCTAGTCATTTGCCAATTCTTTGCTACTACAAAAAGAACTGCTAGAAACATTTTTGTGCATAAGAGTTTTTTCCCCCCCCCATCTTTATGATTTCCTTTGGATACAGACTCAGTAATGACACTGCTAGGTCAAAGGATATGCACAACTTGATGAACCATTAGATCCAGATTGCTATTCAGAATGGTTGGAGCATTTCACAACTCTATCAAAAATGCATCAGGGCCCCAGTTTTCCCACATCTTCTCCATCATTCGTCATTATCTTTTTCTGTCATCTGAACCAATCTAAGAGGTATGACGTGGCATCTCAGACTTGTTTTAATTTCATTTCTCTAATCATTAATAGTTTAGAGCATTTTTTTCATATGACTATAGATGGCTTTAATTTCATCATCTGAAAAGTGTCTGTTCTTATGATTTGACCATTTATTAGTTGGGGAATGACTTGTATTCCTATAAATTTAATACAGTTTTTATATATTTTAGAAATGAGATTTTTATCAGAAATGCTGCCTATAAAGATTTCCCCCTAGCTTTGTGCTTACCTTTTGGTCATGTTTCTGTTGGTTTTATTTGTGCAACACTTTTTTTTTAATTTAATATAATCAAAGTTGCCCATTATACCTTTCATAATGTTCTCTGGTTCTTCTTTGGTCATAAATTCTTCCTTCTCCAAAGATTTGATAGGTAAATTATTCCTTATTTTTCTGATTTGTTTATGGTATCATAATTTATACCAAAACCATATTCCATTTTGATCTTATTTTGGTATAGGATATGAGATGTAGGCCTATGCCAAGATTCGGACATTATTTTTCAGTTTTCCTAGGTATTTTTGTGAGTTCTTATTCCAGAAGTTGGAGTTTGGAGGTTTATCAAATGCTAGATTGCTATAAGTCTTGATTATTGTCTCATGTGTATCTATCTATTCCACTGACCCACCACTCTATTTCTTAGACAGTACCAAATGGTTCTGATGACTGCTGCTTTAAAATATAGTTTTAGGTTTGGTACTGCTAAGTCACCATCCTTTGCATTTTTTTTATTAATTCCCTTGCTATTTGTAACCTTTTCTTTGTCCAGATGAATTTTCTTATTATTTTTTTCTAATTCTATAAAATAATGTTTTAGCAGTTTAATTGGTATGATGTTAGAATCCTTACAAGTTGTTAACTCATTAGAGTTGATAGAGACAATAATTATCTAATTTAGCATGG
Source organism: Antechinus flavipes (assembly GCF_016432865.1). Classification (NCBI taxonomy): domain Eukaryota; kingdom Metazoa; phylum Chordata; class Mammalia; order Dasyuromorphia; family Dasyuridae; genus Antechinus; species Antechinus flavipes. Next base: position 126,877,854 of record NC_067401.1, on the reverse strand, counting down.
TTCAGTATGATTGATCTGATCCTACAAGGAGATGTTATGGGCCAGAACTTGAAACAAGGTACTAAGTGGAATTGAGGAAACACTGTTTAAATCTAGTTTAACACTGATTTAATCATACAAGAAATAATGGTTTCCCAGTGATATAATGATTGATGTGTACTCAGTGTACAACATATAAGCAACAAGTACTCAGGACCAGAGAGCACTCTGGGAGATACAGAAGCCCACAAGCCCACTCTCCGAGGTGGAGTCAGATTCATTCCATTTTTCCACCTTTGTGCTGGCTGGAGGCTGAAGGACTGGAAGGAGAAAATAAATGTTTGAAGTTTTATCACCTGCCTGCATTTGAAGTGATTACTGATCTGAACTGAAACTAAGACTGCCTCCAGAAAACCTGCCCAAGAAACCTGCTCTCAGAGAGAACCATCATATATATTATACAAAAGAAGAAGAACACCACAGTATGATACTAAATAAGTAGAGCAATTTAGGCATAATTGTAGTTTTTATTAGATTAACTCAATCTAGCCACAAAAAAAATTGATATTTGTCCAATTCTATAGATCTGACTTTATTTGTGTGGGAAGTATTTTGCCATTGTGTTTATATAGTTCTTGGATTTGTCTTGGGAGATAGATGCCCAAGTATTTTTATTGTGTCTACAGTAATTTTAAATAGAATTTCTTTTTCCATCTCTTGCTGATGGGCTTTGTCAGTAATATATAGAAATGCTGATGATTTGTGTTGGTTTATTTTATATCTTGAAACCTTGCTAAAGCTGTGAATTGTTTCCAGTAGGTTTTTGGATTATTTTTTAGGATTTTCTGAGTATATCATGGTATGATCTACAAAGAGTTATATTTTTTTCCTCATTGCCTATTCTACTTCCTTTAATTTTTTTTCTTTTATTATTGCCAAAGGCAACATTTCTAGTACAATGTTGGATAATAGTACTAATAATGGGCAGCCTTGTTTCACTCTTAATCTTATGTGCCCAGCTTCTCTCCATTATAAATAATTCTTGCTAAAAGTTTTAGATAGATATTGCTTATTATTTTAAGGAAAGTTCTCTTTATCCCTATGCTCTCTAGAGTTTTTAATAGGATTAGGTGCTGTATTTTGTCAAAAGCTTCTTCTGCATCTATTGAGATTATTTTATGATTTCTGTTTGTTTTGTTTTAGATATGACTGATTATGGTAATAGTTTAATTGATGTTGAACTATTCCCACTTTCCTCATATAAATGCTAGTTGGTCATAGTATATTATCCTATTGATACATTTGCTATTATTTTATTTAAAATTTTTGCATTAATATTCATTAGGGAGATTGGTATACAATTTTCTTTCTGTTTTGGCTATTCCTGGTTTAGGCATTAGTCCCATATTTGTGTCATAGAAGGAATTTTGCAGGACTCCTTCTTTACCTACTTTACTAAACCAATAGTTTACATACAATTGGAATTAACTGTTCTTTAAATGTTTGGAATTCACTTTGGAATCCATCTGCTCCTGGAGACAATTTCTTAGGGAGTTCATCTTGTTCAATTTATTTTTCTAAAATAGGACTATTTATGTAATTTATTTCCTCTTCTGTTAAACTAGGAAATTTATATTTTTGGGAATATTCATCCATTTCAGTTAGATTGCCAAAACTTATTTCCAGAGTTGGACAAAATATCTCCTAATTATGTTTTGATTTTTTTTTTTATTGGTGGCAAATTCACCCTTTTTATTTTTATGCTGTTGATTTGGTTTTTTCCTTGCCTTTTTCTAATCAAATTAACCAACAGTTGATTTTTCCCACAAAACCAACTCTTAGTTCATTTATTAGTTCTATAGTTCTCTTAGTTTCTATTTTATTAAGCTCTCCTTTGTGTTTCAGAATTTCTAATTTGGTATTTAATTGGTGGTTTTGAAATTTTTTTTTAGCTTTTATAGTTGTATGCCTAATTCATTGACCTTATCTTTCTCTATTCTATTCATGTGGATATTTAGAGATATAAAATTTCCCTAAGAACTGTTTTGGCTGCATACCATAGGTTTTGGCATGTTATCTTATTATTTTTCTTCTTTTGAATGAAATTATGGATTATTTCTGTGATTTGTTGTTTGAGTTGCTCATTTTTTAGAATTAGGTTAATTTCCAATTGGTTTTTAGTCTATCTTTCCCTGGCCTTTTATTGAATATAATTTTTATTGTATTGTGGTATGAAAAGAAAGCATTTACTATTTCTGCCTTTCTATATTTGATTGAAAGTTTTTTTTTTATTATTATTCTCTAATACATGGTCAGTTTTTGTGTAAGTGTCATGTACTGTCAAGAAAAACATGTATTCCTTTATACCTTTATTCAATTTTCTCCAGGGATCTATCATATCTAGACTTTCTAGGATCCTATTAATCTCCCTTTTTTCTTTCCCATTTATTTTGTGATTATGTGGAAGGGAAAGAGTGAAGTTCTCTGCTCATAGAATTTTGCTATTATTTTCTGTAAGTGTCTTAAAATCTTCTCTAGGAATTTGGCTGCTGTATCATTTGGTGCATGCCCACTTAGTATTATTATTACTTTATTATTTAAATACCCTTTATCACGATGTATTTTTCTCCTTATCTTTTTTTTTTTTGGGGGGGGAGGGGGCTAAGTGACTTGCCCAGGGTCACACAGATAGAAAGTGTTACTTACTTATCTCTTTTAATAAGATCTATTTTTACTTTTTCTTTATTTGAGGTCAGAATTGCTACCCCTGCTTTTTTTTTTTACTTCAGTGGAAGCATAATAAATTATGTTCTAGCCTTTTATGTTTACTCTGTAAATGTCTCTCTGTGTCAGATATGTTTCTTGTACACAATATATTGTAGGATTCTGTTGTTTCCATTTCATGGAAATGTTTCCATTTGTTCTCTTTTTCTACCTTGTCTTTAATCTTGATTTTTTTTTCCTTACCCATCATATCCATTACCTTATCTTTTATCATCCCTTCTCTTTCTCTTAATAATGCTTTCCCTCTTAGAGCCAAAATTGATGAGATCAAGATATAGACAATACTCACCCTTTCCCTTCTTTCCCTTGATTGTAATAGGTCTTTTGCATCTCTTCATACGAACTAATTTTCCCATTATTTCTCCCCTTTTGTTTTTTTTCCATCACAAATCTACAGATCTTTTCCATCCCTTGAAGTTTTTTTTTTCTTTGAAGTCATCATCAGAGTCCTTTCACAACCATATCCTCAGTATATGTGATGCCCCCATCTATCTGCTCCAGCAACAAATACAGTTCACAAGAGTTACAGATATCTGTAATGTTTGAGATAGCTTTCTGGAGGACCTTAAGACCATCCTTGCTCTCAGCAGAATAATCAAAACAAGAATAATCAGGAATAAAATCCAAAGTCTTTATTGTCTCCTTCAGTTTCCCAGTCTGAACCAGTCCCCCCCATAGTGCAGGAGGCAGGAGAGCCACCACTAGGCTAATCAAAGATAGAAATGTCTATCTTCCAGTCCTTGTTAGCCCTTATATACCTTATTGTAATTGCATCCTACTGATTATGTATGAACTTAGAGAACCATTGCATCATCATGCTAAGTACTAAGTATATATATGAACTAGAGAACCATCATCTCATCAATTCCACTGAATTTACACCTTGTTTCAAGTATCCCTCTGCAGATATCATTTTTTCATCTAGGGATGTAAACAGTTTATCTTTAAATTATATATATATATGTAAATATACATATATATATGTAAACTGTTTACATCGATATTACATATATACGTGTGTGTGTGTGTTGTGTGTTTGTAGATTAAATTTTCTGTTTAATTCTTTTTTTATAATTTTATACTTTTTTTAATAGAAATGATTGAAAGTCTCTTACTTCACTGAAGTTCCATCTCCTCCCTTGAAAGATGATGCTGAATTTTACTATGTAGTTAATTCTTTGTTGTAACCTTGGGTTTTTTGCCTTCCAGAATAGGGTATTCCTGGGTCTCAAATCCTTTATTATAGAAGCTGCCATATCCTGTAATCCTGACTGTTGCTCCTTGATATTTGAATTCTTTTTGTCTGGCAGCTTTCAGTATTTTTTTCCTTCAGATTATAGTTTTGGAGTTTCACAATAATGTTCCTTGGGGTTTTCTTTGTAGGATCTCTTTCTGGAGGTGATAGATGGATTCTTTCTAGAATATTAGGGAAATTTTCCTTTATGATCTCTTATAGAATGCTATGCAGGCTCTTTTTTTTTGGTCATGACTTTCAGGTAGATCAATAATGTTTAACTTGGTTCTTCTGGATCTATTTTCCAGATTGGCTATTTTTCCAATGAAGTATTTCACATGTTCTATTTTTTCAGTCTTTTTAGTTTGTTTGATTCTTGCTGTCTCACAAAGTCATTAGCTTCATTTTCTCTTCTCTTCTAGTTTTTATTGTGTAATTTTTTTGAGTTAGATTTTGTGTATCTTCTTCCATTTAGTTAATTTTACTGTTTAAAGAATTGTTTTCTTCAGTTTTTTCCTTACTGAAAGTTTTTTTTTTTAACTGTCTCATGCATACCTCTCATTTCCTTTCTCATTTTTCTTCTAACTCTCATATTTGCCTTTTAAAGTAATTTATGAGCACTTCCAAGAACTCTCTTTAGGATTGTGACCAATTCATATCACTCTTAGAGATTTCTTCTGTGGACATTCTGTCTTCATATGAGTTTGTGTTTTTGTATGTCCTGTCAATATAGTAGCTTTCTATGGTCGTTCCTTTTCTGCTCATTTTCTTTACCTTTTTTTTTTTTTTTTTTTTTTTTTTTTAATGGTTGAGCTTTGCTTCTGGGTTAAAGAGGATGTTGTCTCAAGCTTCCTGAACAACTTTGAGCCTTAGCTTTGAGCATGGGGACAACTTGTGTTTGCAGGGGATAGCTTTTCTTGCTCTTTTCAGGAACAGCTTGAATTCCCCGAGTTTGCCTTCTGAGATAAGACTGAAAATTGCCTCACTGATTTGGTCCTCTACTGAGCCAGGGCTGAGGGTTATATTTACTGACTTGCTGTGATTAAGACCCTCTCACCAGCTTTCCCAGAATCTATCTGAGCTGGGATGAACACCATTTTTACCTCAGTGAGACTGAATTTTTTAATTCTATCTTGAGCTGGAGAATAGTTTAATTTCATCAGACTTTATTCAGAGGCTTGATTTCATGTGGTTTTCTAGAGAAACTGAAAGCAAATAAGTCTTATGAAGACATAAAGGTGAAAAACGCTGATGGACTGAACTGGAATTCTGGCTGTTTGAATTGAGTGAAAGTAATATATAGTAATATAACATATATTACTATAATTATATATTATAATATGTAAAATATAAGTAATAATAATATACATTATACCATCTAACTGGTTGCTTTTACACTATATATATATGCAACCAGTTAGATGGTATAATGTAAAAAGTGCTCTACCTGGAATCAAATGGAGTTAAAATGTAAGGTTAAATGTTTTCTCAGATGTTAACAACAGTGTGATCCTGGACAATCATTTAACTTTTGTTTGCCTCAGTTTCTTCAAGATCCCATGCCTCTCAGGAATTGTGAGAATAAGATACAGTAGTATTTGTAAAACATTTTGCAAACTTTGGAATACTACATGAATGCTAACTCTTATTATTAAGAGGAAACTATTCCAATAGAATAAGTATAATGTTACAATGGTCTGAACTAAGATGACAACAGTGGAACTAGAAAGGAAGAGATAGTTCTAATATTCATTTTGAAGCAAGAATTGAGAAGTTTTAGTGGCTAATTGGGTGTACAAGTGAGAGATGGAGAGTAGTAGCCAAAGAGACTTAAAACCTAGTTTTGTACTTAGGCTAAGAAAATGATGATGATGTGACTAGAAATAGAGAGCATAATATAAGGTTTTTGTAGGTAGATGTAAGGTTAATTTTAAATAAATTGACTCTAAATCAATTTAATATCCTCAGGTTGATTTTTGAGGCAGCAAGGTGGTGCAATGGGTGGAACACCAAGTCTGGAGTCATGAAAAACTTATGTTCAAATTCATATTCAGATACTTATTAGTATATAATCCTGGCCAAGCAACTTAATATCTTCCCTCTCATTTTCATCAATTGTAAAATTGGGATAATGATAGAACCTTAGTCCTCAGATTGTTGTGAAAATCAAATGGGATAACTGTAAAACACTTTGTACAATTCTTGGCAAATAGTAAATACTATATAAGAAATGATGTTTAGTGAAAGTACTGTGGATTCAGAAGGCAGCTTCTTCAAATGAGAATTATCCAAACCTGTTTCCTCCTGTATATAAAGATAATAAGCATCTTTGCAATACCTATTTCAGCAAGCAGTTGAGGAAAAAAGGAATTCAAATACATAAAAATATCAAAATTTAAGGTTAGAAAATTTCTTAGATATCAGTTACCCTAACCTCATTTTACAGATGAGGAACTTGAGGCCCAAAAGAGTTAAGTGATTTATCTGAGGTCACACAGGAATACTCGTATATTCTTTATTTCTCAAAGGTTGTATTATTGGACCAAAAATTCTACAATATCATATTTAGCAGAAACATTTTCTGGAAACATACTTTGAAGACATGTCAAAGCTTAGAGAAACTTATGTGGTACTTGGGAAAGAGCTCTAGACATGGAGTTGGAAGATACAGATTCAAAGTCCAAGTGGCTCACCTTATTCATTTCACTCTGGCCAAGTGATTTAATTTCTCTATGCCTCTATTTTCTCATCTATGGGAGGCTTAGATGAACTTTAAGAGCTTCCCCAAAGACTTTTGGGCACATAGTCAAATTTAAAATTAAAAATCAAAATTTAAAAATAAAAAAATCAAATCTTGGTAGGGGAAAAATTAGATAAAGAAATAAGAATAAAGAAAGAAAATTATGAAAAGATAATTAACAATGTGTTTTTTAAAGAGGTAACAATAATGAAGAAAACAGCACATAAACATATATACACAATACATCTATTGAAGCTTTTCTCAGGGCAAAGGATTGGAAACTGAAGGGATGACCATCAATTATGCAATGGCTAAACAAACTGTGGTATGTGATTACAATAGATTACATTTTGTGCTATAAGAACTGATGAGCAAAATGTTCTCCCAAAAACCTGGAAAATCTTCCATGAGCTGATAAAAAGTGAAATATACTGTGTACAAAGTATTAGCAATATTATAAGATGAGGGACATGAATGAATTTGCTATTCTCAGCAATGTAATCCAAGACAACTCAGAAGGAATTATAATGAAAACCACCTTCCAAACTCAGAGAAAGAACTAATGGTGTCTGAATAAAAGTGAGAATTGACCAAAAGGCTAAAGAGGTAGAAAAACTCATTGAATTAATTGATCACTTTAAAACTGGAATTGAGCAAGCAACAGCTAATGACTTTGAAACTCAAGAAACAATTCAAAAGAATGAAAAAAGTAGTAGAAAATGTGAAACATCCCATAACAAAAGCAATTGACTTGTAAACAGATCCAGGTGAGTTAATTTCAGAAATATTTAATTAGATTGTGCTCTCAACAATGAGGTGATTCAAAACAATTCCAAAAGACTTGGAATGGAAAATGCATCCACATCCAGGAAGGGGAATTGTAGAGACTGAATGTAATTTGAAAAAGTATTTTCACCATTTTTATTTGCTATTTTCTTTTTCATTATTTTGCCCCTTTGTTCTTTCTTTCCCCTGGTTTTTCTTTCATGAAATGACAAATATGGAAATATGTTTGAAATTATTGTACATGTATAACTTATATCAGATTGTTTATTATCTTGAGAAAAGGGAAGGCAAGGGAAGGTGGGGTAGAAAAAATTGGAACTCATAATCTTATAAAAAGTATGTATCTTTACATTCAATTGGAAAATAAAATACTATTGAGGAAATCAAATAAAAAGAATTATTTAACTGCCTGCAAATCATGATCAAAGAAATAATCTAGACATCATCTTTCTTTCACTGAAGCAATTGTGGTTAAGAGACTTGCCCAGGATCATAGAGCTAGGAAGTATTAAGTGAGGGCAGTTTTGAACTCAACTCTTCCTGACTTCAGGACTGGTTCTCAATTCACTGTGCCATCCACCTATCTCCTAGACATAATTTTTCTTTTTTCCTTTTAATTAATTTTTTCAAAATATATAGAGAACTGACTCAAATTTATAAGAAATTAAGCCATTCTCCAATTGATAAATGGTCAAAGGATATAAACAGACAATTTTCAGATGATGAAATTGAAACTATTACCACTCATATGAAAGAGTGTTCCAAATCATTATTAACAAGAGAAATGCAAATTAAGACAACTCTGAGATACTACTACACACCTGTCAGATTGGCTAAGATGACAGGAAAAAATAATGATGAATGTTGGAGAGGATGCGAGAAAACTGGGACACTGATGCATTGCTGGTGGAGTTGTGAACGAATCCAACCATTCTGGAGAGCAATCTGGAATTATGCCCAAAAATTTATCAAATTGTGCATACCCTTTGATCCAGCAGTGTTTCTATTGGGCTTATATCCCAAAGAAATACTAAAGAAGGGAAAGGGACCTGTGTGTGCCAAAATGTTTGTGGCAGCCCTGTTTGTAGTGGCTAGATATTGGAAATTGAATGGATGCCCATCAATTGGAGAATGGCTGGGTAAATTGTGGTATATGAACGTTATGGAATATTATTGTTCTGTAAGAAATGACCAGCAGGACGAATACAGAGAGGCTTGGAGAGACTTACATGAACTGATGCTAAGTGAAATGAGCAGAACCAGGAGATCACTTTACACTTCAACAACGATATTGTATGAGGATGTATTCTGATGGAAGTAGATTTCTTTGACAAAGACTCAGTTTCAATTGATAAATGATGGACAGAAGCAGCTACACCCAAAGAAAGAACACTGGGAAACAAATGTGAACTATTTGCATTTTTGTTTTTCTTTCTGAGTTGTTTTTACCTTCTGAATCCAATTCTCCCTGTGCAACAAGAGAACTGCTTGGTTCTGCAAACATATACTGTATCTAGGATATACTGCAACATATCTAACATATATAGGACTGCTTGCCATCTAGGGGAGGGAGTGGAGGGAGGGAGGGGAAAAATCGGAACAGAAGTGAGTGCAAGGGATAATGTTGTAAAAAAATTACCCTGGCATGGATTCTGTCAATATAAAGTTATTATAAAATAAAATAAAATATTTAAAAAAATTAAAAAGCCAAGATTTCCCACTGTAAAAAAAAATGCAAGCAAACAACAACAAAAAGAGTGAAAATACTGTGTTGTAATCCACACTCAGTTTTGACAGTCATTTCTCTGGGTCTAGATGATTCTCTTCAACACAATATTATTGGAACTGCTCTGAATCATTTCATTGTTGGAAAGAGCCATGTCCATCAGAATTGATCATAGTATAATCTTGTTGTTGCCATGTATAATGCTCCTGATTCTGCTCATTTCATTTAGCATAAATTCATATAGGTCTCCCAAGGACTCTCTAAAATCATCTTCCTGATCATTTCTTATAGGACAGCAATATTATGTAACATTCCTATGCCATAACTTATTCACCCATTCTCCAACTGGACATCATCTTTCAAGAAATTATCAAAGATAAACTAGTATAGGAGGACAAAAAAGATAGTGAAAGAATCTACCCATTAGTACCTGAAAGAGATCCCAAAAAGAAAACTCCCAGAAAAATTATAGCCAAAGTCCAGAGTTCCTAGTTTATAGAGAAAAATAGCCAGAAAGAAACAATTCAAATATCATAGAGCCACAATCTATCTATCTAAATCACACAAGATTTAGCAACCACCAAATTAAAGGAGTTCAGGGTTTGCAATATGATATTCCAGAAGACAAAAGAGCTAGGATTACAAGCATAAGTAATCTACTTAACAAAACTGATCATGATCCTTCAAGGAAAATAAAGGATATTTAATGAAGTAGAGGATTTTTCAAGCATTCCTGATGAGAAAACCTCAGCTTAATAGAAAATTTTACTTTCAAATATGACTCAAGGGAAGCAAAAAAAACTGAGAATAAAAAAAAATGCACAGTTTGATATCTTTTTGAGCATAGTTCCAAATTACTTTCCAGAATGGTTGGATGTATTCACAATTCCACCAACAATGTATCAATCCTGTTTTCCCCATCTCCTCCAACATTCCGCATTCTCTTTGCCTGTCATTTTAGCCAGTCTGACAGGTGTATAGTGGTATCTCAGAGTTGTCTTAATTTGCATTTCTCTGATTAATAATGACTTGAAGCATCTTTTCATAAGTGTTTTTAAGAGGAATGGATTTTGGATTTTGTCAAATAATTTTTCTGCATCTATTGAGATGATCATATGGTTTTTGTTAATTTGGTTATTAATATGGCCAATTATACTGATAGTTGTCCTAATATTAAACCAGCCCTACATTCCTGGTATAAATCCTATTTGATCATGGTGTATTACCCTGGGGATGATTTTCTGTAGTCTTTTTGCTAATATCTTATTTAAGATTTTAGTATCAATATTCATTAGGGAGATTGATCTATAATTTTCTTTCTTTGTTTTCAACCTACCTGGTTTAGGTATCAGTACCATGTCATAAAAATAATTTGGTAATGCTCCTTCATTTCCTATTTTAATTAATAGTTTATATAGGATTGGGGCTAATTGTTCTTTAAATGTTTGGTAGAATTCACATGTAAATCCATCTGGTCCTGGGGATTTTTTTTTAGGGAGTTGATTAATAGCTTGTTTTATTTCTTTTTCTAAAATGGGACTATTTAAGCAATGTACTTCCTCTGTTAATCTGGGAAGCCTATATTTTTGGAGGTAGTCATCTGTTGGAATCCTTACTAACTGCTAACTAATTAGAGTTGATCTAATCTTACAAGAAGATGTTTTGGGCAGAACCTGAAACAAGGTACTAAGTAGAACTAATTAATACAAGGCTTGTGTTCATACCTTTACTCATTGGAGTTCAATGAGTTCATACCTCCCTTGAAGCTCTTTGTGCCAGAGAGCACTATGGGAGAAAACCCATAATCCCTCTCTCTGGAAGGAGCATAAATAGGCCAATGGGCCAGTCGAAGAAGTTCTTCAGAGTGAAGAAGCTACAAGTCGAGATTTCACTGGAATGATGAAGAGTGGAGCTGGCTGGAGGCTGAAGAAAGCAGAGGCAGAGGCTGAAGGACCAGACCTTTGGATTTGGCAACATTCGGAGAGAGCTCTTGGAACTAAGCAGAGAGATAGACCTCTAAGCTAACCGGGCTAGAAGAAAAAGATCACAACAGTCATCTATTTCAATTAAGTTATCAAATTTAATGGCATAAAGTTGGGCAAAGTAACTCCTTAATATTTTTTTTTTTTAAAAATAACTTTTTATTGATAGAACTCATGCCAGGGTAATTTTTTTTTACAATATTATCCCTTGCATTCACTTCTGTTCCGATTTTTCCCATCCCTCCCTCCACCCCTTCCCCCAGATGGCAAGCAGTCCTTTACATGTTGAATGGGTTACAGGATATCCTAGATACAATATATGTGTGCAGAACCGAACTGTTTTCTTGTTGCACAGGGAGAATTGAATTCAGAAGGTATAAATAACCCGGGAAGAAAAACAAAAATGCAAGCAAACAACAGAAAGTGAAAATGCTGTGTTGTCATCCACACTCAGTTTTGACAGTCATTTCTCTGGGTCTAGATGATTCTCTTCAACACAATATTATTGGAACTGCTCTGAATCATTTCATTGTTGGAAAGAGCCATGTCCATCAGAATTGATCATAGTATAATCTTGTTGTTGCCATGTATAATGCTCCTGATTCTGCTCATTTCATTTAGCATAAATTCATATAGTTCTCCCAAGGACTCTCTAAAATCATCTTCCTGATCATTTCTTATAGGACAGCAATATTATGTAACATTCCTATGCCATAACTTATTCACCCATTCTCCAACTGGACATCATCTTTCAAGAAATTATCAAAGATAAACTAGTATAGGAGGACAAAAAAGATAGTGAAAGAATCTACCCATCAGTACCTGAAAGAGATCCCAAAAAGAAAACTCCCAGAAAAATTATAGCCAAAGTCCAGAGCTCCTAGTTTATAGAGAAAAATAGCCAGAAAGAAACAATTCAAATATCATAGAGCCACAATCTATCTATCTAAATCACACTAGATTTAGCAACCACCAAATTAAAGGAGTTCAGGGTTTGCAATATGATATTCCAGAAGACAAAAGAGCTAGGATTACAAGCATAAGTAATCTACTTAACAAAACTGATCATGATCCTTCAAGGAAAATAAAGGATATTTAATGAAGTAGAGGATTTTTCAAGCATTCCTGATGAGAAAACCTCAGCTTAATAGAAAATTTTACTTTCAAATATGACTCAAGGGAAGCACAAAAAAGTGAACATGAAAGTAAAATCATAAGTGTCTCAATAAAATTAAAATGTTTACTTTTCTCTATGGGAAGATGACAGATTCATCTTATAATAACATAAATATTATTAGGTCAGTTAGAAATATTTTATGTTGAACGAAGGTGTGGGAGGGAGTCAATTAAGTTTTAAAGATATAAAAAATGAATTGGTGAAGAAAAGGGATATCCTGGGAAGAGGGAAGAGAAATATTGGGGAAATTATTTGACAAACAAAAGGCATACAAGGGTAGAAGGAAAAGATGGGGCAAATGACTTGCAATACTTAACCTCACTCACATCTATATTGATTCAAAGAGACAAATAATTATCTCCATCTTTCTGTCTATCTCTCTATTGATATTGATAGCCATATATCTTTGTCAGTCTATCTAATAAATAATAATAGAAATCTATCTTACCGAACAAGAAAATAAGAGAGAAAGAACATAAGAAAAAAAAGTGTAGATGGCAAAAGGTAGGAAAGATAAGATAAGGCAGTAGTCAGAAATAAAATGAACTTCAGAGAATAGGACAGAAAGAGACAGAAGGCAGAATTCAGCCATAAAATGAAAGTGTACAGTAGGATGTCTTAAAAATAAGAATTCAACGATATATTGTTTACAAGAACCATTTGTAACAGAGAGCCACACGCAGAAGTAAAACAAAGGGCTGACACAGAATCTCTCAGGCTTTGATGAAGTAAAGAAAGTAGGATAACAATAATGATCTCAGGAAAACAGAAAAACAAAGATAGACCTAATTAAAAGGGAAAAGCAGGAAAACTATTTCTTGGTGTAAGATACCATAGACAACCTTATAATAACAATACTTAACAAATATGCCCCACATGGCATAATATCAAAATTATTAAAGGAAAAATTAAATGAATTAAGGAGGAAGTAAATAGAGGAAAAAAAACACAAAACACTACTTGAGGACCTCAATTGCTCATCTCAACGTTACATACATCTAACCATAAGAAAAAAAAAAAGAAAAATGTCAAAATTATGTATAAAATCTTAGAAAATTTAGATGATAGAACTCTGGAGAAAGCCGAGTAAGATTTAAAACTAATATATATTTTTTTCTCAAGTACACATGCCACCTTTGCAAAAAATGACCATGTATTAAAGGGGTATGGAAGTATAGGTGGAAAAAAATGCAAATTAAATAATCTGTTCCTAAAGAGTAAATGGGTCAAAGTATAAATTGTGGAATTAGTAATTTCTTTAAAGAGAATGATAACAATGAAACAACACTTCACAATTTGTGGGATGTGGCTAAAGCAGTACTTAGGGGGAAATTTATATTTCTAAACATGTACATCAATTTAAAAAGAGCAAATCAATTGATTGAGGGTGCAATTAAAAATTAGAAAAGGAACAAATTCAAAACTCCTAGATTAAATACTGACATCAAAATCCTGAAAATCAAAAGAGAGATTAATAAAATTGAAAAGAAAAAGGAAGAAATAATAAAACCAGGAGATGTTTAAAAAAAAAACAATAAAACATTTTTAATTTGATTGAAAGAAAATAAAATGAAATTAAATCGCCAGTATCACAAAAAGAAGAATGAAGCATCAATGTAGATAAAATTCAAGCAATTATTAGAACTTATTTTACCCCATTATAAGCTAGTAAAGTTGGCAATCTAATTAAAATAGATGAATATTTACAAAAAGATAAACTTCCCATATTAAACAAAAGAAGAAATAGAACATTTAAATAACCCTATCTGAGAAAATGAAATTGAACATCTTATCAATGAGCTCCATAAGAAAAAATCCCCAGAAGATGGATTTATAAGTGAATTTTACCAAACATAAATTGAATAATTAATCCTAGTATTATATAATTTATTTTTTTATGTAAAGGAGTCCTAATAAATTTCTTTTATAAATAAATAGCATTTTGATGTATCAACCTGGAAAAGCAAAAACAGAGACAAAGCTACAGAATAATTTCCTTAATTAAGGCAAACACAATTAAATTACTAAAAAGGAGATCATACAGAGAAATTCAAATTAAGACAACTCTAAGGTACCACCACATATCTCTGAGATTGTCTAAGGTGACAGCAAAAGATAATGATGAATGTTGGAGAGGATGTGGGAAAACTGGGACACTAAGACATTCATTGTTGGTGGAATTGTGAAGTGATTCAACCATTCTGAAGAGCAATTTGGAACTAAGCCTAAAAAGTTATCAAACTCTGCATTCCCTTTGATCCAGCAGTGTTTTTTTTTTTTTTTTAAATAACTTTTTATTGATAGAATGCATGCCAGGGTAATTTTTTACAGCATTATCCCTTGCATTCACTTCTGTTCCGATTTTTCCCCTCCCTCCCTCCACCCCTTCCCCCAGATGGCAAGCAGTCCTTTACATGTTGAATGGGTTACAGGATATCCTAGATACAATATATGTGTGCAGAACCAAACAGTTTTCTTGTTGCACAGGGAGAATTGAATTCAGAAGGTATAAATAACCCGGGAAGAAAAACAAAAATGCAAGCAGTTTATATTCATTTCCCAGTGTTCTTTCTCTGGGTGTAGCTGCTTCTGTCCATCTTTGATCAGTTAAAGCTCTCTTTATCGAAGAGATCCACCTCCATCAGAATACATCCTCAAACAATATCGTTGTTGAGGTATATAATGATCTCCTGGTTCTGCTCATTTCACTTAGCATCAGTTCATGTAAGTCTCGCCAGTCCTCTCTGTATTCATCCTGCTGATCATTCCTTACAGACAAATAATATTCCATAACATTCATATACCACAGTTTACTCAACCATTCTCCAATTGATGGACATCCTTTCATTTTCCAGCTTCTAGCCACTACAAACAGGGCTGCCACAAACATTTTGGCACATACAGGTCCCTTTCCTTTCTTTAGTATCTCTTTGGGGTATAAGCTCAGTAGAAACACCCAGCAGTGTTTCTACTAGGCTTGTATCCTAAAGAGATCATAAAGGAGAGAAAGAGACTTGCATGCACAATAATGTTTGTGACAGGCCTTTTTGTAATGGTAAAAAACTGGAAACTTATGGATGCCCATAAGTTGTAGAATAGCTGAATAAGTTATGGTATATAAATATTATGGAATATTATTGTTCTATAAGAACTGATCAGCAGAATGATTTCAGAGAGGTCTGGAGAGACTTACATGAACTTATGCTAAGTGAAATGAGAAGAACCAGGAAATGGCAACATGGCAACACCAAGATTAAATATTGGTCAATTCTGATAGACATGGTTCTCATCAACATGAGAGGATTTAGGCCAGTTCCAATGGTCTTGTGATGAAGAAAACCATCTGCACACAGAGAGAGGATAGTGAAAACTGAATGTGGACCTCAACACAATATGTTCACCCTTTTTGTTGTTGTTTGCTTGCATTTTGTTTTTTCTCATTTTTTCTTTTTTTGATCTGATTTTTCTTGTGCAGCATGATATTAGTGGAAATACGAATAGAAAAATTACACATGTTTAACATATATTGGATCACTTGTCATCCATGGGAGGAAGGAGTAAGGGAGGAAAAATTAGGACACATGGTTTTGTAAGGTTGAATGTTGAAAATTATGCATGTGTATATTTTGAAAGTAAAAAGCTTTAATTAAAAAAGAGGAAAGTAAACTACAAAACATAAACTATGTTATTAATCTGTCAATAAAAAATTGTAAGAACCTTAAAAAAAGGCAATCATAATGAAAAGTTACAAAACTCTTGCACTGTTATGATCAGGTTGGATTTAAACCTTGAATGTATGGCTGGTTCAATATCTGGAAAATTATTTGCATAACTGAAAATATCAAAAGCAACACAATTGATATGATTATTTCAATAGATTCATAAAGAGGTTTAGATAAAAATACAATACTCAATCCTATTAAACTAGACACCAGAGAAATAAATAGACTCCTTTAAAAAAATGTTAAGTAGTATTTACTTAAAACAAAAAGCAAACATTATCTATAATGAGGATAAATTTAAAACTTCCAAAATAAGATTAGATATGAAGGGAGGGCATCTATTATCACCACTAGTAAGCAATATTGTTGAAATTCTCGCCATAGTAGTAAGAATCAAAAAAATGAAATTGAAAGAATAAAAATAGGCAATGAGGAAATAAAACTGTCACTCTTTGCAAATGATATGATGACATACTTGAAGATCCCTAGTTAATTGATTAAAAACTGATCAAAACAATTAAGAACTTTAGCAGAATTTTAGGATACAAACTAAACCTACATAAATCATCAATATTTCTTAATGACCAACAAAATCTTGCAGCAAGAAATAGAAAGAGAAATTCTATTTAAAATAACTTCAGATAACTGAATATGCTTGGAAATCTTCCTGACAAGACAATATGAACATAATTATAAAACATTTTAATATAAATAAAGATCTAAACCACTGCAGAAATATAAACTATTCATGGGCAGGCCAAGGTAATATAAACAAAATGATAATTCTCCCTAAATTAATCTAATTATTCTGTTCTATATCATACTACCAAATAATTATTGTATGAAACTATTAAAAAATAACCAAACTCAGCTGGAAGAACAAAAGGTCAACTATCCAGGCAATCAAGAAAAACAAAAGTGAAGAAAAGAACCCTAGCTCTTTCATATTCTAAACTAAATTACAAAATGATAATCATCAGAACAAACTGGTACTAAGAATTACCATTCTGGATCAGTGGAATAGATTTAGTCACACAATACAATAAATGAGCATAGTATTCTAATGTTTGATAAACCCAAAGATTGAAGCGTTTGAGGTAAGAACTAAAACTCAAAAGCAGTTTTGCAGAAACTAGATATGGACTAAAGTCCCATACCATAA
The DNA here is from genome assembly GCF_016432865.1 of Antechinus flavipes. Classification (NCBI taxonomy): domain Eukaryota; kingdom Metazoa; phylum Chordata; class Mammalia; order Dasyuromorphia; family Dasyuridae; genus Antechinus; species Antechinus flavipes. The sequence goes on along the minus strand of NC_067401.1, from coordinate 126,860,562 downwards.
ACCATGATAAGGCCAAAATTAATAAATATTTTAAAATGTGATAAAGTATAGAAAAATATGTACCTGTTCAATGTATGGATAAAGAAAGTTTTTGACCAACTAAAAATAGAAGAGATAGTGAAAAATAAAATAGATACTTTGATTGCATGAAATTAAAATGGCACAACTCCATTTGCTTCATCCTAACTATTACACTGAGAACAGCACTCAAATGAGATAATGCAGATGAATTCATTATGTAAAGTAAGAACAAAATTCTAGCTTTAGATGGGACTTTGAATTTTTTTTAATTCAAATTAAAGAACCCCAAAGAAATGAAATATCCTGCTTAAGGTCACAGAATTAGAAATAGAGTCAAGATTTGTTCTCACCGGGAGCCAAGATGGCGGAGCAGGCACACACGACTCTCTAAGCTCCTCTCATTACCCTCATAACCAACTATTTAATCCAGCCTCAAAAATAACTCTTCACTGCTTAAATTCATGAAGATAAGAAGCACTACAACTTACCAGCCGATCCAGAAGCTCGACAGGAAAGGTTTGTTCTGAGGGGCCAGGAACAGACTAGCACAGGCAGTGAGAAACTAGCGTCCTGAGCAAACCAGGGGCGGGAGTGATCTCTGTGGCTAGAGAAGTTATAGCGACCACTCTGCTATAGGCTAACTGTTCTGCCTTGATTACAAAGCAGTAAACTGGCAGAGAAGTTAAAGCCTAAAACAGAGGGTCCTCTAAAAAACGCCAGAACCTAACAAAATCTGGCTGTAACCTCTCAAACCCGGAAGTGACTCAGGCATACTGTAAGGCAGCCCTGCAGCCACGTCCTGTAGTTCGGGACTTTTGCTGGGCAGTTACTAATCTGTACCGCAGGGGGCACAACCTGGGCAGCCTCTAATCGGCAATGTGGCAGGCTCGGCCTTGGGCAATAGAACCTCCCCAGCTGACTGCCCTTCCCAAGCAGACACTTCCGGTCCCTGCAAATCCATTCACTGCTCAGCTGCTAATACCCATAGCCCCAGGGCAGGGTTTGGCTTGGGGCAGGGAAACTCTCACTGCTAAGTGTCTAGCCCCAGGGCAGTCGTTATCTCACACAGCTGAGGTTTTTTGAAAGGCACTTTCCCAGCCCGGCCCTGCAGGCCTGAGTTACTTTTGGGTGGGGAACTCTTTCCCAGAGCACTCCAGTACCTCCCTGCTTTTTGTAGCCAGTTGGCAGGACCGCTACCCGTCCATATACCTTTCACTGCTCTGCAGAGGAAGCTAGTAACCTCTTGGCTCTGAAGGCAGACCTTACAGGCTTTAACAAAATGAGTAAAAAATCAAAAGAAAGATTGATAGTTTCTACACAGAAAGAGAACAGCTTTTCAATCCTGAAGAGACTAATAGCAGACAGTCTCCAGACAATTGTTGGTCTCCAATACAAAAGACTCTCCTAGAAGAGACTATTAAAAACCTTAAAAGAGAGCTAGAAGAGAAATGGGGAAAGAGACATAACTCACTAAAAGAAAAATTTGATAAAGTGGAAAAAGAAAACAACTTCCTGAAATGTGAATTGGAAAAGGTAAAAAACTCCCAAGAAATGCAGGGAAACAGAGTTTGCAAATTGGAAAAAGAAAATGACTCACTAAAAAAAAAAATTAGTGAAATGAAAAAAAATTCCATAGAGCAAAACAACTCAATTGGACATATACAAAAAGAAGTAAAAAAAAAAAAAGCTAATAAAATAACTCACTAAAAATTAGAACTGAACAAATAGAAATGACTGATTCATTGAGACATCAAGAATCAGTCAAGCAAAACCAAAAAAACGAAAGATTGGAAAAAATGTCAAATATTTACTTGGAAAAACAACAGACCTGGAAAATAGATCTAGGAGAGATAACCTGAGGATCATCGGACTACCAGAAAATTATGATGAAAAAAAGACCCTAGATACTATTTTACAGGAAATCATCAAAGAGAACTGCCCAGAAGTAATAGAATCGGAAGGGAAAATAGGCATTGAAAGAATTCATCGAACACCTTCTGGAAAAGACCCTAAAATAAAGACTCCGAGGAATATTGTGGCCAAACTTCAGAATTTCCAGACTAAAGAAAAAATTTTACAAGCAGCCAGGAAAAAACAGTTCAAATACCGAGATGCCACAATAAGGGTCACGCAAGATCTAGCTGCCTCAACAATAAAGGATCGAAGGGCTTGGAATCAGATATTCCGAAAGGCAAAAGAACTTGGAATGCAGCCAAGAATAAACTATCCAGCTAAGCTGAGTATTTTTTTCCACGGAGAAGATGGACATTTAATGAAATAGAGGAATTCCATCTGTTTCTAAGGAAAAAACCAGACTTAAACAAATAATTTGATCGTCAACAACAGGAATCAAGAGAAGTAGAAAAAGGTAAAAGGAACTCTTGAGAACTGTATTTCTGTTGTGGACATACATAAAAACCATGTGTATAATTTGATTTTACCGATATAACATAAAAAAGGGAAGTAGAAATGGAAAGGGGATAATGTCAGAAAAAGGGAAACGGGAAGATAAAAAGAGGGAAACTACATGTGACAATGAGGCAAAGGAGAGGGGGAGAAACATTGTGTGAATCCTACTCACATCAGAGCTGGCTCAAAGAGGAATCGATTTACATTTTGTTTTACAGAGATTCTTCTCTTACTTCATTAAAAAGTGGGAGAGGAAAAGGGAGAAGGAAAAAGAGTAATAAAGGAAGGGGAAGGGATTCAAAGGGAGGAGGGAGGGATACTAAAGAGGGAGAGCTGTGTGACGTTAGTGGGACCAATAAGTTTAATACTAGGGAAGAAGGGAAGGAGGGCAAGAAAAAGAAAAATATCTGGGGATATTAGGATGGCAGGAAATACAGAATTGGTTATTTTAATTGCAAATGTGAATGGGATGAACTCTCCCATAAAGAGGAGGCAGATAGCAGATTGGATCAAAAGTCAGAACCCTACAATATGTTGTTTGCAGGAAACATATTTAAAACAGGGAGATACATACAGACTAAAGGTAAAAGGCTGGAGCAGAATCTATTATGCTTCAGGTGAAGTCAAAAAAGCAGGGGTAGCCATCCTTATCTCAGATCAAGCAAAAGCAAAGATCGATCTAATTAAAAGAGATAAGGAAGGAAACTATATCTTGCTTAAGGGTACTATAGACAATGAAGCAATATCAGTATTAAACATATATGCACCAAGTGGTATAGCATCTAACTTCCTTAAAGAGAAGCTAAGAGACTTGCGAAAAGAATTAGACAGCAAAACTATAATACTGGGAGATCTCGATCTTGCACTCTCAGATTTAGATAAATCAAATCACAAAACAAATAAGAAAGAAATTAAAGAGATAAACAGAATATTAGAAAAATTAGGTACGATAGATCTCTGGAGAAACCTGAATGGTGACAGAAAGGAGTATACTTTCTTCTCAGCAGTTCATGGAACCTACACAAAAATTGACCATATATTAGGATATAAAGACCTCAAAATTAAATGCAGGAAGGCAGAAATAGTAAATGCTTTCTTTTCAGATCACAATGCAATAAAAACTACATTCAACAAAAAGTTAGATGTAAATAGACCAAAAAGTAATTGGAAACTAAACAATCTCATCTTAAAGAATGATTGGGTGAAACAGCAAATTATAGACACAATTAATAATTTCACTCAAGATAATGACAACAATGAGACATCATATGGGATGCAGCCAAAGCAGTAATAAGGGGTAATTTTATATCCTTAGAGGCTTACTTGAATAAAATAGAAAAAGAGAAGATCAATGAATTGGGCCTGGAACTTAAAAAGTTAGAAAAAGACCAAATTAAAAACCCCCAATCAATTACTAAACTTGAAATTCTAAAATTAAAAGGAGAAATTAATAATATAGAAAGTAAAAAACTATTGAACTAATAAATAAAACTAAGAGTTGGTTTTATGAAAAAACCAATAAAACTGATAAACCTTTGGTAAATCTGATTAGAAAAAGGAGAGAGGGAAATCAAATTGGCAGTCTTAAAAATGAAAAAGGAGAACTTACCACTGTTGAAGAAGAAATTAAAGAAATAATAAGGGGTTACTTTGCCCAACTTTGTGCCAATAAATTTAATAACCTAAGCGAAATGGATAACTACCTCCAAAAATATAGGCTTCCCAGATTATCAGAGGAGGAAGTAAATTGCTTAAATAGTCCCATTTCAGAAAAAGAAATAGAACAAGCTATTAATCAACTCCCTAAAAAAAAATCCCTGGGACCAGATGGATTTACATGTGAATTCTACCAAACATTCAAAAAACAATTAGCCCCAATGCTTTATAAACTATTTGAAAAAATAGGGAATGAAGGAGTCCTACCAAACTCCTTTTATGACACAGACATGGTACTGATACCTAAACCAGGTAGGTTGAAAACAGAGAAAGAAAATTATAGACCAATCTCCCTAATGAATATTGATGTTAAAATCTTAAATAAGATATTAGCAAAAAGACTACAGAAAATCATCGCCAGGATAATACACCATGACCAAGTAGGATTTATACCAGGAATGTAGGGCTGGGTCAATATTAGGAAAACTATCGATATAATTGGCCATATTAATAATCAAATTAACAAAAACCATATGCTCATCTCAATAGATGCAGAAAAAGCATTTGATAAAATCCAACATCCATTCCTATTAAAAACTCTTGAGAGTATAGGAATAAATGGATTTTTCCTTAAAATAATCAGTAGCATCTATTTAAAACCAGCAGTAAGCATCATGTGCAACGGGGACAAACTGCAACCATTCCCAATAAGATCAGGAGTAAAACAAGGTTGCCCACTATCACCGTTACTATTTAATATTGCATTAGAAATGCTAGCTTTGGCGATAAGAGTTGAGAAAGAGATTAAAGGAATAAGAATTGGCAATGAGGAAACCAAATTATCACTCTTTGCTGATGATATGATGGTATACTTAGAAAACCCCAGAGATTCTACCAAAAAGTTATTAGAAACAATCTACACCTTCAGCAAAGTTGCAGGATATAAAATAAACCCACATAAGTCATCAGCATTCTTATATATCACTAACAAAACCCAACAGTTAGAGTTACAAAAAGAAATTCCTTTTAGAGTAACTACTGATTGTATAAAATATTTAGGAATCTATCTGCCAAGGGAAAATCAGAAACTTTATGAGCAAGACTACAAAACACTTTCCACACAAATTGAAGTCTGATCTAACCAACTGGAAAAATATTAAATGCTCTTGGATTGGGCGAGCAAATATAATAAAGATGACAATACTACCTAAATTAATGTACTTATTTAGCGCTATACCAATCAGACTCCCAAAAAACTACTTTGATGAATTAGAAAAAATAACAACAAAGTTCATATAGAAAAACAAAAGGTCAAGAATTTCAAGGGAATTAATGAAAAAAAAAAATCAAATGAAGGTGGCCTAGCTGTACCAGATCTAAAATTATATTATAAAGCAGCAGTTACTAAAACCATCTAGTATTGGCTAAGAAATAGACTAGTTGATCAATGGAATAGGTTAGTTTCAAAGGACAAAACAACCAATAACTTTAATAATATAATGTTTCACAAACCCAAAGATACCAGTTTCTGGGATAAGAATGCATTATTTGCCAAAAATTGCTGGGAACATTGGAAATCAGTATGGCAGAAACTAGGCATTGACCCACACTTAACACCGTACCCCAAGATAAGGTCAAAATGGGTCCATGACCTAGGCATAAAGAATGAGATTATAAATAAATTGGAAGAGCATAGGATAGTTTACCTCACAGACCTGTGGAAGATGGAGGCATTTATGATCAAAGAAGAACTAGAGATCACTATTGACCACAACATAGAAAATTTTGATTATATCATATTGAAAAGTTTTTGTACAAACAAAACTAATGCAGACAAGATTAGAAGGGAAACAAAAAAACTGGGAAATCATTTTTATAATCAAAGGTTCTGATAAAGGCCTCATTTCCAAAATATATAGAGAATTGACTCTAATCTATAAGAAATCAAACCATTCTCCAATTGATAAATGGTCAAAGGATATGAACAGACAATTCTCAGATGAAGAAATTGAAACTATTTCTAGACATATGAAAATATGATCCAAATCATTATTAATTAGAGAAATGCAAATTAAGACAACTCTGAGATACCACTACACACCTGTCAGATTGGCTAGAATGACAGGGAAAGATAATGGGGAATGTTGGAGGGGATGTGGGAAAACAGGGACACTGATACATTGTTGGTGGGATTGTGAACACATCCAGCCATTCTGGAGAGCAATTTAGAAGTATGCTCAAAAAGTTATCAAACTGTGCATACCCTTTGATCCAGCAGTGTTTCTACTGGGCTTATACCCCAAAGAGATACTAAAGAAAGGAAAGGGACCTCTATGTGCCAAAATGTTTGTGGCAGCCCTGTTTGTAGTGGCTAGAAGCTGGAAAATAAAAGGATGTCCATCAACTGGAGAATGGTTGAGTAAATTGTGGTATATGAATGTTATGGAATATTATTGTTCTGTAAGGAACGACCAGCAGGATGAATACAGAGAGGACTGGAGAGACTTACATGAACTGATGCTAAGTGAAATGAGCAGAACCAGGAGATCATTATATACCTCAACAACAATACTGTTTGAGGATGTATTCTGATGGAAGTGGACCTCTTTGATAAAGAGAGCTTTAATTGATCAAATATGGACAGAAGCAGCTACACCCAGAGAAAGAACACTGGGAAATGAATATAAACTGCTTGTATTTTTGTTTTTCTTCCCGGGTTATTTATACCTTCTGAATTCAATTCTCCCTGTGCAAAAAGAAAACTGTTCGGTTCTGCACACATATATTGTATCTAGGATATCCATTCAACATGTAAAGGACTGCTTGCCATCTGGGGGAAGGGGTGGAGGGAGGGAGGGGAAAAATCAGAACAGAAGTGAATGCAAGGGATAATGCTGTAAAAAATTACCCTGGCATGCGTTCTATCAATAAAAAGTTATTAAAAATAAAATAAAATAAAATTAAATTAATGATAGATTAAAAAAAAAAGATTTATTCTCACCAGCTATATCTAATCAATCCAGTACTCTTTTCATTATGCTAACAGAAAAGAAAAATATGCAGATAAACTATCAGTAAAGCCACATATTTCAAATTTTGTCTTCCTTGGTACCTAACTCAGCCTTCATACATTTATGAATTTTGCCAGCTGCTTTTTCCTGATACATAAAATATTTATTATCAATTGTCCTAGATGACCATGGAATAGCCCTTTGAGAATAGCTACATTTTTCTAGTCCAGAGGTGTCCTTAAATCAAGTGAAACTTGAAAGCTAGGTAAGCATTGACCCACACTTAACACCGTACACCAAGATAAGATCAAAATGGGTTCATGACCTAGGCATAAAGAATGAGATTATAAATAAATTGGAAGAGCATAGGATAGTTTACCTCGCAGACCTGTGGAAGAGGGAGGCATTTATGACCAAAGAAGAACTAGAGATCACTATTGACCACAACAAAGAAAATTTTGATTATATCAAATTGAAAAGTTTCTGTACAAACAAAACAAATGCAAACAAGATTAGAAGGGAAACAATAAACTGGGAAAACATTTTTACAATCAAAGGTTCTGATAAAGGCCTCATTTCCAAAATATAGAGAGAATTGACTTTAATCTATAAGAAATCAAACCATTCTCCAATTGATAAATGGTCAAAAGATATGAACAGACAATTCTCAGACAAAGAAATTGAAACTATTTCTAGACATATGAAAATATGATCCAAATCATTATTAATCAGAGAAATGCAAATTAAGACAACTCTGAGATACCACTACATACCTGTCAGATTGGCTAGAATGACAGGGAAAGATAATAGCGAATGTTGGAGGGGATGTGGGAAAACAGGGACACTGATACATTGTTGGTGGGATTGTGAACACATCCAGCCATTCTGGAGAGCAATTTGGAAGTATGCTCAAAAAGTTTTCAAACTGTGCATACCCTTTGATCCAACAGTGTTTCTACTGGGCTTATACCCCAAAGAGATACTAAAGAAGGGAAACAAACCTGTATGTGCCAAAATGTTTGTGGCAGCCCTGTTTGTAGTGGCTAGAAGCTGGAAAATGAAAGGATGTCCATCAATTGGAGAATGGTTGAATAAATTGTAGTATATGAATGTTATGGAATATTATTGTTCTGCAAGGAATGACCAGCAGTATGATTACAGAGAGGACTGGCGAGACTTACATGAACTGATGCTGAGTGAAATGAGCAGAACCAGGAGATCATTATATACCTCAACAACAATACTGTTTGAGGATGTATTCTGATGGAAGTGGATCTCTTCGATAAAGAGAGCCTTAATTGATCAAAGATGGACAGAAATAGCTACACCCAGAGAAAGAACACTGGGAAATGAATATAAACTGCTTGCATTTTTGTTTTTCTTCCCGGGTTATTTATACCTTCTGAATTCAATTCTCCCTGTGCAAAAAGAAAACTGTTCGGTTCTGCACACATATATTGTATCTAGGATATCCTGTAACTCATTCAACATGTAAAGGACTGCTTGCCATCTGGGGGAAGGGGTGGAGGGAGGGAGGGGAAAAATCGGAACAGAAGTGAATGCAAGGGATAATGCTGTAAAAATTACCCTGGCATGCGTTCTATCAATAAAAAGTTATTAAAAAAAAAAAAGAAAGAAACTTGAAAGCTAGGCAAGCTATTTGTTAGGGAAAAACACCATGACCTTTCATGGAAAATCACCAACTATGAATCGACAATTTTATCCCATTTCCCCCTTTTGGTCTAAGGTTAATTCCCAAATGTTCGTAAAGCCCTCCCCTGACTTTCTATGTGACAAGTCTTACTCAAAGTGTTAGTCTACTCACACAGGCTGATAAAGATTCATCTCCAAGGGGAAGGTGGCATTTTATTCATAGAAACTACTTTGGAAAGTCTCTTCCCAGGATCTTTCCAAATATCACAATCCCATGTCCCTCCTTTCTATTAATGGATTTTCCTCATATCAGTTGCCATGGATGTGCTTTGGGAAACAGTATTCTTCATCACTCTCTATGGGAGCATGCAATGTAGGTTTATAGAGATTGCAAATGAATAGCTAGCCGAAGAAAGGGAAGACTATTCTGAAGTCCTTTGACTCAAAAATTCAATTAGTTATTAAGTGCTAAGAGACAAATAAAAAAGAAGGGTCTTTCTCCCCACTTCCAGGAAATGTTAAATAGATTTAAAATAGTGTGTGTGTGTGTGTGTGTGTGTGTGTGTGTTTGTGTGTGTGTGTTTTCAATTAGAAGGGACAAGTAGAAAGCTTAGATATGCAATTGTATTAGGCATCTTAATTCAAAACTAAGATTATATTCGTAAATAGTTATTTTGTAAGCTACTGATGCAAATATCACTATTACTAAGATCAAGTATCAAAAACTGAAGGTAATGACACTTAATTTTCCAGCATCTAAATCAAGAGTTCCTTTTTAAACTGTATTTTTGAAAGTAAAGTTTGTTTTATTTTCAAATTCTCACCTTGTCATTCTCAACTACTCTTCACTGAGAAAGTAAGGGGGGAAAACAACTGTTACAAATATATAGAGTGAAATAAAAACAAATTTCCATGTTGGTCAAGTTATAAAATAAAATATATCTCATATTGTGTTCTAAGGTCCTTTCTTCTCTATCAGGAGAGGAGTAACATTTAATTTTGAGTTTCCTGGACTGTAGCTGGTCATTCTGTTGACCTGAGTGCTAAAGACTTTCAAAGTTTACATAAGAATAAACTTTGAATGCCTTGGGATGAATGAAATTACACACACACACACACACACACACACACACACACAGACACACACACACAATTATCTCTTCCTTTTAACTTGTGGCTAACAAGGAGGATATTTTTTCTATGATCCCCAAGGAGAATCTATTATATATATAATCTAAATATATACTATCACATGGTGGTGATGCTTTGCTACTATAGCTTTATGCATTAATGAAGAATCCCTTAGTCGTTTTTGGGTGGGGGAGAAGGACATTCATCCCTTTAGCAGACTGGATGAAACCTATGGATAATGTTCTAAGAATAATGTTTTCAAATTCTTGGTAATAAAAAATTACCAAGAATTATGTTGAAACAACAATTATATTGAAATACAATTATTAATTTAAAAACAATAAATAACAACAAATAGTTCATAGGTACCAAGTTAAAAAATTTCTGCCATCCTTCTGGCATTCTTAGCAAAGATAGAAAAAGTTCTTTCATATTCAGTCTTGTTCAGATTTTATATTGAGAACTGAGCTGAATATTGCATTTTAAGAGGCACCTTGATAAACTGGACTTAATTCAGAGGTGGGCTAGGTTGATGTGAAGACTTGAAATCACTTCACATCAGGAATAGTTGCAGATATTAGGGATATTTAACCTTGGGAAGAGAAGATTTAGTATAATAGCCATCATCAGATAATTTTCAAGTATGTAAAAGCCTACTGTATAGAATAGGGATTAAAATTAATCTATGTGACTCCAGAGAGCAAGACCAGGAGCAGTAAGTATTGTTTATAGGAAGGAGCCAGATATCAATACAATATAAGGCTGTCATAAAAGAAGGTAAAAAGGACATTGGTAATAATAATTAGAGATTCTCAACATTGAAATAGGTTGATTTGTTAGCTAAAGAGAATCCTACCTGTGCACATGTTCAAAAAAAAGGAATTAAAAACAGCAATGTCGTCATCATCAACAATAATCACAACACTTTTCAAGATGTTGTGCAGCAGGGATTTTTTAAATGGAGCATTCAATAGAATCTAGAGGGTTCATAAACTATGCTATAATTAAAAGTACTCTATTGACTATTTCAATAAAATTTATTTCCTTGATAATGCTATATATTTTATTTTATGAATTTAGTATTATTCCGAGTAAGGGTCCTTAGACTTGACCAGACTGCCAAAAGTTTCTATGATATACACAAAAATATTGAGAATCCTTGCTTTAGAGGCAGTACATACTCTATTGATTACCTACTATATTGATCACTTTTAGAATGGGGTTGCTTTTAGCTCTGTATTTCTATGGTAATATGGTTTAATCTATAAGGGGAAAAGAGAACATGTTCACATCAAAATGTATAAGGGGTATCAAAAGAAATCAAGAAAATATAAATTTGATTACTTGATTTGTCCTTGATGGGGGTAAGGAGCTCAAATGATATTCATATGACAGTATATATACACAGTATATGGATATATATCATCTACAATTCTATTTAAATTATAATTCTTATTATTCAATGTATGAAGAAATATAATTATATATAAAATATTGTATATGCATACATATATAATGATATATAGATTTGGTTATTATAGTCATATTTAGATTAAAATATATGTATATATATACATATATATATATATACACATATATGTATACATTGCTCACTTTATGCTCAAAAATTACTATGGCGTAAGTGCTAGAATATTAACATTACTTCTATTATACAGATGAAGAAGCTGAGCCTGAGAGATGTTAATGATTTGCTCAAGGTCACATAGTAAACATTAAAAATGGAATTTTACCTCAGTCTAACTGCAAGTCTAGTGATTTATCTGATCAGTACATCTGCTTGACTACGTTTGGTCCTTGTAAAAATTGGAAAAGATAACTTTTTGGTTTCCACTTTAAGAAAATGAGGAGATACCATATATCTTGTAGTAGCTTTAAGCTTAGGATTAGCTCTTGGGTATATCTGATGTCTTGTATTAGAAAATCTAATCATAAACTACTGTAGCTATTAAGGAGCTAGAAATTTTAAAGAGACTACAACTGAGAGAAAACCTGAAGATGGTGTCTGTATATATATGTGTGTTTGTATAATTTTGAATAACAAAAAAGGAAAATTTTAAGACAAAAACTTTTTTTCATAAGAAATCATCAAGACCAACACAGATCACGCTCTACAATGCCTTAATTTTTTTTTATTTTCACTTCTGAATCTTCTTCTTCCCTCTTGGCTCTCCTCAACCCCATGAGAAGCCAATGAATATAATATCAATTATACACATAAAGTCATGAAAAATACATTTCCACATTAGACTTGTTATGAAAAGAAAAAAGAAAAGACAACAAAAGAATATATTCTTTAATCTATACTCACAATTCTCTCTGGAGGTAGATAACACTTTTTAGTATATCTTTTAGAATAGTCATGGGTCATTATATTAACTAGAATAGCTAAATCTTTCATAATTGATTATTGTACAATATTGCTGATATTGTGCATATTGTTCCCCTAGTTGTGCACATTTCCTTTTGAATCAGATCATATGAGTCTTCTAGGGTTTTTCTGAAATAAAACATTCACTTTGCCATTTCTTATAGCAAAATAGTATTCTAACATAATCATATACTACAGCTTGTACAATCATCCTCCAAATTATGAATATCTCCTCAATTTCCAATTCTTTGCCACCACAAAGAAGAGCTGCCATAAATATTTTTGCACACATAGATTTTTTTCCCTTTTCCTTTGATCTCATTGGAATATAAACTTAAAAGTGATGTTTTTGGTCAATAGACATATAGAGTTTCATAATCCTTTGGGCATAATTCAAATTGTTCTTTAGACTGGTTGAGCTAATTCACAGTTTCATTGATAATGCATTAGTACTATCGTTTTCATTATATTGACTTGGCCTTCCTATAAACAATTATTATTTCTTTAATTGATTAAAGCTATATTTGTGTGGAAAGTGTTTTGCAATAGTATTCATATAGTATAGTATAATAGTATTTGTCTTGACAGGTAGACTTTCAAGTACTACCATTATGTCTTAATAAAGAGTTTTAAGTTTTGGCTCAGGAAAAAGAAGCATCAATTGGTCAAACCATCAAAATTCTTGGTGCTAAGAATTTGTAAAACATTGCCTAGTTTTCCTAATACTATACTCTCCTTGACTAATATGTCTATTTATATATATGCATGTATTTGACAGAACAATTAAAATATTTGTGCTTAATTTGATGTGCTCTTAATTCCTGGAGTGCTGAAATGTCATATTCTTAATCAATGAATCAATTGAGAAGCATATATTAAATACCTACTATGACCCAGACTCTTTATAGATAATCAATATGTAAATCTAAAAATGAGACAATCCTTGCTTTTAAGCAAGTAAACTTTATTAGGGTAAGATAACATTCATTGACATAATTTGATGGTGGATGTGATGGTAGCAATAGTGAACAGGGATGCATGAAGGCACTGACATATAAGGGAATCAGGAATGCTTTTTTTAAGGAAATGGCATATGAAATGATCATTGAAGAGAGCAGTGTTCCAAGAGGTAAAAATAAGAAAGGAAGGTATTTCACGCATGTGGGACAATTTGTGCAAAAGCACAAAATAAGAAATGAGGAATGAATATGAGAAAAGAATCAGCAAGAAGTCTAATTTGGTTGCAGCCTGACTTTGACTAAGGCACTTCACCTCCTGACTTCAAGTCAAGTGTTCTATTCACTGTGTTACTTAGCTATCTCTAATTTCTTTCAGAAAAAAAATAGAGTTGAGTGGTAACAATTCATGTTGTGGCTCTTCCTCTCATTGTGGCCATATAAATTCATGATTCTTTAACTCCTGTCCAGCTCAAAGTCTGTTTGGGATTTTCCATTTGGCCTGGGCACTGTGGGTGTGCATCATTGACAAGTCATTCCCTCACCAAGTCAAGGAATCAAAATCTTGGTAATAGGTATTGGTTCCTCACTAAGAAAGATTTAGCTTAACTCTTAATAAATTCACTACTGAGCACTTATCACTGTGCTGTTGCTAGGACCATTTCTTTATTTATTCACCAGAGTGACCTTCTTTTGTTTTTTGTCAAATTTTGAAAGGGCCATGTTTTCTATCTCCTTCGTTAAAATACAAACTAATTTCTTCCTTCCTTGCTTGCTTCCTTCTTTCCTTCCTTCTTTCCTTTTCTTTTCTTACTGTCTTCCTTTATTTTTTCTTTTTTATCTGTTCTTTGTTTTGAAAAACTATGCCCCAAACTACTTTAATTAATTATTCAAATGTGATTATTATATACAAGCAGCATATTTATTTTGTTCATATTGGCATGTATAAAACAATATGCATATTACATATACACATATGTATACATATGTGCAAAAATTTTCTTATAAACCTCTCTCCCTGTAGGAAAAAAAGAAGAAAATATTTGTTTTAGTCATTGTGACAAAATCTGAACTCAAATCTATTCTCTGGTTTTGGACAGAAATATGAAATGACTCATAAAATTACAGGCTATTAAAAATGTAACTTGGAATAGTTTTTAATGAAATTATATAGTTTCCATGACTGAAGATGTTTAAGTTTCCTTAAACTTTTTTTTGCTTACTGAATATATTTTATATAGTAGCGACATGATATAATGCAGATTAAATAGCCTCAAATTTAAAGATATGTATTCAAATCTTGCTTCTAAGAGGCATAATGTAGCAGCCCTTGTTAAATTTCTTAATCTCTCATTACTCTAAGAAGCCTCAATTTCTCTAATTTGATTTTTTAATTCTTTTTTTAAGTTTTTCTAAAAATATCTCTGGTTTGGGAGTCATTTAATATTTTTCTTTGATGTAGAAGAGGCTTTTTTCTACTCACTATCTTCCTCTGAAGATGAACCTTGGCCTTTCATATTTCTGTATTAAGTTTCTATGATTGGTTTTTTCTCTTTGCCTATTCATTTTTTTTAAAAATGAGAACTATTAGAGTAAATACTTCTAAATACTTCTAATAGTGGAGGAATGGTACTTCTTGGTTCACTTCAGCTCTCCCTTCTGACCAGGGAGCCCAAACCAAAAGCTCCACATTCCTGCAAGTGTCAGCAGCCAACTTGTCCCTGCCTCATTGCCTCTGCACTCACCCTAGGGCTGTGTCTCAGCTGAGGTTTCCTCAGTCTTCTCAGATTCAAATCCCTGACTCCTCTCTTTGTCCAGTAGGTGAAAATTCTTGTATTTCAGGCTGACACTCCAGCTGAAAATCAGCTAGCTCCAGGAATTTTCACTTGCAATTTCTGTGGCACTGAAGTGTTTGCATTTCATACCCCAAGCTCAGATTTTTCTTATGCTCTTCTCAGGTTGTCCCAGGAGGATCCTCATTTTTCCCAAGTGTTATTTGATTTTTACCATCTATTTTTGCCCTGAAGTCCAATTTTGTTTTGTTTGTGGAGGAAGCTCTGGAGACCTTGGAATATTCTGACCTATGCTGACATCTTCCCAGAATCTCTTCCTAGGCAGTTCTAAGAAAATAAATTGCACAGAAATAGCTGATCTTTATTATAGGATGAGTTTCCTCACCTGAAAGTTCCCCTTATCAGTGAAATTACAGTCCAGTAGTTGTTATTGCTCTCTCCCTATTTAAATTGTCTTGAATATATTTATCTGCTTAAATATTGTATATCCTAAGGAGAAAGCAAATATTTTGTTGGCAGGTGTTATCTTTGTATCTCTGCCTTAAAACAATGGTATCCACTTGATAACTCCATAAAATATTCCTTTTTATTAAAGTTTTTTTTTTATTTTCAAAACATATGCATAGATAATATTCAGTATTCACTATTGCAAAACCTTGTGTTCCAATTTCTTTTTCCTTCTATTCCCCCATCTCCTCCCCTAAATGGCAAGCAATCCAATGTGTGAAACATGTACAATTCTATAAAATATCCCCATAATTATCATGGTGCACAAGAAAAAGCAGATCAAAAAAGAAAAAATAAGAAAAAAAACAAAATTCAAGCAAACAACAATAAAAATATGAAAATACTATGTTGTGATCCACACTTAGTCCCCACAATCCTCTGTTTGGGTGCAGACACTTCTCTTCATCCCAAAACCATTGGAATTGGTCTGAGTCACCTTGCTGGTGAAAAGAATCATGTCCATCAGAATTAATTGATTCATATAATGTTTTAATTGGGTTGTACAGTATTCTCCTGGCTTTACTCATTTCACTTAGCATCAGTTCATGTAAGTCTCTCCAGGCCTCTCTGAAATCATCCTGCTGATCATTTCTTAAAGAACATTAATATTCCATAACATTCATATATCATAACTTATGGGGTCAGTCTCCAACTGATGGACATTCATTATTACAGTTTCTTGTCACTACAAAAATAACTGCTACAAACATTTTTGCACACATAGGTCTCTTTCACTTTTTTATGAACTCTTTGGGATACAGGCCCAGTAGACACACTGCTGGATCAAAGGGTATTCACAGTTTGATAACCTTTTAAACATAGTTCTAAATTGGTCTCCAGAACAATGGGATCAGTTCACAACTCTACCACAATGTATCAGTGGCTTAGTTTTCCCACATCCTCTTCAACATCTATCATTATTTTTTCCTGTCATCTTAGCTAACATGAGAGATGTGTGGCAGTATCTCAGAGTTGTCTTAATTTTCATTTGTCTCATCAATAGTGATTTAGAGCATGTGTTCATATGACTATAAGTAGTTTTAATTTCTTCTTCTGAAAAATGTCTGTCCATACCCTTTGACCATTTATCAATTGGAGAATGGCTTGAATTCTTCTAAATTTGAGTCAAAATTTACATATTTTCTATATAGATTTTTAAAATGAGGCCTTTATCAGAACCTTTGGATATAATTTTTTTCCAGTTTATTGCTTCCTTTCTGATCTTGTCTGCATTGATTTTGTTCCCATAAAATATTCTTGAATGAATGAATCAGTCAAAAGGCATAGTGGAAGCTTTTATAAGGAAGTATAATTCTGTACAACATCATCCTCAGTGAGTTCAGGGTTAAGGCAGCATGAAAGAATGAAAGAGTTAGACTATAAAGGAATTAGAGACAGGGGGAGAGTTTTCCCTCCCCATACATTTACCCTGATGTGTTTAAACAGCTGAAATTTCTTTAAAATAAATCTGGTAGGAGGAGAGTATGAAGTATGGAAAAAGACTACTGAAGTTTTCCATTGAATAGTTGAATTATGGAATAGACTGATAGAATCTGGGGAAGAGAGAGATTTCCTGTTGATCTGGAAGGCTGGAGTTATAGTATAACATAATTATGGATTTGAAAGTCAATGGAATATTAAAATTCTTACAAATGAGATAACTGAAGCTCAGAGTCAATGTGATTTATTTAAAATTGCATGGAATTTGGACCCAAGTTTTTTTGTACTAATCCATCACTTTCATCTGCCTGGTTTGTCTTCATCTTAAAAAATAACTCATTTTCTATGAATTTAAGAATATATTTTCACAAGTTTATCTTTGTATCCCTAGTATTTAGCCTGTTGGTGTTGTTCAGTCATTTCCAATTTTTTTTTTACCCCATTTGATGTTTTATTCTCAAAGATACTGGAGTGGTTAACTTTTCCTTCTCCAGATCATTTCAAGATGAGAAAATTAAGTCAAACAAAGTTAGGAAACTTAGCCATGGTCACACAGCTAGGAAGTTTCTGAGAGCAGATATGATTTCATGAAGATGAGTCTTCCTGACTCCAGTTTAAACACTCTATCCACTATTCCATCTAGTCTACAATAGGTCCAAAATAAAAACATTTTCATTCATTCATTTATTTTATAGGGATGTAAGCTGTAGCTATTCTAACAAGTGCCAGATTTTGATTCTAAATTCATAGATCATAGTGCTAAACTGGGTCTTAGAGGTCAACCAGTCTAATACTTTCATTTTATAGGAAAGAAAATAGGGGGGTGGAGCCAAGATGGTGGAAAAGACACACATGTTATTCTAAGCTCCTCTCATACCCTCACTATTAATAACCAAATTCAGCCTAAAAAATAGTGCTTGACTGGTAAAATTCACGAAGATTGGAAGTACAACAATTTGCCAGCCGAAGATAATCTGGAAGATAGCCAGAAGAGGTTTGTCATGGTCAGAGGGAGCAGGCCAGTGTAGGCAGGGATGTAGAATCAGAGGCTAGCATACTGAGTGGACTGGGGATGGGGAGAGGTCTCCATGGCTGGGAAATTTACAGAAAGTACTCTACCACAGGTTGGCTGCTCTGCTTTGGTTGCAAAGCAGTAGACCAGCAGAGAAGTTAAAGCCAAAGGTAGAGTGTATTCCAAAAAATGCCAAAACCTAACAGGATCTGGCTATACCCACCCCAAACAAGAAGTCAGTAACTGAGCACAGACCACAGCACAGCTGTGCAGCTGCATTCTGTAGCATGGGACTTTTGCCCAGGGCTGTAATAGCAGGGGAGCTCAGCCTGGAGCAGCCTCTAATCTGCAGGGGGTAGGGGTGGGGGTGGGGGTTCCCTGCCTGGGGCAATAGAACTTCCCCAGTGCTACTGCACTCCCCAGGGCAGAGACACTTCTGGTGTGAGGCTTTTTCCAGAGCACTTCTGCAGCACAGCCATTCTTTGCAGCCCATTTGCAGGATAACTACTGTCTATATATCTATCCATACTCTGCAGAGGAAGCTGGTATTCTCCTTGTCCTGAAGGCAGAACCATTAAAAAAAATAAGTAAAAAAGCCAAAGGGATCATTGATAACTTCTATACCGAAAGAGAGCAGGTTTTCAATCCTGAGGAGACTAATAGCAGGCAGGCCCCAGATAAAACCCCAAAGGGGGATGTAACTTAGTCCCCACTATACAAGGCTCTCCTAGAAGAAATTATAAAAATATCTTCAAAGTGAGCTAGAAGAAAAATGGGGAAAGGAAAGTGAAGCTATGCAAGAGAGTACAGAAAAGGATTATAACTCACTTAAAGAAAAATTTGATAAAGTGGAAAAAGAAAACAACTTCCTGAAATGTGAATTAGAGCAGATAAAGAACTCCCAGGAAAGTAGGATTTGTGAATTGGAAAAAGAAAATAACTCAGTAAAAAAAAAAAAAAAAAAAAAAGTGAAATAGAAAAAAAAAAATTCCATAGAACAAAACAACTCATTTAAAAACTCAATTGGACATATACAAAAAGAAATTAAAAAAGGCTAGTGAAGAAAATACCTCATTAAAAATCAGAACTGAACAAATAGAAATGAATGATGATTCAATGAGACATCAAGAAGCACTGAAGCAAAACAAAAACAAAAAAAAAAAAAAAAAAAAGAAGAAGAAGAAGAAGAAGAAAAAAATGTTAAATATGTACTTGGAAAAACAACAGATCTGGAAAATAGATCTAGGACAGATAATCTGAGGATTATTGGACTTCCTGAGAAATATGATTAAAAAAGAGCCTAGATACTATTTTACAGGGATTCATCAAAGAGAACTGCCCAGATATAATAGAATCAGAAGATAAAATAGGCATTGAAAAAATTCATCAAACCCTTTCTGAAAAAGACCCTAAAATAAAAACTGCAAGCAATATTGTGGCCAAATTTCAGAACTATCAGACTAAGGAAAAAATATTACAAGCAGGCAAGAAAAAAATAATTCAAATACCGAGGTGCCACTATAAGGATTACTCAAGATCGAACTGCTTCCCCATTAAAAGATCGAAGGAACTGGAATCTGATATTCCAAAAGGCAAAAGAACTTGGAATGCAACCATTAATAAACTGCCCAGCTAAGCTGAGCATTTTCTTCCAGGGAAGAAGATGGACATTTAATGAAACAGATGAATTCCATTTGTTTCTAAGGGGAAAAAAAAAACAGAACTAAACAAAAAATTTGACCTCCAACTATAGGACTCAAGAGAAGCAGAAAAAGGTAAAAAAAACTCTTGAGAATTGTATTTCTGTTATGGATATACATAAAGAGTGCATAGATAATTTGATTTTGCTGATATAACATAAAAAGGGAAGTGGAAATGGAAAAAAGGATAGTATCAGAAAAAGGGAAAAGGGGAAATAAAAAGAGGGGAACTACATTCCATGAAGAGGTAAAGGAAACCTATCATATCTGAGGGAATTTACAGGGAGGAGGAACATTGTGTGAATCTTACTCTCATCAAAGTTATCTCAAAGAGAAAATAATTGACATATTTGGTTTACAGAGAAATTTCTCTCACCACATTAAAAAGTGGGAGAGGAAAATGGAACAGGAAAAGAGTAATAAGGGAAGAGTACAAGAAAGGGAAGGGATTCAAAGGGAGGTGAGAGGGATTCTAAAGAGGGAAAGCTGCATGAGGCAAATAGGGCCCCTAAGTTTAATACTGGGGAAGGGGGAAAGAGTGGGGAAGAAAAAGAAAAGCATAATCCGGGGAAAATAAGATGACAGGAAATACAGAATTATTAATTTTAGCTGTAAATGTGAATGGGATGAACTCTCCCATAAAGCGGAGGCAGATAGCAGACTGGATCAAAAGTTAGAACCCTACAATATGTTGTTTACAGGAAACACATTTAAAACAGGGAGATACATACAGAGTAAAGGTAAAAGGCTGGAGAATCTATTATGCTTCAGGTAAAGTAAAAAAAAAAAGCAGGGGTAGCCATCCTTATTTCAGATCAAGCCAAAGTAAAAATTAATTAAAAGAGATAAGGAAGGAAACTATATCTTGCTAAAGGATAGCATAGACAATGAAGCAATATCAATAGTAAACATATATGCACCAAGTAGTATAGAATCTAAATTCCTAAAAAAGAAGTTAAGAGAGTTGCAAGAAGAAATAGATTGCAAAACTATAATAGTAGGAGACCTCAACTTTGCACTCTCAGAATTAGACAAATCAAACCACAAAACAAACAAGAAAGAAATTAAAGAGATAAATAGAATATTAGAAAAATTAACTATGATATGTCTTTGGAGAAAACTGAATGGAGACAGAAAGGAGTATACATTCTTCTCAGCAGTGATGGAACCTATACAATAATTGACCATATATTAGGACATACAGACCTCAAAATTAAATGCAGGAAGGCATAAATAGTAAATGGATTCTTTTCAAATCATGATGCAATAAAAACTACATTCAACAAAAAGCTAGGGGAAAACAAACCAAAAAGTAATTGGAAATTAAATAATGTCATTTTAAAGAATGATTGGGTGAAACAGAAACTTATAGACACAATAATTTCACCCAAGAAAATGACAACGATGAGACATCGTTGGTATGAGACATATCAAAATTTGTGGGATGCAACCAAACTGGTAATAAGGGGAAATTTTATATCTTTAGAGGCTTACTTGAATAAAATAGAGAAAGAGAAGATCAATGAATTGGGGTTACAACTTCAAAAAAAAAACTAGAAAAATCAATGAATCAAATACTAAGCTTGAAATTCTAAAGTTAAAAGGAGAAAATAATATTGAAAGTTAAAAAAAAAAACTATTGAATTGTTAAATAAAGCTAAGAGCTGGTTTTATGAAAAAAAATACAATAGATAAATCTTTGGTAAATCTGATTAGAAAAAGGAAAGAGGAAAATCAAATTGTTACTTTTAAAAATGAAAAGGGAGAAGTTTCCACCAATGAAGAGGAAATTAGAGCAATTATAAGGAGTTATTTTGCCCAACTTTCTGCCAATAAATTTGATAACCTAAGTGAAATGGATGATTACCTCCAAACATATAGGCTTCCCAGATTAACAGAGGACAAAGTAAATTGCTTAAATAGTCCTATTTCAGAAAAAGAAATAGAACAAGCTATTAATAAACTCCCTAAGAAAAATACCCCAGGACCAGATGGATTTACATGTGAATTCTACCAAACATTTAAAGAACAATTAGCCCCACTGCTATATAAGTTATTTGAAAAAATAGGGAATGAAGGAGTCCTACCAAATTCCTTTTATAACACAGACATGGTACTGATACCTAAACCAGGTAGTTTGAAAACAGAAAAAGAAAATTATAGAACAATCTCCCTAATGAATATTGATGCTAAAATCTTAAATAAGATAGTCACAGAAAATCATCCCCAGGATAATACACCATGACCAAGTAGGATTTATACCAGCAATGCAGAGCTGGTTCAATATTAGGAAAATTATTAGCATAATTGACTATATCAATAACCAAATTAACAAAAATCATGTGATCATCTCAATAGATGCAGAAAAAGCATTTGATAAAATCCAACATCCATTCCTATTAAAAACATTTGAGAATATAGGAATAAATGGACTTTTCCTTAAAATAATCAGTAGTATCTATGTAAAACCATCAGTAAGCATCATATGTAATTGAGATAAAATGGAATCAGTTCCAATAAAATCAGGAGTGAAATAAGATTGCCCACTATCACGATTAATATTCAATATTGTGTCAGAAATAGTAGCTTCAATAATAAGAGATGAACAAGAGATTAAAGGAATTAGAATAGGTAATAAAGAAACCAAATTATCACCCTTTGCTGATGATATGATGGTATACATAGAGAACCCTAGAACCTTAAAAACTATTAGAAATAATCCACACCTTTTAAAATATTTTTTATTATAGCTTTTTATTTACAAAATATTTGTATGAGTAATTTTTCCACATTGACAATTGCAAAACCTTTTGTTCCAATTTTTCCCCTTCTTCTCTTCACTCTTCCCCTAGAAGGCAGATTGACCAATACATGTTAAATATGTTAAAGCGTATGTTAAATACAATATATGTATACATGTCCAAACAGTTATTTTGCTGTACAAAAAGAATTGGACTTTGAAATATTGTAGAATTAGCCTATGAAGGAAATAAAAAATGCAGGTGGACAAAAATAGAGGGATTGGGAATTCTGGGTAGTGGTTCATAGCCATCTCCCAGAGTTCTTTCGCTGAGAGTAGCTGGTTCAATTCATTACTGCTCTGTTGGAACTGATTTGGTTAATCTAATTATTGAAGAAGGCCACATCTATCAAAATTGACCATCATATAGTATTGTTGTTGAAATATATAATAATCTCTGGGTCCTGCTCATTTCACTCCACATCAGTTCATGTAAGTCTCTCCAGGCCTTTCTGAAATCATCCTGCTGGTCATTTCTTACAAAACAATATTATTCCACAATATTCATATACCACAATTTATTCAGCCATTCTCCAATTGATGGGCATCGAGTTAGTTTCCAGTTTCTGGCCACTGCAAAGAGGGCTGCCACAAATATTCTTGCACATACAGGTCCCTTTCCCTTCTTTAAGATCTCTTTGGGTAATCAGCCCAGCAATAACACTGCTGGATCAAAGGGTATGCACAGTTTAATAACTTTTTGAGCATAGTTCCAAATTGCTCTCCAGAATGGCTGGATGTATTCACAATTCCACCAACAAACAACAAATTCAGTGTCCCAGTTTTCCTATACCCTCCAACATTCTGCATTTTCTTTCCCTGTCATTCTAGCCAATCTGAGAGGTGTGTAGTGGTATCTCAGAATTCTCTAAATTTGCATTTCTCTGAATAGTCTACACCTTTAGCAAAAGTGCATGATACAAAGTAAACCCACATAAATCCTCAGCATTTTTATATAACACTTAAAAATCTAACAGCAAGATATACAAAGAGAAATTCCATTTAAGATAACAGTTGATTGTATGAAATACTTGGGAATCTATCTGCCAAAAGAAAGTCAGGAAGTATATGAATTAAAATACAAAATGCTTTCCACACAAATAAAGTCAGATCTAACAAATTGGAAAAATATTAAATGCTCTTGGATAGGACAAGCAAATATAATAAAAATGACAATACTACCTAAACAAATCTATTTATTTAGTGCTATACCAATCAAACTCCCAAAACTATTATAATGACCTAGAAAAAAATAACAACAAAGTTCATATGGAAAAACAAAAGGTCAAGAATTTCAAGGGAATTAATGAAAAAAAAAAATCAAATGAAGGTGGCCTAGCTGTACCAGATCTAAAATTATATTATAGGGACTTCCGGTCAAGATGGCGGAGAGGAGGCACACAACTGTGTAGCTCCGCGTTTTTCTCTCACTATCCATTTCAGTACAAGCCTCTGAATTGATTCTTGACTGAAAAAAAACCACAAATAGTTACCAAGAGAAGCCATCCTTGAGATTTGCCAAGAAAGGTCTGTTTTTGCGAGAGGGCTGGGAAAGTTTTGGATTGGGCGAAGGGTGCGGGCAGGCAACTGAGAGCATGGAAGGCGGCTCACAGCCAAGCAGATGGGAGAGGGGGTGGGGTGTGATCTCAGCCGTCTCTGCGGAGAGAGCTTTGCTACAGGTTTGGATACTTTGCTCCGGCAGCAAACCAGCAAACCAGCAGAGAAGCTAAAAACACCGGGGTGAAGAATACAACCCCAAACAGCTGGAGTCTCTCGGGAACTGGCCATCCCCACCCCCCCCACAATGACTCAGCATGCTCTGGGATCTCAGAGCACAGGCACAGCACAGTCGGGCTAGTGCCTCGCTGCTACTGCCCCCGGAGTCTGTAGAGGAAGCTCAGTAACACCACCCAGCCCCTCCCCCAAAAAAGCAGACTCCAAATTAGGGGGGATTTCTTTTTCTCTTTTTGCTAGTTTGTCTTTGATTCTTTAACATAATGAGCAAAAAAACTGAAGAGGACTTTAACCCTTGACAGCTTCTATGCAGAAAGATAGCAGACTCTAAATCCTGAGGAGAATAAAAACAGACATTCCCCAGGTGAATCCCCAAAGGAGGAGATCATCTGTTCCTCAGCACAGATGAACCTCATAGAAGTAATTAAAAAGGCTCTCACAAGGGAGCTAGAAGAAAAATGGGAAAAGGAGAGGGAGGCTTGGCAAGAGAGTCTGGAGAAGTCATCCCACTCAGTTAAAGAGAGACTGGATAAAGAAATAAAATCCTTGAAAAATAGGATTACTGAACTGGAAACAGGAAACAGCTCTCTAAAAAATAAAATTGGCAAAATGGAAAAAAATTCCACAGAACAAAAGAACTCAATTGGACAATTAGAAAAAGATCTTTAAAAAGTGAGTGAAGAAAATACCTCACTGAAAATCAGGGTCGAACAATTGGAATTGAATGACTCGAGGAGACAAGAAGAATCAGTCAAGCAAATCCAAAAAAATCAAAAAATTGAAAAGAATGTGAAATACCTTCTGGGGAAGACAACAGACCTGGAAAACAGATCCAGGAGAGACGATCTGAGAATCATCGGACTCCCAGAAAAGGAAGGAAAAAAAAGAGCCTGGACACTATTTTCCAGGAAATTATCAAAGAGAACTGCCCAGAAGTCATAGGAACAGAGGACAAAATAGACATTGAAAGAATTCATCGATCATCCACTGAAAGGGATCCTAAAATCAAAACACCAAGGAATATAGTGGCCAAATGCCAGAACCCTCAGACGAAGGAAAAAATATTGCAAGCGGCTAGAAAAACCCAATTCAAGTATCGAGGAGTCACAATAAGGATCACCCAGGATCTGGCAGCATCCTCGATTGAAGGGCCTGGAATATGATATTGCGAAAGGCTAAAGAACTTGGTATGCAACCAAAAATAACTTACCCAGCAAGAATGAGCATCTTTTTCCAGGGAAGAAGATGGACATTCAACGAAGTAAGCGAATTTCACCTATTTTTGATGAAAAAGCCAGAACTTAACAAAAATTTGATCTACAAATATAGAACTCAAGAGAAATCTAAAAAGGTAAAAAGAAGTCTTGGGAACTGTCTTTCTGATATAAAGAGGTATAAAGAATACATGTATACCTTGTTCTAGAAAGTAGATGTGGAAAGGACATTGTACCAGAAAAAGGGTAAAGTGGGAGTACTACATCTCATGAAGAGGCAAAGGAAACCTATTATATCTGAGAGAAAGAATGGAGGGGGATGAATATAGTCATATCTTACTGCCTTCAGAATTGGCTTTAAGAGAAAAATTTTAGACATATTTAATTTATGGTGAAACTTCTCCCACCCATTGAGAAGTGAGAAGGGAAAAGTGAAAAGGGAAGGAATAAGCTAAGCGGAAGGGAATACGGAAATGGGGAGGGAAAGGGGTAAGATAGGGGGAGGAAATCTAAGGTGGAGGAGAGATACTAAAAATGGAGAGGTGTGAGAAGCAAGTGGTGCTCACAAGCTTAATACTGGGAAGGGGGGTAAGGGGGAAAGAAGGGAGAAAAGCATAAACAGGGGTTAAAAAGATGGCAAGTAATACAGAATTGGTCATTTTAACCATAAATGTGAACGGGGTAAACTCCCCCATAAAGAGGAAGCGGTTAGCAGAATGGATTAAAAGCCAGAATCCTACAATATGTTGTTTACAGGAAACACACCTGAAGCGGGGAGATACATGCAGGTTAAAGGTAAAAGGTTGGAGCAAAATCTACTATACTTCAGGTGAAGTAAAAAAAGCAGGGGTATCCATCCTGATCTCAGATCAAGCTAAAGCAAAAATTGATCTAATTAAAAGAGATAAGGAAGGGCATGGATTGCTAAAGGGTAGCAGGGATAATGAAGCAATATCAATATTAAACATATATGCACCAAGTGGTGTAGAATCTAAATTCTTAGAAGAGAAATTAAGAGAGCTGCAAGAAGAAATAAATAGCAAAACTATAATAGTGGGAGATCTCAACCTTGCACTCTCAGAATTAGATAAATCAAACCACAAAATAAATAAGAAAGAAGTCAAAGAGGTAAATTGAATACTAGAAAAGTTAGATATGATAGATCTCTGGAGAAAATGTAATGGGAACAGAAAGGAGTACACTTGCTTTTCAGCAGTTCATGGAACCTATACAAAAATTGACCATATATTAGGACATAAAAACCTCAAATTCAAATGCAGTAAGGCAGAAATAGTAAATGCATCCTTTTCAGACCACGATGCAATGAAAATTACATTCAACAAAAAGCCAGGGGAAAGTAGACCAAAAAATAATTGGAAATTAAATAATCTCATACTAAAGAATGATTGGATGAAACAGCAAATCATAGACATAATTAATAACTTCACCCAAGAAAACGATAATAATGAGACATCATACCAAAATGTATGGGATGCAGCCAAAGTGGTAACAAGGGGAAATTTCATATCTCTAGAGGCCTATTTGCATAAAATAGAGAAAGAGAAGGTCGATGAATTGGGCTTGCAACTAAAAATGCTATAAAAGGAACAAATTAAAAACCCCCAGTCAAATACTAAACTTGAAATTCTAAAAATAAAAGGAGAGATCAATAAAATTGAAAGTTAAAAAAACTATTGAATTAATAAAACTAAGAGTTGGTTCTATGAAAAAACCAATAATATAGACAAACCCTTAGTAAATCTGATTTAAAAAAGGAAAGAGGAAAATCAAATTGTTAGTCTTAAAAATGAAAAGGGATAACTCACCACTAATGAAGAGGAAATTAGAGCAATAATTAGGAGTTACTTTGCCCAACTTTATGCCAATAAATTTGACAACTTAAATGAAATAGAAGAATACCTCCAAAAATATAGCTTGCCCAAACTAACAGAGGAAGAAGTAAATATCCTAAACAGTCCCATCTCAGAAAAAGAAGTAGAACAAACTATCAACCAACTCCCTAAGAAAAAATCCCCAGGACCAGATGGATTTACATGTGAATTCTACCAAACATTTAAAGAACAATTAACTCCAATGCTAAATAAACCATTTGAAAAAATAGGGATTGAAGGAGTCCTACCAAACTCCTTTTATGACACAGACATGGTACTAATACCTAAACCAGGTACGTTGAAAACAGAGAAAGAAAATTATAGACCAATCTCCCTAATGAATATTGATGCTAAAATCTTAAATAAAATATTAGCAAAAAGATTACAGAAAATCATCCCCAGGATAATACACTCTGACCAAGTAGGATTTATGCCAGGAATGCAGGGCTGGTTCAATATTAGGAAAACTATTAGCATAATTGACTATATCAATAACCAACCAAACAAAAACCATATGATCATCTCAATAGATGCAGAAAAAGCATTTGATAAAATTCAACATCCATTCCTAATAAAAACACTTGAGAGCATAGGAATAAATGGACTTTTCCTTAAAATAGTCAGGAGCATATATTTAAAACCACCAGTAAGCATCATATGCAATGGGGAAAAACTGGAATCCTTCCCAGTAAGATCTGGAGTGAAGCAAGGTTGCCCACTATCACCATTATTATTCAATATCGCATTAGAAACACTAGCCTCTGCAATAAGAGTTGAGAAAGATATTAAAGGAATTAGAGTAGGCAATGAGGAAACCAGACTATCACTCTTTGCAGATGATATGATGGTATACTTAGAGAACCCCAGAGATTCTACTAAAAAGCTATTAGAAATAATTCACAATTTTAGCAAAGTAGCTGGATACAAAATAAATCCCCATAAAATTATATTATAAAGCAGTGGTTACCAAAATCATTTGTATTGGCTAAGAAATAGACTAGTTGATCAGTGGAATACGTTAGGTTCAAAGGACAAAACAGCCAACAACTTTAATAATCTAGTGTTTGACAAACCCAAAGACCCCAGTTTTGGGTATAGGAACATGTTATTTCAGAAAAAATTGCTGGGAAAATTGGAAATTAGTATGGCAGAAACTAGGCATTGACCCACACTTAACACCATAAACCAAGATAAGATCAAAATGGGTTCATGACCTAAGCATAAAGAATGAGATTATAAATAAATTGGAAGAGCATAGGATAGTTTACTTCTCAGCTCTGTGGAAGAGGGAGGAATTTATGACCAAAGAAGAAATAGACATCACTACTGACTACAAAATAGAAAATTTTGATTGTATCAAATTGAAAAGTTTTTATACAAACAAAACTAATGCAGACAAGATTAGAAGGGAAACAATAAACTGGGAAAAATTTTTTTACAGTCAAAGGTTCTGATAAAGGCCTCATTTCCAAAATATATAGAGAATTGACTCTAATTTATAAGAAATCAAGCCATTCTCTAATTGGTAAGTGGTCAAAGGATATGAACAGACAATTCTCAGACAAAGAAATTAAAACTATTTATAGCCATATGAAAATATGCTCCAAATCATTATTAATCAGAGAAATGCAAATTAAGACAACTCTGAGATACCACTACACCCTTGTCATATTGGCTAGAATGACACAGAAAGATAATGGGGAATGTTGGAGGGGATGTGGGAAAACAGGGACACTGATACATTGTTGGTGGAATTGTGAACACATCCAGCCATTTTGGAGAGCAATTTGGAAGTATGCTCAAAAAGTTATCAAACTGTGCATACCCTCTGATCCAGCAGTGTTTCTACTGGGCTTATACCCCAAAGAGATACTAAAGAAGGGAAACAAACCTGTATGTGCCAAAATGTTTGTGGCAGCCCTGTTTGTAGTGGCTAGAAACTGGAAAATGAATGGATGCTCATCAATTGGAGAATGGTTGAATAAATTGTGGCATATGAATGTTATGGAATATTATTGTTCTGTAAGAAATGACCAGCAGTATGAATACAGAGAGGACTGGCGAAACTTACATGAACTGACGCTAAGTGAAATGAGCAGAACCAGGAGATCATTATATACTTCAACAACGATATTGTATGAGGATGTATTGCAATGAAAGTGGATTTCTTTGACAAAGAGATCTAACTCAGTTTCAATTGATCAAAGATGGACAGAAGCAGCTACACCCAAAAAAAGGACACTGGGAAATTAATATAAACTGCTTGCATTTTTGTTTTTCTTCCCGAGTTATTTATATCTTCTGAATCCAATTCTCCCTGTGCAACAAAAGAACTGTTTGCTCCTGCACACATATATTGTATCCAGGATATATTGTAACCTATTTAACATGTACAGGACTGCTTGCCATCTGGGGGTGGGGGTGGAGGGAGGCAAGGGAAAAATCGGAACAGAAGCGAGTGCAAGGGATAATATTGTAAATAATTACCCTGGCATGGGTTCTGTCAATAAAAAGTTATTTAAAAAAATAAAGAAAGAAAGAAGAACTTGATATCCAAAAAAAAAAAAAAAATGAAGCTAGATAAATTTTAGAGTGCCAGAACAATCAAAAAGATGGAGTGGAACATTTTCCAGGCAAAAACATCTTGGAAGGTCAGCGGAAAAGGTCTGTGACACCAAAATGGGAGTCCAGATTGTAAGTCATTTCAGCACAGCCCTGACTCTAGCTGCAGCCCTGCTCCAGCCCCAGCTCCAAGACGTAAAGTAGGAATAGAACTAAACATCTCTAAATCAGTGGCAACAAAGGTGGTTTTGCCCACCTCAGCCCAGAGACAGCAAGGAGGACTTGGTAGGTCAGCAGAAAAGGTCTGTGGAAATAGGGTGGGAGTCCAGTCAACGTTAGTGCAGCCCCAGGCTCAGCACCAGCTCAAGCACCAGAAAAGCAGGAGTCTGTTGTTTTATAAGCATAGATCTTACAATTACAAAGTGGTGGGAACACTCCTTTATTTGTTTTTGTTTGTTTTTTACTTGCTTATTTGTTTGTTTATTTATACCACACATTACTTTATTAATCATGCTGGGAGAGAAAAATAAGAGCAAAATGAAAAACAAAAACAAAAACAAAAAAATGGGAGAGTTGAAAAAAAAAAACAACAAAAAAGAAGGGAACATAACATGTACATTGATTTACATTCAGTCTCCTTGGTTCTTTTTCTGGATGTAGATTGGGTTTGCTCTGAATCACTGAATCACCGAGAAGAACCAAATCTTTCATAGTTGATCATCAGACACACTTGCTGTTATTGTGTATAATGTTCCTGGTTCCTCTTGTTTTGCTCAGCAATAGTTTATGTAAATCTTTCCAGGCCTTTCTAAACTCAGTTTGTTCATCATTTTTATAGAACAATAATATTCTATTTCTTTCATATATCACAATTTGTTCAGCTCATTGATGGACATCTACTCATTTCCCAATTCTCTGCTACCACCATCATTTTTGCATATGTGGATACTTTCCCCTCCTTTATGATTTTCTTTGAATATAGACACAGTGAAGGCATGGATGAATATGTACAGTTTTATATCCCTTTGGACAGTTCCAGATTGTTCTCCAGAATACTTGGATCATTTCACAACTCCACCAACAATGCATTAATATCCCACTTTTTCCACATCCCCTCCAACATTTATCATTAACTTTTCTTGTCATCTGAGCCAATCTGAGAGGTGTGAGGTGGTACTTTGGAAATGTTTTAATTTGCATTTTTCTAATCAATAGTGATTTAGACCAAATTTTATATAACTATAGATGGTTTTGATTTCATCATCTGAAAATTGTCTGTTCATATCCTTTGACCATCAATTGGGGAATGACATATAAATTTTTTCTCCCGGCTTTGTACTTTCCCATTAATCTTGTTTCCATTGCTTTTGTTTATGCAAAGATTTTTTAATTTAATGTAATCAAAGTTGTCCATTTTGCTTTTCATAGTGTTCTCTAGTTCTTCTTTTATCATAAATTCCTCCCTTCTCCAAAGATCTGGTAGCTAAATTATCCATTGTTCTCCTAATGCATTTATGGCATTATCCTTTTTGAATAAATCATGTACCCTTTTTGACTTTATTTAGGTATGCAGTATGCATGTAGATCTATGCTGCATTTCTGAGATATCATTTTTCAGTTTTCCCAACAATTTTTATCAAACACTATATTGTTATTCCAGAAACTAGAGTTTGGGAGTTTATCAAATATTAAATGGCCATATGCCTTGATTATTGTCTTATTTGATTCTAATCTATTTCACTGATCGAAAACTATTTCTTAACCAGTACAAAATCATTTCAATGACTGCTGCTTTATAATATAGTTTTATATTTGGTACTGCTAAGCCAGCATCCTTTATATACTTTTTCATTAATTCCCTTGATATTCTTGATCTTTTGTTCTTCCAGATGAATTTTGTTATCATTTTTTCTAGTTCTATAAAATAATGTTTTAGTAGTTTGATTATTATGGCACTGAATAACTAGACCAATTTAGGCAGAATTGTCATTTTTATTATATTAGTTTTTGCGTTACTTTCCTTCTTTATCCCTTTTAATAAGATCAATTTTAACTTTTGCTTTATCCGAGATCAGAATTGTTACCCTTGCTTTTTTCACTTCAGCTGAAACCTAATAAATTCTGTTCCAAGCTTTTACCTTTATCATGTATGTGTCTCTCTATGTGTTTCTTGTAAACAACATATTGTAGGATTCTTTTTTTTTTCCTTTTTTTTTTTTCACTTAGCTATTCTGTTTTAGGGAAAGTTCATCCCATTTACATTCATTGCTATGATTACTAACTTTGTATTTCCCTCCATCCTATTTTCTCCCTGTGTATATACTTTTGTTTTCTCTCTCCATCCTGTCCTTAGTCTTGAGGTTTTTTATTCACCCCATTCACTACCTTATCTCCTTTCACCCCTCTACCTTCTCTTACTATTTTTTTTAAACTCACTCCACCTACTACCTCATCTACTACTATCTTTTCCCCCTTTTCTTAGTGCTTTTTTAAATCCCACCCAACACACTATCTTGTCTTCTTTTAACCCTTATTCTCTTATCTTGTTTTTTTCATTAGGTAAAATTTCACTAGGGTTTCTGCACCCCCTTCTATCCTCTCTCTCCTTTTTTCTTTTTCTCTTTCTCCACCTAGGATTAGATAAATATCTATAGCCAACTGAATGATTAAGTTATTCCTTCTTAGAGCCAAAATTGATGAAATCAAGCTTCAGACAATGCCCATCCTTTCCCTTTCTTTCCCTTGATTGTAGTACAACTTTTGCACCTCTTCATGTGAACTAATTGTCCCATTATACCACCTCTTTCCTCTTATTCCAGTACAGATCTTTGTCTACCCCTTAATGTCTTTTTTCTTTGATGTCATCACCTTACAATCTATCTACAACCATATCCTCAGTCCATGTGATAACTCCATTTGTTTGCCCCGGTGACAGATACAGTTCTCAAGAGTTGCAGTTATCATTTCACCATCTAGGGATGTAAACAGTTTAAATTTTAAATTATATGTATTTGTCTCCTGTTTACCTTTCTATGGTTCTCTTGAGTCCTGGGTTTATAAATTAAATTTTATGTAGTTTTTTTTTTCACTAGAAATGTTTGAAAGTCTCTTATTTCATTTAAGTTCCATCTCCTCCCCTGAAAAATGATGCTAAATCTCATTGGGTTATTAATTCTTGGTTGTAACACTAGGTCATTTGCCTTCCAGAATAGGGTATCCCATGCCCTCTGATCCTTTATTGTAAAACCTGCCAGATCCTGGGCAATTCTAACTATTGCTCCTTTATATTTGAATTGCTTTTGTCTGGCAGCTTTCAGTATTTTTTCTTTGAGATTGCAGTGCTAAAGTTTCACAACAAAAATTTTAAATATAGGATTTTGGAGAAGCATAAGGAAATAATCAGGAATGTGATATCACAAGAAATTTTATAAGATTTATCCTGTTACAGTCATACATGGGAGGGTGATACTTGTAACTCTTAGAACTTTCTCATTATAATAGTTAGAAGGAGTATAAATAGACAGAGGGTGCAGATATAAGTTGAATATAAAGGGATAAAACCTTTTTTTAAAAAATGAAGAAAATAAGGGGTAAGAGAGGAATGTGTCCTGAGAAAGGGAAAGGGAGTAGTGTAATGATATAAATTATCTGCCATGAAAAAGAATCAGGGAAAAGCTTTTACAGTGGAGGGGAAGAGGAGGAGGAGAAGGTGAGAGGGTAAATCTTATTCTTATCACAATTGGCTCACAGAAGAAATAAAATACACAGTCCACATCAATAGCAAAATCTATCTTAACCTGCAGGAAAATGGGAGATTAATGGTATATGGGGAGTAGGGAGGTTAATAAAAGAAAAGAATATATTGGAAAAAGAAGAAGAAATTCAATACCAAAACACTTTTGAGAACAGAGCGAAAGCAGAGTGAGAATAGAATAAATGGGGGGAAATATATGTAATAAGACTAACTGTGAAAATAATTTTTAAAGCTTTTTATTTTCAAAACATATGCCCAGATAATTTTTCAACATTGACCTTTACAAAACTTTGTGTTTTAAATTTCCCCTTCCTTCTCCCCTCCCCTAAATGGCAAGTAATCTAATATATGTTATACATGTTAAAATACATGTTAAATCCAATATGTGTAAACATATTTATATAATTCTCTTGCTACACAAGAAAATTGAGATCAAAAAAGGAAAGTAAATGAGTAAGAAAATAAAGTGCAAGTGAACAACAAAAAAAGTGAGAATGCTATCTTGTGATATACATTCGGATCCCACAGTCCTTTCTCTGGGTATAGATGGCTCTCTTCATCACAAGATCATTGGAACTGGTATCAATCATCTCATTGTTGGAATCAATTGATCATCATATAATATTGATATTGCCATGTAGAATGATTTCCTGGTTCTGCTCATTTGTGAAAAGAATTTTGAAGCTAATTTCTCTCTTACCTCATTTTTCAAACACAAAGGGAACTGAGTCAAATTTACAAAAAGTAAGAGGCATGCTCCAACTGATAAATGATCAAAATATATGATCTATACCCAGGGCCATAAATTGATGCATATCCTTTGATCTAACAATATCACTATTAGGCATAAATACCAAAAGAAATTAAAAAGGAAGGAAGGAAAGCAGAAAGCAATGAAGGAATGAAGGAACACAAGGAAGAGAGACAAAGAAGAAAGGAAGGAAGGAAAGAAGAAAGGAAGGAAGGAAGGAAGGAAGGAAGGAAGGAAGGAAAGAAGAAGGAAGGAAGGAGGGAGGGAGGGAGGGAAGGAAGGAGAAAAGGAGGGAGGGAGGAAAAAAGGAAGGAAGGGAGGAAGGGAGGAAAAAAGGAAGGAAGGGAGGGAGAGAAGAAAAGGAGGGAGAGAGGAAAGGAAGGAAGAAAGGGAGGGAGGGAGGAAAAAAGGAAGGAAGGGAGGGAGAGAAGAAAAGGAGGGAGAGAGGAAAGGAAGGAAAAAAGGGAGGGAGGGAGGGAGGAAAAGGACCTATATACATACATACATATATATATATATATATATATATATATATATATACATATATATATATATATATATATATATATATATATATATATATATATGTATATATATATATACACAAAAATTATTTCTGGCAGCTGTATTCTTAAGACAAAAACTTGGAAATTGAAGAGATACCCTTCAAATTTGGGAATGACTGAATAAATGGTGGGTGTTTGTGGTAGAAGATTATTGTTCTTTTGGATATTATGACCGGATTCTCTTAGGGGAAAAAAAAAACCTGAAAAGTCTTCCATGAACTCAAGCAAAGTGAAATGTACTACATACAAAGTAACAGCAATATTCTTGGATGATCAGATGCAAATGACTTTGCTTCTCTCATCAGGACATTGATCCATGACTACTCTGAAGGACTTACACTGAAAAATCTTATTCATATTCAGACAAAGAACCTATTAGGTTTGAGTACAAATTGAAGTATTCTCTCTCTCTCTCTCTCTCTCTCTCTCTCTCTCTCTCTCTCTCTCCCCCCTGAGGCAATTTGGGTTAAGTGACTTGCTCAGGGTCACACAGCCAGGAAGTATTAACTGTCTGATGCCATAGCTATACAAGATCTAAAACTGTATTATAAAGCAGCAGTCATCAAAACCATTTGGTACTGGCTAAGAAATAGAGAAGATGATCAGTGGAATGGGTTAGGTTCATAGAAAAAAATAGTCAATGACTATAATAATCTAGTTTTTGACAAATCTAAAGGCCCCAACTTTGGGGATAAGAATTCACTTTTTGACAAAAACTGCTAAGAAAATTGGGGAAATAGTATGGCAGAAAGTAGGCATAGATCCACATCTAACAACATATACCAAGATAAGGTCAAAATGGGTTCATGATCTAGACATAAAAAATGATATTTTATGTTTGTGGCAGCCCTTTTCATAGTGGCTAGAAACTGGAAATTGAATGGATGCCCATCAATTAGAGAATGACTGAGTAAATTGTGGTATATGAATGTTATGGAATATTATTGTTCTGTAAGAAATGACCAGCAGGATGAATACAGAGAGGTGTGGAGAGACTTACATGAACTGATGCTAAGTGAAATGAGCAAAACCAGGAGATCATTATATAATTCAACAACAATACTATATGAGGATCAATTCTGACAGAAGTAGCTATCTTCGGCAATGGAAGGATCCAAATTAGTTCCAATTGATCAGTGATGAGCAGAACCAATGAAAGAACACTGGGAAATGAGTGTGGGCCAAAACACAGCATTTGCACTCTTTCTGTTGTTTGCTTGCATTTTTTGTTTTTGATAAATGGCTAGAATGACAGGGAAAGATAATGCGGAATGTTGGAGGGGATGTGGGAAAACTGGGACACTGATCCATTGTTGATGTTGTGAATGGATCCAACTATTCTGGAGAGCAGTTTGGAATTACGCTCAAAAGTTATCAAACTGTGCATATTCTTTGATTAAGCAGTGTTTCTACTGGGATTATATCCCAAAGAGATGTTAAAGGAAGGGAAAAGACCCACATGTGCAAAAATGTTTGTGGCAGCCCTCTTTGTAGTGACCAGAAACTCGAAACTTAGTGGATGCCCCTCAATTGGAGAATGGCTCAATAAATTATTGTAAGAAACGACCAGCAGGATGATTTCAAAAAGGTTTGGAAAGGCCTACACGAACTGATGTGAAGTGAAATGAGCAGAACCAGGAGATTATTATACATGGTAACAACAAGACTATATGAAAATCAATTCTGATGAATGTGACTCTCTTCAACATCAAGAGGATTCAAACCAATTTCCACTTTTTCAATGATGAAGAGAGCCATCTACACCCAGAGAGAGAATTGTGGGAACAGTGTGGAGCATAACATAGCATTCTTACTCTTTCTGTTGTTATTTGCTTGCATTTTGTTGTTTTTCTCAGTTTTTCTTTCCCTTCATTCTTGATCTGATTTTTCTTGTGCAGCGAGATAACTATAAATATGTATATATATATATGGAATTTAACATGTATTTCAACATATTTAACATGTATTGCACTATCTGCCAGCTGGGGGGTAGGTGGGAGAAAGAAGGGGAAAATTTGGAACAAAAGGTTTTTCAAGGGTCAGTGTTGGAAAAATTACCCATCCATATGCTTTGCAAATAAAATAAGTAAATAAATAAATAAATAAATTGTGGGGGAGGGGGATGTTTGAGGCATATTTGAACTTAGATCCTCCTGACTTCAGGGCCAGCCCTCTATCCACTGCACCATCTAGCTGCCCCCCTTCTTTCTTTTTTTAACTTTTTTTTTCTTGAGGTTTTTTTCGGGGTGAGAAATCTATATATTTCTCTCTGGAGTTCTGTGATAACTTGATATGAATTTTCCTCCTATACATCTGACCACTCACCATTTATCTCTACTTTTTTTATGATCCCATCATAAAATCCCATCATGGTTTACTTATTAGTTCTATATGGATGATTCACAAATCTATATAGCTGACCCCTTTACCTTCCTTGATCTTGAGTACTACATCATTTCTGGGATTTTCCTCTTTTAGTCCAAACTCAACTCTCTAAAATCATATAAAACACTAGTTAATGAGCCACATATATCCTATGTTTTTCTAATGAAGATTAGGAGGAATAAATGTTATTTGAAGGCATAAGTAGAGGGCTTTTGATGGTCCTTCTAGACCTACAATTATGTCAGAGAAAAAAAGATTGTTTCTTTATAAAGAGAAAATGAAGCACTATGGGATTAAAAGCTTAGTTAATTGTCCTCAAAGCACAGGGACTGAGTTTATCAGGGCATATGATGATGACATAAAATGGAAAGAGAAAAAAATATATATATATATATATATATATATATATATATATATATATATTTAGTTCAACCTAAAAGACACAAAGTGATTATTTGGTTCTGAAAAGGCATCACTGACATGTCCCTTTTGATCAAGTGAGAAGAAGAAAATCCAAGTTTCCAGTGAGATATCAGCTTTATTGGTATAACCTTAAAGCAATTTCAGGAGGTTGATTTCATTTCTTTTATTAAAAAAAAAGGAAGAGAAAAAAATCCCATCATGCCTTTTTGCTTCATAGCCAGAATTGTTTTAAATGTGCTAATTAATGCCAGGAAGCTTTGTAATTAAAGCCCCTGTGTCCTAGAAATTGGCTAGATAAAGTCAATTTATCCTGTTAAACTAACTAAATAGTTAGGTCTTTCCAATAATAATGAGTTTTGCTCACTACTTGCTTGAGTCAATTTGAACTGGTGACCTGAAAGTGGAGGGTTCTGAATCCCATTATAACCCCCCCCAAAGCTGTCTATTGTGATAAGTTGGAGAAGGACTAGCATAATGTCTCTAGATATTATATCTGAGCTCTCACCTCAGCTGTATTGCTAGCATAAAAATCTTTTCTCAGAGATTCGTAGAAAGTGCTGCCATTTTAATTAACATTTCCAAACAATAATAATTGTTATTTAGGGGTGTAAAGCCAGCCACATACCAAATGCTCAAATTCTAAATATTTTATATCCACAAAATACTCCTTTGGGAAAAGGAGAGCAAGTGTAGCTTCAATTTCTGGCTTAGAAATATCAACTCAAACACTGTTTTAAAAGATAGAAGCAGTGTGACTTATATGTAAATGTCTCTACTTGTATTAATTTGCTCCTTGACATACAGGACTTTTACCAAAATTTTAATATTAATTAAAATTGAAATGAATCTGATGCACAACAGCACAAATTATTTAGAAATATGAAACTGACCTCAACCAAGTAAAATACAAGATAAATCTTTTATGCAAAGCCATCAGTATTATCTAACACCCACCTTCAGTGATTTGCTGATATCATAGGATAATCATAAGAAGTTGAACCTACTCATGTTTTGAAGATCACTCTCTTATATAAGGGATATTTCTGATGTGGAATATGGACCATCTCTTTCCTTTTTTTCCTTCTTTCATTATGAAACTTGTTGAGGAGAATTTTATAATAAGAGGAGAAAACTGACCCATGGATCATAGCATTAGAATTAGTAAGAACCCTAAGTCTCAATTAAGCCCTTTATTTGACAAATAAGGAAACTGAGGACCAAATATGTTTAGTGCCTTACCATTGTTGCAAAGTTAGTAGGTAGCAATGTCAAGATTTAAAAACAGATGCTTCAGGTCAAAATCCAGTTGTATTTACATTATACCAGCAGTTCTTATATTTTTTAGTCTCTGTATTCCTTTATATGTTTAACAATTATTAAAAAATCTCCAAAGAACAAGTGAAGTTCATTATTGAACACAAAATATATAATTTTGATCATATTAAATTAAAAGGTTTTTGTAAAGACAAAATTAATGCAGACAAGATCAGAAGGGAAGCAATAAACTGGGAAAATATTTACATTCAAGAGTTTTGATAAAAGCCTCATTTCTAAAATATATAGAGAATTGACTCAAATTTATAAGAATTCAAGCCATTCTTCATTTGATACTCAAAGAATATGAATAGAAATTTTTCAGAAAATGAAATTGAAAACATTTCTTGAGATATGAAAAGGTGTTCTAAATCACTATTGATCAGAGAAATGCAAATTAAAACAACTCTGAGATACTATTAGAAACCTCTCAGATTGGCTAAGATGACAGAAAGAGATAACAATGAATGTTGGAGGGGATGTGAGAAAACTGGGACACTAATACATTGTTGGTGGAGTTGTGAACTGATCCAATCTTTCTGGAGAGCAATTGGAACTATGTCCAAAGTGCTATCAAACTGTGCATGTCCTTTGATTGAGTAGGATTTCTATTGGGCTTATATTCCAAAGAGTCCTTAAAGAAGGGAAAGGGAACCACATATGCAAAAATGTTTGTGGCAGTTCTTTTAGTAGTGGCAAGAAACTGGAAACTGAATGGATGCCTATCAATTAGAGAATGGTTTAATAAATTATGGCATATGAATGTTATGGAATATTATTGTTCTATAAGAAACTATCAGGAGGATGATTTTAGAGAGGCCTGGAGAGACTTAAATGAACTGATGCTAAGTGAAATGAGCAGAACTAGATCACTATGACAGCAACAACAAGAGTATACAATGATTAATTCTAAGGGATGTGGCTCTTTTCAACAATGACATTATCCAGGCCAGTTCCAATGATATTTTGATGAACAGAGCCACCTAAATCTAGAGAGAGGACTGTGGGAACTGAGTGTGGATCTCAACATGCATTTTCACTCTTTTGTTGTTTGCTTGCATTTTGTTTTCTTTTCCATTTTTT
Organism: Antechinus flavipes; assembly: GCF_016432865.1. NCBI lineage: Eukaryota > Metazoa > Chordata > Mammalia > Dasyuromorphia > Dasyuridae > Antechinus > Antechinus flavipes. Next base: position 126,820,406 of record NC_067401.1, on the reverse strand, counting down.
ATTTTTTGATTTAATTTTTCTTCTTCAGCAAGATTATTATATAAATATGTATACATATATTGGATTTGACATAATTTTACCATGTTTTACATATATTGGATTGCTTAGCATCTAGGGGAGGGTGAGGGGGAAGGGTGAAAATTTGGAACACAAAGTTTTGCAAGGATCAATATTGAAAAATTATCTGTGCATATGTTTTGAAAATAAAAATCTTTAATAAAAAAGGGGAAAAAAGAAAAACACAATTTGGGCATAAATTCATCTAGAATTCCTGGAAAACATGAAGGAAAAGGTCTTTAAGTTTTTTTTCCTTAGAAAAAATACTGTCTAATGTTAAAATATATATATATATATATTAACAACCACCTCTTCTAAAACTTTTGTTTTAGTACGTCATATCTACCATAATTTACCATATTGGGAATTAGAACATCTTAGTTTTGGTATATAAATAGTTTTTATCTGAAAGAGTAATGAGTATTCCCAGGAGTCCATAATTGGAGAACTCTTGCACTACATTTGCCTGATACTTTTGACTATCTTGGTATTGTGGTAGAAGCTATGGCAATTTAGGAGAACACCTAACAGAATCAGGAAGTCAGTCATAAAAGAGATTTTATAAGAACAGAGTCATAAAAACAACCTGTAGACTCAAGTGTTTATATAACATTTGTAAACAACATAAAAATCCACTGCTTTTAATACAAAGAAGAAAATATGTCCATATGCATATCACTGAAACTTTGTGGGAATACTTTGGGACGTAGTTAATAATAGCATGATGGTAGAAGTGGCTATCATTAGATACACACACACACACACACAAATATACAGAGATATATATCCAAAATACATATGTATACACATATATGTTAAATAATTCTATGCATCTATTTATCAGTTCTTTCTCTGGGTGGAGATAATGTCTTCCTTTGTATGTCCTTTGTAATTAAACTGGGTATTTAATGACATTTACTCAAAGCTTTACTTAAAGTAATATTGATATCACTGTATAAAATATTCTTTTGATTCTGCTCATTTTGACTTCATTTTTAAAAGCAATTCAATAGTAATTTATTTTTCAAATACATGTAAAGATAGTTTTTTTTTTTTTTTTGGTAAGACTTTGTGTTCCAAATATTTATCCCTCTTTCCCTTCCCTTTCTCCTCCCCAAGACAGTAAGTAATCTGATATAGGTTAAATATATGCAAATTGTTTAAATATATTTTCATGTTTGTCATTTTGAGCAAGAAAAATGAGAACAAAAAAGAAAAAATGAGAAAGAAAACAAATAAAAAGCAAAAATATTATGCTTCAATCCACATTCAGTCTTCATAATTTTCTTTCTGGATGCAGATGGTATTGTCCATCCTAAGTCTATTGGAATTTTCCTAAATCACTGCATTGTTGAGAAAAGTCAAGTTCATCACAGTTGATAATCATATAATCTTGTTACTGTGTACAATGTTCTCTTGATTCTACTCACTTTACTCAGTATCAATTTGTGTCTTTGCAAGCTTTTCTGAAATCAACATACTCATCATTTATTACAGAATAATGATATACTATCATATTCATATACCACAACTTATTCAGTCATTCCGCTCTTGATGGGTATCTACTCAGTTTCCAATTCTTTTTTGTCATCTCTCTGGGAGACAAACCCAATAGTGGCACTGCTGGTTCAAAGCATAAGCACAGTTTGATAGTTATTGGGGCATAGTTACAATTTGCTATCCAGAATGGTTGGATCATTCCACAACACCACCAATAGTGTATTAAAGCCCAGTTTTCCAGCATCCCCTCTATCATTTATCATTATCTTTTCATGTCATTTTAGCCAATCTGAGAGTTGTGAAATAGTACCTCAGAGTTGTATTAATTTGTGCTTCTCTGATAAATAGTAATTCAGAGGATTTTTCATATCACTATACATGATTTACTTTCTTCATTTCAAAATTGTTCATATCCTTTGACCTTATCAATTGGAGAATGTCTTATATTCTTAAAAATTTGAATCAGTTCTCTATTTTTTTAGAAATGAACCCTTTTATCAGAAACATTGACTTTATCTGTTTTCCTACTTTCTGCTTCCCTTTTAATCTTGGCTGCATTGGTTTTGTTTATGCAAAACTTTTCAATTTAGTATAGTCAAAACAATCCATTTTGTATTCCATAATGTTCTCTAGTTTTAAATTGGTCATACATTTCACCCTTCTCAACAGATCCAGGAGTTAGACTATCCCTTGTTGTCCTAATTTGATTATAGTATCAACTTTTTTGTCTAAATCATGAACCCATTTTGACCTTATCTTGGTACATAGGATGTTAGATGTTGGTCAATGCTGTCATACTGTTTTTGAATTTTTTTTTAGCAATTTTTGTCAAATAATGAGTGTTTACTCAGAAGATGAAGTCTTTGAGTTTATTAAACACTAGAATACCATGGTAATTGAGATAGTTTCTTGTATACTTAACATATTTCACTGATTTACCACTCTATTTCTTAGCCAGTACCCAATGGTTTTGAGGAAAGACTGCCTCTTAGAATATAGTCTTAGATCTGGCACAACTTGGCCACTTTCCTTTGAATATTTTCCCCCATTTTCCCCCTTGAAATTCCTGACCTTTTGTTTTTGCAGATGAATTTTGTCATTATGTTTTTCTAGCTCTATAAAATAATTTCCTGATATTTTGATTGGTATGGTACTGAATAAGTAGATTAATTTAGATAGAGTTGTGATTTTTGTCATATTAACTTGACCTATGCATGAGCAATTGATATTCTTCCAATTGTTTAGATCTAACTTTCTGTGAAAAATGTTTTTAATTGCATTCATATAATTCCTGGTTTCTCCTTGGCAGACAGATACTCATTAACTTTATAATGTATACAGTTATTTGAAATGTTATTTCTTTTTGTATCCTTTTGCTGCTTGATGTGATTAGTAACAAAGAAATGCTGAAGATTTATGTGGGTTTATTTTATAATCTGCAGTTTTGCTAAATTTGTTAATTATTTCTAATAATTTTTAAATTGATTCTCTGGCATTCTCTAAATATATCATCATGTCATCTGCAAAAATTGAAAGTTTTGTTTCTTTATTGCCTACTCTAATTCCTTTGATTGTGTTTTCTTCTCTTATTGCTGACACTTAACATTTTTAGTACAATAGTGAATAATAATGTGAATAATTGAAAAACAGTATGACAATAAAGTGAATAATGATAGACAAACTTGATCTTATTGGGAATGCTTCCAACTTTTCCCCATTACTTGCTGATAGTTTTAGATTGATGGTACTTTTTAAAGGAAGACTCCACTTATTCTTAAGCTCTCTAGAGTTTTCATTATGAAAAGGTGATACATTTTTCAATTTTTTTTTAGTGCTATTGAAATAAATAGATGATTTCTGTTAGTTTCCTTATTTATACCCATTATGCTAATAGTTTTTGTGATATTGAGCCAGCCCTGAATTCCTAGTATAAATCCCACTTGGTCATAGTCTATTATGTAACCAAAAAATTTGCTAATATTTTGTTTAAGTTTTGGTAGTTTTTCCAAATAGTTTACATAATATTAGAATTGATTGTTCTTTAAATGTTTGGTAGAATTCACTTGTAAATCCATTTGTCCCTGGAGAACTTTTCTTAGTGAATTCATTAATGGCTTTTTTTAATGGGACTATTTTAGTAATTTATTTCTTTAACTGTCAGTCTGGGCTATATATATATATATATATACATATATATATATAAAGTATTCATTAATTTCACATGGATTATCAGATTTATTGGTATACAACTGGGCAAAATAGCTACTAATTATTACTTTTTTTTCATCTTCATGGGCTGTAATTCCAGTCTTCATTTTTGATACTGGTAATCTTTTTTCTTTTTTCAAGCAAATTGAACAAAGTTTATCTATTTTGTGTTCTTTTTTAATAACACCAACTTAGTTTTATTAGTTTAATAGTTTTCTTACTTTCTATTTTATTAATCTCTTCTTTGGTTTTCAGAATTTCTAATTTAGTATTTAATTGGAGTTTTAATTTGTTCTTTTTCTCTTTTTTAGTTTCATGCCCACTTCATTGATTTTCTCTTTCTTTTATTCAGGTAAGTATCTAGAGATATAAAACTTTGTCTAAAAATTGTTTTGGCTGCATCTCTTAAGTTTGATATATTGTTTCATTATTGTCATTCTCTTGGATGAACTTATTGATTGTTTCTATAATTTGTTGCTTGATGCAATCCTTCTTTAGGATTGTTATTTAGTTTTCCATTTATTCTTGGTCTATTTTTCATGGTTCTTTATTACATGAAATTTTTATACCCTAACACGTGGTCAGTTTTTTGGCAGGTATCAGTCATGCAGTGGTGAAAAAAGTATATTCCTTTCTATCGCTATTCAATTTTCTCCAAAAAGCTTATTATACCTAACTTTTCTAAATGTCTATTTGCCTCAACTTCTTCCTTGTTTATTTCATTTATCTAGTTGGTTTTATCTAGTTCTGAAAATGGGATAGTGAGATACCCCATTAGTAGAGTTTTGCTGTTTATTCCTTCTTGCAACTTAACTTCTCTAAGAATTTAGATGCTATATCACTTGTTGCATATTTGTTTAATATTGATATTACTTCATTATCCCTGGTACCCTTCAGGAAAATGTAGTCTCCTTCTTTATCTCTTTTAATTAGTTCTAGTTTTGCTTTTGTTTGGTCTGAGATCAGCATCACTGCTTTTCTTTCAGCTGAAGCATAATATATTCTGCTCCAGGTTTTTACCTTTCCTCTGTATATATCTCTCTACTTCAAATATGTTTCTCACAAACAAAATATTGTAGGCTTCTGACTTTTAATCCACTCTTATGCTTTATGTGAGAGTTTATCCTATTCACATTCACAATTAAGATGACTAATTCTGTATTTCCCACCATCATATTTTTATTTGTTTATACTTTTCTCTCTCCTTTATTTTTTCTTTCTCTTTTCCTCCTCTTTTCTTCTTTTGTTCTTCCTTTTTTCTTACTCAATCTGTCTCCTTTTGCCTTCTATCCCTTTTCCATTCTTATCCCTTTTTCCTTCTACTTTTTCCCTCTCTTCTATTAGCCTCCTCCTTTACTTTCCCTTTTCCCATATAGCATGAAAAAAAAAAAAACAATTCTACACTAAACTAAGTATGTATGTTATTCCTTCTATGTTACCTCTCCTTTTTTCCTGATACAATCCTTTTTCAACTCATAATTAATAATAATAATAATAAATAATAAAAGTCAACTTATACTCTATATGTCTATACAATAGACAATACTATACAATATATATGTCTATATATTTTCCTAAATACCCTGACAAAGATACAGTAATTAAGAGTTATAAGTATCATCTTCCCATGTAGCAATAGAAACACTATAACCTTTAAAAAGCACAGTTGTTTTTTCTCCCCATTTATTTTTTATGCTTCTCTTTAGTCTTGTACTTGAAAATCAAATCTTTTTGTTCAGCTATGGTCTTTTCTTAAGAAATAAGTGTAGGTGAATGTTTGTGGCAGCCCTCTTTGTAGTGGCCAGAAACTGGAAACTGAGTAGATGCCCATCCATTGGAGAATGGCTGAATAAATTGTGGTATATGAATATTATGGAATATTATTGTTCAGTAAGAAATGACCAACAGGATGATTTCAGAAAGGCCTAGAGAGACTTACACAAACTGGTGCTGAGTGAAACGAGCAGGGACAGGAGATCATTATATACTTCAACAACAATACTATATGATGACCAGTTCTGATGGACCTGGTCATCCTCAGCAATGAGATGAACCAAATCAGTTCCAATGGAGCAGTAATGAATTGAACCAGCTAAATGAGAATTCTTTTTGCTCTTTTGTTCATTTTTAAAAGTTGAACTAGGGTCCTTGGGCACAGGAGAAGTTACGCCAAGCTTTTAATTTCTTTCTTTTATTTTTGGAGGGGAACAAGGGCCTCTCATTGACTGTGCTGGGCCTGACTGTGCTGCAGGCTTTTTCACAGTGCTGGGTTGGTCTGGCCTAGACCTGCCTGTTATGTTGGAGTTTGGCAAACAATTTTCCTTCTGTAGTTGCCTTGGAGGTTTCAGAGGTGACTGCTGATTCAATGGACCTCTGAACCAGGACAAAGTAGCCAGTGTTTCTGTAGTTTGGCCAAGAGATTACTGCTAATTTCCCTATTCCCATTCCAAGCCTCCCTGGGTTGTGCCTGTGCTGGGCTGCAATCACCCTACCCAATTCAGACAGGTCTTTCCTGAAGTCTTTCCAAGATATCTTAAGCTGGAAAATTATCACACTCTGAATATTTGTGGGTTCTGTCACTCCAAAATCTGTTTAAAGGTTTGATCTAGCATTGATTCTGAGGAAAGTGGGAGAGAACTCAGGTAATGTCATGACCTTTTTCCTATCATCTTTGCTCACTTCATTATTTCTTGCAAGTTTATCCATGGTTTTCTAAGATAATTGAGCTTATTATTTCTTATAGCACAGTGGTATTCCACCACAATCACATACCTGAGATTGTTTAGCCATTCATATCCCCATAGTTTTTCACTTCTTGGCCACTACAAAAATATAAATTTCTTCCTTCATATCTAAATCATGTATTTATTTTGAACAATATTGATAAATGAAGGAAATTATTTTGCTTGACTTTGTATATTTTCCTCTCCTCTCTTCTGCTCCCTTCCCCTATTTTCCTCCCCTCTCCTCTTCTTCTCCCCTCTCCTCCCCTCTCTTCTTCTCCTCTACCCATCTTTCTTCCTTCCTCTATTCACCTCCCCTCCTCTTCTCTCTTCTCCCCTAATTTGCCTCCTATGCTGCCCTCCTCTCTTCTCCTTCCTCCTTTCTCTTCCCCTCCTTTCTCCTCCCTTCCCCTTCTTTACTTTCCTCACCTCTCTTTTTTTGCCTTTTCCTTTCCTTTTCTTCCTTACTATTTTACTGGCTTAAGGGAGATAAGATGTGGAAAAAATGTTTCTTTAATTAAAAAAGAATAATGTTTTAAAGAAAAAAGAAATTCTAAAAAGTAGTAATAAGAACTGTCTATGGAAAGAGAGAGAGAGACAGAGAGAGAGAGAGAGAGAGAGAGAGAGAGAAAAGAGAGAGAGAGAGAAGGGCATTCATCTAGGAACTCAGATATGCATGAAAAGGGATTCCATTGACCAACTGATGTTTTAAAATGTTGTGCTTAGAAGATGAAATTGAAGGCAAGTAGCTGAGGATGATTAAGAAGGATAACAACCTTAAAAATATACTCAGAAGCATGAACCTCCGGAACAAGCTGAGGATGTCAATACAAAAATATTAAGGGCCAAAAAAGGTGTAGTTTTTTTTTTTTTGGGGGGGGCGGGTTATTTAGTATTCTTGTTGGGAATAATAGAAATATCAAAGACAGGATTGCTGTTCAAGACATATGTATTAATGATAAAAGTTAAGAGTAAGAAGGCTAATTTACTCATTTCCTAATTCACTTCTATTTTTACTGCCAGAGAGGATCATCACTGGGCTTGGAAGAACAGAATGAAAATATTTATCAAGGAATAAAACCTCCAGTTAAGTAAAGAAACAGTAAATGAATATTGATGCTCTCAATTTGTTATGGAAAAGGGTAGTAAGAGGAAAATCAGAAAGGTTTTCTGGACTGTTAAAGATTTCCAAGTGGTCTTCTTCTCATTCTTTAATTATATTTCAGAAAAAGCTTCCCGGATTTATCAGAATGACTTTGCGATGCTAACCATGAAAAATCTAACATTACAGCTAAGATCATATCAAAAAAAGGGTAGTCAGATCCACAGCAGTGTCTTCAAAATGAAAAATATGCTTACCTCTTCAAACTCCTTTGCAATAATGGGAAGCTTCATATTTAGAGACATGGAATACTCCTCAGGACATGAATTCTTTAAGATTTGACTTATTGACTGAAAGTTGTGTATAGTAATAAAGTGATATGTTCAGTTGATTAAAAGCAACATGAATTATTTTGTCATTTAAGTACTCTATCGAGAACAGAGATTTTCTCTGTCCTGGAACCATCCACCTGATTTATAGCCTATTTTATTCAATATTTTTATATTTCCCTAGTTATGTTTTAAATAATTTTAACATTTGTTTTTAAAACTTTGAATTCTAGATTCTTTCTTTTATCCCCACCCCCACCCTACAGTAAGAAAGCACATGTGAAGTTATGAAAACTATTTCAACAAAAATCATGTTGTAAAAGAAAACATACATCTGTTCCCCTCTCCAAGGAAAAATCCTCAAGAAAAATAAGGAAGAGACAGAGACACACACACAGAGAAAATGCTTCAGTCTGTATTCAGACACAATCAGTTCTTCTCTGGATGTGAATAGGATTTTTCATCATTAGTCCTTTAGAGTAATCATGGATCATTGTAGTGTTGAGAATAGCAAAGTCATTTGTAATTGAACATCCCATGCTATTACATTGTACACAGTACATTTCACTTCTCATGAGTTTGTGGAAGACTTTCCAGGTTTTTCTGAGAGCATCCTGCTCATCATTTCCCACAAAACAATAATATTGCATTACGATCACCTACCACAATTTGTTCAGCCATTCCTAAATTTATGGGCATCCCTTCAGTTTTCAATTTTTTGTCCTGGGAAAAGAGCAGTTTATAACCTATATTTTATGGTTTATAATTGGTGCATCTTTATCAAAGTTGGTATCCTCTATCAGAATTTTTAAAAATAGGTATTTTCAATGCCACGTAGAGTGTAGTCAGTTTTATATAGATGAATATTTTTGTCTTTTAATTGTCTTATGATTCCTGGGATTGAAAGTTCATTGTTTCATTTTGGTCTTTTTATCCAACTTACTTCCCTTAACAAACGATTTATGAAAGAGAAAATAATCTGATGAGATTCATCTAATTTTAGACCCCAGGGACAGTTAGGTTGAGGTATTATGCACCTAAACTATATTTATTTAAAGCTAAATTCCCTGCACTTGTGAGAGATTGAACAATCAATTGTAAACACTGTAAACATTGTTCATGAATATCTGTGCTACTTTAGCACAACTAAAAACATTAAGTTTTTAACCATATTTCAACACAGGCTGCTGTGGAGATTCTGTCAAGTGACATATTTACTGTAATATATTAATAATATGCTGTCAATATATCAATCCACAAACATTTGTTCAGCACCTATTATGTGTCAGATCATGTGGTAGGCCTTGGGTATAGGCCTATCATATGAATAAATGAAATAATTTTTACTAACCATAGGCTTATATTCTAATGGGGGAGATTAAAATGCATATATAAAAACATATAGCAGAAATATAATGTCAATAAATAAAAACATACAAAGTGGCTAAATACAAGGTCATTTAGAACAAAGGACCTTAGTACTTGAGGGGAAGGAGAGACCAGGAAAGTCTTATGTAAAAGATGCTTGATTTGCATCTTAAAGGGAATAGATGGACTCTGTGAAGTAGGTAAAAAGATAGTTCATTTTTGGCAAGGAGAAGTGAATGTGGAAAGTCATCTGTGAGAAATTGGGAAAAATCCAGTTTGGCCAGATTAGCTAGATGTCATAGAGGGAATGCTATCTAATGAAAACTGGTTGCACAATTTTTTTTAATTTACATTTTATGCTAGAAGCTATAGGAAGCTACTGGAATTAATTGAGTCCAGAAGTCAAATAGTTAGATTCAGGTTTAAGGAAATTCTGGCAGCAGTGTGTAGGATAAATGGAGAAAGATTTCAGGCAAGATAAATCATTTAGGTAACCATAGCAATAATCTAGACAAAAGGCATGCATATTCTCATTTGATCCTGACAACAATCCTGTGAAATATACGCTATTATTTTTGCCATTTTAAAGATGAGTAAACTGAGGATGAGAAAGGTTAAGTGGTTGCCTTGAATGACATAGATATTAAGTATATAAACTAACATTTGAACTGACTTCCCACTCCAATTCCATTTATCCATTATGCTATCCATCCTACCCCCCAACGCCAAGATATCTACATGTCTGCTGCTTTTCTTCATGTTTTATAACAGTTGTACTTAAAACAGTTAAAACTGGAAAACACTAGATTTGGCTATAGAATTGGGTAATTGGTCAGACACTTAAGCAGTGTCTATTGGATCAAGTTACTACTTCAACTCTTTTAGTCTGTTTCTTCCTTTGTAAAATTAGAATCATTATATATTACTACCTACTTATTAGGGCTTTTGTGGGGACAGATCTTGTAAATCTTAAAGTGTTAAAGAAATACAAGTTACAAATTTTGCCTCTTTAATAGTAAATAAGTTTGTTGAGGGCTGGGGTGCTTAATTTTTTTTTTTTTAATCTTTGTATTCTTAGAACCTGGGGAAGTACCATGAACATAGTGGATATTGGCTTAGATTGAATTAGTTATTCTTATTAAGCTAGTGATCTCTGAGGAAGTTATTGTCCTAATGCAAACAATCAAAAGCTATATAAAATGGAGGGATAAAATCAGATTACATTAATTTTTACTTTGACACAAAAGAACGAACACAGCACTATGCTTATAGAAAGGTTGTTTTGTGAAACTAATTCTCCATTTCTGTTCCTTCCAGTTTTCTTTCAGGATAATGAAAACAACATTTTAAAAGCATATAGAAAAGTTCTTGAAAGAAGGTAAAATTATGAATTATTAAAGTTACTGTGGCTTCTTGATAAAAATTTTATGATAACTGTAGAATGTTCATCTGGCCCTGCCCTTCAGCAGTGTGGAAACATGAGTTGTGCTTATTTCAAGTCATAAATTGGTTTGCTCTTATCGACTCGTTTAAACAAGCTTTCCCAGAACTGGGCACGGAGGTAGCAAATGATTTCAAATCATAAGATAAAAGTTGTTTTTATTTTCCTGCCTCTCCTCAATCATTATACCCATTATATCAACACCTTTCATTATGTTGCAAAATACCTTCTCTTTACAGAGGTTATTATGTTAGCAAAAACAATGCCCTGGAAAGTTATGTATTTAAAGAGCTAAAATTCAACGTAAGGAGAGCCTTAACTAGGAATCATAACACGTACTTAGAAAGTACTTGGTGGGGTGGGGAGGTGTGGGGTAGAGTGAGGACTGGATAGAGTACTAGGTTTAGAAGACTCATCTCTAAGAATTAAAATCTAGCTGTGTGAACCTAAGTAAGTGTTTTAATTCTGCTTGCCTTAGTTTCTCATCTGTAAAATGAACTGAAGCAGAATATAGTAAACCACTTCAGTTTTTTTGCCAATAAAATACTAAAATGAAATCATGAGGAATTAGACATGACCGAAATGACGGAACAATAACAACATACATGCTATTTTTAGGCCTAAATGATTGGTAATTAAGAATGTTGTTGGGCAGCTAGGTGGTGCAGTGGATAGACAGGCAGACCTGAGTTCAAATCTGACCTCAGACACTTAATACTTCCTAGCTGTGTGACCCTGGGCAAGTCACTTAACCCCAAGTACCTCAGCCAAAAAAAATGTAGTTAATCTTAGAACTATCTTAGATTTCTCTATACCCTTATTGCTTCTTCTTCACATATCATTTACATGAGCAACTACTATTTCTGGGCTTGATCATAACAACTCAAAACCCAAGGAACCATTTGACACCTAAAAGAAAATGCTTTATTAAAAAACAATACAAAACAAAAAATTTCGCTCAATTTTAGTAGCATATCAAAACTATCCTCCTGCAAGGATATTTTTTAGTCTATGTTAGAAAAGATGAATGTGATTTTTATTTTAGACATGAGGAGCAGTGATCAGAAAGACCAAAGAATGTCCATATAGTTTTCTGGAACTTTAAGATATAATTCAAACTGTAGTTTGCATCAATTAAATGGATCTAAACTTTTTTTTTCTGTTTCTTAACTATGGAAAACAATGATGAGTGCATTAGCTCTGGAATCAGAGCAAAATAAAAGAACTGGGTTCAGATTCTTTGTGACAATTACTACCTGTGAATTAGGAAAATAATTTAAAATCTGTCAGCCTCAGTTTCTTCATCTGTAAAAGGAAAGGTCTGAACTGGATGACAGATCCCTTCCATTTTTGATGCTGTTGTCAACTGGCCTCATCAGACTAGTTTGAAATTGGAAGCCTTGTATCCTAGAACCAAAAAAGTTAGAAGAAGCAGACATAAATAGGGTTGGTGTGGGTGGACAGATTCATCATGTAATGAGGAGTAGACTTTTTTTTTTTTAAACAGAAATGCACTGGAACAGCCAGCTTAAAAAAAAAGCAAACAGAAGGATTTTCTTTGATAAGAAAGGGCAAATTAAGGAGAGTGAAGACGCAAAGGAGCAGAGATTTGGGAAAAAAAAACATTAGATTTAGGACAATAATCTCTGACATTTATACAAAAAGTACTTTTTAAATGCCATAGTGACATGAATAGTTGCTCTATTTTCTCCCAGTTAACTATGACTGTTAGCAAAGCACTTGAGAGTTTGGGTATGATGGAACTCTTGCTTAATTATAACCAAATAAATTGGCCACTGAGCAAGAAGAGCCCTCCAATGACTTAACTTACATCCTTCCAAGGATCCCTTCCTTATTCTCTCTTCCATCCTAATCTCATTTTTGTTAATCTACATACCCTTCTATACCCCCTTCCAATCCTATTTCTTCACCCTCTTATTTCTTCATTAATTTATAGGACTTGTTCCCTTCTGAATGCACATGTTGCTCTCTCTTTAATTCTGATCTTTTGTGAAGAGGGCTCCCTCTCAAAAGTCTTCCTTTATCCTCTCCCCTTGCCCTTTTCTTTTAATTGCTTATTTCTTTCTGAATTTAGTAGAATTTTACACACACACACACACACACACACACACACATATATGTATGTATGCATGTATTTATGTATAATTTCCACTTTAATCAATATCCAATGAAAATAGGATTCTAGAACTACTGGACCTTCTCCTCATCTAATTTCACTATGTTTCCTACATAGTTTTGCATTTTAGAATTATTTCATACTCAGCTCTACCCCAATATTTCTTTTGAACTACCCACTTACTAATAACAATATTAGAATGTGGTTTACATTTCCACATATAAAATATTAAACAATTTATTCTTATTGCTTCATAAGCACTTCGTAAGTTAATTTTCTTCTATCTTTCCAGTCTTCTTACATCAAACTCTCTGATTCATCATTTTTAATTTAGTGCTACTGATCTCCAATTCCACAAGCAAAACATTCAACCTTTTTTTCCTAGCTGCCTCATGTTCTAGAATGTTCTTCCTCATCTCTACCTACCACATTCCCAGACTTCCTTTAAATACTATCTAAAATTATATTTCTTGATGCTTCTTAGTTCAAGGGTAGCATTTCTCTTATTTCCTACTTATCTTGTATAAAACTTGTTTATATAATACTTCTTTGTGGTTTTCTGTGTGTTGCTTTGGAATGGTAATTGTCATTTCCCTCTTTTTTATAGCCCTTTCTACACTTCCAAATATCTAGCGTGTGTCCTTGTTATAAATTATTTCAGTCATGTTAAACTCCCTAGCAGATAAGAGAATCCTGGCCATGGGATTTTATTGACAAGGATGCTGGAGTGGTTTGCTATTTCCCTCTTAAGCAGACTAAGGCAAATAGGCAAAGTGACTTGTACAAGATCACATACCTACTGTCTGTAGTGTATTTAAACTCAGGTTTTATCAACTCTAGGATCAGCATTCTATCCAATATGTCATCTAGTTGCCTAATATTTTAGTAGGAGATTAACAAATGTTTATTAATTGATTGATTGATTCTAATCCAGATCTCTCTTAATATCAGGTAAAGAGGTTTTTTTCCAGTTGTTCCATTATATCATGCTACCTTAGATCCTGTAATTGTTTTAAGTGTTGAACTTAGTCTAATCACAAATTCTAAGAAATAATTTCTTTTGCATCAATCCTGCTTGTTTCAGAATCACTTTAATTTTTTGTATTAGAAGTCTTTTAGGATTCATATTTTCTTTTCTTCTTATTTCATCCATTGAATCTTTAAGTAATACCTCTCCAGGAACACTAAAAGTAGTGGCTCTAGTAAGCACTTAGGTCAAATTTGCATACTAGAAAAAAGATAGAGCATTTCCTTCCTTCACTGTTTCCATTTCTTCTGAAGAACAACCAAAGCTTTCTAAGATAAGGAATAAATTTTCAAAGCTCTTTGAATTGCCCAGTTGTGATCTGAAGAAATGACTGCTGAACCCTCATATACTCAGGGCATTGATCCTTAAAACAGAGAATCACATGTGTTCAGGAAAGAGCTAAGATAGTTGGAAAGTTTGAAAATGACTTTTAGGTTTGGATATTTTGGTTAGCAAGACAGACACTTTCTTTTTCTTCTAAGACTTCAGTTTCCTCTTGCAGCATTATAATTTTCATTGATAAAAAAGGAAAGCTACCCACTGGGCGTTTTTCTCTATCAACCTTAGCATCCCATTCTTCATCTGGCATAAATTTGAATAGCTGCTAAAAATCCAAGGTCTCTCTTCTGAATTTCGGTCTAGAGGCATTCTCTTTCTTCAAGTCCTAAGGAAAATAAGTATCCTATGGTAATCATAAAATAAGATGGCTATCTTGACAGAGAGAATGAAGAGAATAAAAGCCTCTCTTATCCAAAAAAAGTGGATTCTGTTTTAGTAGTCAGAGGTCTTTAGATGAAAACAGAAGACTTATTTTTTCCCATTCGAGAAAGAATATTTTAAATGAATGACTATAAAACATTTAAAAAAGATACTACTGATAAGTGAGTAAAGATGTCAGGTTTAAAATATGTATATATTTTAAAAGAAATAGAACATTTTTATGATTTTAGTTTTTGTTGATACTTGTTCTTTACAATTTAAAATATTTTTTCCTCTTCTCCCATCCTGCATAGGTAGTAGTTGAGTAAAGAAAAACCAAACCCTCATAATAAATAAGTATAATAAAAGAAAACAAATTTATACATCGGCTGTGTTTTAAATATGTATATTGTGTTTTACATATTGAGTTTGTCACCTCTCTTTTAAGAGGTAGATAAATTTTTTCATTTTTTTTCTTCTGAAACTATGGCTAATTATTCCATTGATCAAACTCCTTAGATATTTCAAAACTGATCATTTTTACAGTACTTATGCTATAAATATTAGTATTTTTATAAAATTACAAACGCTGGAGGGGATGATAGGTATACTAATGAACAACTTGTGGAGTAGTGAACAGGTTTCCAAGTATTCCAGAGAACAGTTTGGAACCATGCCCAAAGGACTATAAAATTGATTGACACAGCAATACCACTACTAGTTTTGTAGCACCAAGATAACCAAAGAAAAAGGAAAATGAATCATAATTAGAAAATATTTATAATAGTACTTTTTGTGGTAGCAAAGTTTAGGAAATGGGGAGAATGGTCATCAATTGGGGAATGACTGAACAAATTATGGCATATGATTCTTTTTGAGAACTATTGTGCCATAAGAAATGATGAGAGGGGATGATTTCAGAAAAATATGGCAATACCTGTATGAATAAATAAAATGAGAAGAACAGGCAGAACATTCTAGATAATAACAGCAATATTGTAACAATTATCAACTGTGAAAGATTTGGCTACTCTGATCAATACAATGATCCAAGACAATTCTAAAGGACTCATGACTTAAAAAAAACAAAAACAAACAAACAAACAAACGTACCAAAAAAAACTTTACCACCTCTAGAGAAAGAACAGATGAACTCTGAGTACAAATTGAAGTAAGACCTTCTTACTTTGTTTTTCCTGAAGTCTTTGTTATATACATTAACTCTAAGATACCAAAAAATAAGATGGTATCTATTTTTTTGTATCTATGTTACTTTTTAATCTATATTACTTTTTTGATGGTTTTTAAAGGAAAATTATAAATAAGAATTGCAAGAATGAAACATAGGTATAGGTTGATATTTCCATTTAAAATGTAAGGAAAAGAGTACCAGTAAGAATGAAATCAACAATGCAGAAAGAATTAAGAGCAATACAACTAAATTAGGAAAAAGTAAAACTAACCAGGATCTTGCTAATCTCTAGAGATAAGAAACTTATAGGCCAGATATGCCAAAAGGATTGTAGATTATTGTATGATTATTTTGCATATTGAGTCTGTCACCTCTCAGGAGGTAGATAAATTTCTACTATGCACAGGCTCTTCCCTCTTTCCTTCCTTCCTTATTTCCTCCCTTCCTCCTTTCCTTCCTCCCTCCTTCCCTCCCCTCCTTCCTTTATTCCTTCCTTCTTTTCTTCATTCCTCCCTTTCTCTTTCACTCCTTTTATTCTCTTATTCCACTGTTATTTTCATTTTCTTTACTGTCTTTTCCTTGGGTTTTATTCTTTTCTTATTTCTCCCTTAGGCAGATTCTCATTCTATAGGGGGAACAGGTTGTTAACCTCTGCCCTCACTCTTTCCCAGCACAAAAATCACTTATCTAAGTGCTGAACTGTGGTTGATAGTGAAGTTTGTATTGTGAAATATTCACTCTACCATGTTCTTGCCCTGGCTTCCTTTTTAGCTTGCAGATGTTGTTGTGTATCTACACAGTGAATCATTATGTAACACTGCTGCATTTGCTGTTCCCCACAGCTCTGTTCCATGACAAGGTTGTATGGGGAACAATTGCAAAAGTCTGTCTGAAGGCAGGCTATCTCCACTGTCTTTGGAGAAATAATCAAATTATCTTTTCTGGAGCCAAAAATTTTCCTCACCTCAAAAGACAGGTTTGATTTGGTTTCATTTGAAAGGGATTCAAACAGAGCAAAAGAAAAAGGGATAGCTTTGTGAGTTTAGAATAAAGGTAAGATCATGTTGCTTTCCTCCTCATGTTCCTGTAACAATAGCTATGCAAATGACATTATACAGGGCCTTGCTTACTTGGAATTTTGTTATAATATTTTTAAAAATAGTATTATATAATGTCTGAGTCAAAAGCATTCTTAAAGATCATCTAATCTGCATTTACTTTACAGAGAAGGAAACTGAGGATGAGAGTAGAAAAAAATCAAAAAAAGTTTGAGGCAGAGTTAACTTGTCTGCCTGACTCCCAGCCTTGGACATTTTTCACTGTATCATTTCCATGGAACACATTAAGCTAATTGGAAAATTTTAGGTAATTTAAGATAAGAAATTGAGGATAAATATGGGAAATGGCATACTTAGTACAAGCAGAATTCCAAGAAATCTTATTTATTTCATTTTTAGACAATATTATATAAAAGAATAACTTCCATTAATTTTCTATCACAACAATTGACAAAGTTTCATTATGTCTTCATACTTTCAAATTTCTTCTTCATCACATGTTTAGTACTATTTTTATAAGTTTTTTTGATATGTAAATCTACCTCTGCTGGAACCATACTACTTGTAGTTAGGAAAAAACTGACCAAAGTAGCAATTGTTTAAAGTTATGATATATCTCTTATTTTGTTTGAAGAAACATGTTTGCATCAAAATTGATGCATGTTTTTATTACAAACTAAAGAGATAAGTTCTTGTTTAGAGAGAGACGTGAAAAATCTTACAGAAAACTAGATCAAGGTAAGTCAACAAACATTTATGAAGTACCTACTGCGAGTTGTAGAAGGAACTGGTAAACCACTCCAGTATCTTTGCCAAGAAAACCCCAAATTGGGTCACAAAGGGTTGGGAATAACTAGGAAAATACAAAAAATGTTCCAGATCTTTGTGCTAAAGGGTGGAAATTAAAAAAAAAAAAAGACAAAATAACACCCTCCCAAAAAAACCCACCACAAATCATTATCCCTACTTACAAAGAATTCACAGTGTAATGAGGTATTCAACAAGTAAATAGCTATATACAGAGCAAATTATATACAAGATAAATTGCAATTAATCTCAGAAAGTATGAGCATTAAGGAGAATGAGCAAAATCTTCTTGTAGAAAAATGGATTTTAATTTGAACTTGAGAGAAACCAGGGATGCCAGGAGTCAAAGGTAAGAAGGGAAAGAATTTCAAGAATGGAAATGTATGAGAAGCAGAAAGCTAGGAACAATGAATTCTAAAGTAATGGGGTGGGTAATAAGAGGGAGTAAGGTTTAAAAAGATTGTAAAGGTTGGAAAAGAAAACATTATGAAAGGTTTTATAAAAATAGATGAATTGTGTATTTGACCTTGTGATATTAGAGAGCTATTACAGTTTACTGAATAAAGGGATGACATAATTAGGCCTGTGCTTGAGGAAGATCATTTTGATAACAAAATGGAATATGTACTGAACTAGGACGAGACTTGAAGCAGGGAGACCAAATAACAGTACTATCCAGGAAGGAGGTGTTGAGGGTCTGCAAAAAGGTACTCACTATGTCAGAAAAAAGAAGGGGTGTATAAGAGTGAACTTAAGAAGGATGACATTTACAGGAACAGTCAACTGGTTATGGGGTTACGGGGATAAAAAAATGAGGTGTCCAGGATGACATCTAATTTGTGAGTTTGAGTTACTGAAAGGATAGCCGTGCCCTCAAAAACAAAACAAAACTATTGTTTCCAAAACAATATTTGGAAATATTGTGACTTTGGAAGAGCTTGCAGAAAGATAATGAATTCATATTTGAGTATATTGCATTTGAGATTTCCACAGGACATACAGTTTAAGATGTCCAGTAGGCAGTTAGAGATGGGAGAGGGCAGGTCAGCAGAGAGGTTAGGGCTGGAGACGTAATAAGTTTAAGAAGAGAAATAATCATTGAATTCATGAATTTTCATGAGCTCACCAAGCAAAATAGTAGATAAGAAGAAAAGAGCTCAGCTTTACTAAAAATACACCCAAAATATATATTATAGGAAACAATTAGAAATACTGATTGAAAAATTTAATCTCCACTATTCAGTCCAAGATGAAACAAAGTATCTCATAATCTAAAAGTGCTTAGGAGAGGAGTCCAATCAGGAAATAGAACCTACTGTTCTTCACTCATATATGATTCTTGGGGTATTCTTGGCAAAGATATTGAAATAGTTTGCCATTTCTTTCCCCAGCTCTTTGCACAGATTAGGAAACTGAGGCAAACAACATTAAGTGACTCACTCAGGGTCACATAAGTAGTGTCTGAAGTAAGATTTGAAATCATGAAAATATGTCTTCTTATCTCCAATACTCTGTCCAATACATGACCTAGAATCCCTAGCAAATAGGACCTAAGGCCAGTGGCTTGTGAAAGAATCAGCAAAAAGCATCTCATATATCACTGTCCAGGGACTCAAAGTTTGAGGCAGGATGGAAGACTCCTGAGATCAATAATTAGAACTCCTATAAAAGGCACAAAAGGAGACAGGTACAATGTGTCACCAACCAAGCCAATATACTGGGTAACTTTTTGGAGGTCAGAGACTAGAATCATTGCTAATTTCTGATGGAACTCATCAGGATTAAAGACAATGCAATGATCCATTCTGACTCCAGAAGGCCAATGAAGAAGTGTGCTTCCTACCTCTTGGCATAGAGGTGAAGGGCAAGAACAATAGAATGAAATCTGTGGAGTTAATTAGCTTGATTATTTTTGTTGTTGTTAGGAAAGGACTTTGTGGGGTGGAGCCAAGATGGTGGAGAGCAGACATGGCTTTCTGTAACCTCCTCTGACTTCCTCTCAAACTAACAGCAGATTAAGGCTCTGAACTGGTTTTGGAGTAATAGAACCCACAAATATTTGGAGGGCAACACATTTCCAGAAGAAAATACTTGGGAAGAACTTCAGAACAGGTATGTTTCAATCAGGCAGTGGGACAGTCTGCTGGGTCCAGACCGCGGTGTAGTGAGCCCTGGGCAAGGAGCTGGAGTAAGGAGCCAGAGCATTGTGTTGTCCACACACCAGGCTATCTTCTATAAGGCTCTTAGCCTTATATGGTTGCAAGCGGGCAGTTTAGAAAATTTGCCGTAAAAATCATCCAAAAGCTAATACAAAAGGCAAATTGTTAGCCACAGAACCCCTGGCAGAATGTGGAACCTTGCCACAATTACCCAGCACTAGAAGTCAGTCAAAAACAATGGCCCCAGAGCAAACTATAGCAGCTATCATCCTTTTTTTTTTTTTTTTTTTTTTCTAAAGAGCAGATTTCAATGCCTTAAAAAATAAGCAAAAAAGCAAAAAGAACACTGACCACAAACAACTTTTATGGAAAGAGCAGACTTCAACTCTAAGTCACCTAAAGGAAAATCAATTCCAGATGAAGGCCCAAAGGTAGATATGAGCTAGTCCCCATTTCACAGGGCTTTCTTGGAAGATTTCAAAAAGGATCTTAAAAGAAAGTCAGAAGAAAAAATGGGGAAAGGAAATGGGATCTTGCAAGAGGGTATGGAAAATGAAAAACATAAATTATCTGAAGAAAAATTCTTAAAAATAGATTTGATGAAATGGAAAAAGCATATAACTCCCTACAAAATAGATTTAGTGAAATAGGAAAATCATATAAGTGCTTACAAAATAGATATGAAAAAGATACCAATTGTGAAATGGAAAAAAAAAATATCCCATGAACAAAACAGTTCAACTGGCCAAATAAAAAAAAAAGCTAAAAAAAGGTAACTGAAGAAAATAATTCACTAAAAATTAGAATTGAACAAATAGAAATAGATTTCAAGAATCAACTAGATTTCAAGCATCAGTCACACACACATAAAATGAAAAAACAATATAAGGAAATATGAAATATTTCCTAAGAAAAACAACTGACCTGGAAAATAGATCTAGGAGACAATCTAATGATTATTGGACTTCCTGAAAGCTATGATGGAAAAAAAAAGAGCCTAGATATTATCTTTCAGGAAATCATCAAGGAAAACTACTCTGATGTCCTAAAACCAGAAGGTAAAATATGACTTGAAAGAATTCACCAATTACCTCCTGAAAGGGACTCCCAAATGAAAACTCCAAGGAATATTGTGGCTAAATTTCAGAACTAGCAAACCAAGGAAAAATAAAGCAAGTGACCAGAAAGAAACAATTCAAATATGGAGGAGCCACAATCAGGATTACTCAGGCCTTAGCTTCTTCTACCTTAAAGGATCAAAGGGCCTGGTATCTAATATTCTGAAAGGTAAAGACACTTGGATTACAACCAAAAACCCACTATCCAGTTAAAATGAGCATTATCTTTCAGGGAAGAAGATGGACATTCAATGATACAAGTTTCATTTGTTTCTGATGAAAAAGCCAGAGAAGAGTGTTTTTGGGAGGGCATTTATGAGGACAAATGAGAAATTAGTAATAGTATGCAGGAAAAATGAATCAGTGAAATACTTAAGATTACAAAAAGAAAAATAAAAGAAAGAAATACACACACAGTCCCAGCTGTATTAAATATATATATATATATATACATATATATATATATACATATATATACACATATATATATACTTATCTTTTTCATATACATATCTTCATATAGAAGCATCTTTTTCATTTATTTTTGGTATATGGAAATTTTCCTTTTATATTTATGAAATCCAAAATAAAAAATTAGAGGGAAAAATTGAGGAAAAAGTAATTTATTCTATACATATACCATAGCTACCTGAATACTTGAGTAGGAGAATTTCAGCAGATCTAAATGCTTATTTACTGATTCATTCATTCATTTATTCCTTGATGAGTCCCTCTTCTGACACTGCCTCTTCTATGAACCCGACTCCTCTTTGTACACCAATTTTGCTTCTATAATCAGGGTAATGCCTGCTTGCTTCATAAAGTGCTAAGAATGCATAAAAGTTTTTAAAGGCACAAGGTGCAATCATGATGATGATTTCAGTGAACCAGCAAGTGTTCCTTGAGTGCTTACTCTGTGACTAATATTATATTATATTAACATTCTGGGTACATGACATAATGTCCAATACTAGGGAAGTGACAGTGTTGATGTACCCTGACTTAGACCATAAGTGGAGATCTATGTTCATTTCCATGTTGCACAGTTTATGAATAATATTGGTAAGTGGGGGAGAAGATAGATAGAGGACTTTGGAGATTAGATGTTTGTCCCATATGAAGATCTGATCATAGAACCTAGAAATAAACACTTATTAAGCACTTTCTATGTTCCAGGTATTATGCAAAATGTTTTACAAATATCTGATTTGGATTGGGTGGAACATGACATTTAGTTTTAAGATATTTAAAGGGTTGTTGGATTGAAGAGGGCTTAGATTTGACCCCAGAAGGCAGAAATAGGAGTGATAGATGGAAATTGTAAAGACAGAGATTTAGAAATGTAGAGAAAAAATTTCTAACAAACAGACCTACCCCAAGGTAGAATGGGCTACCTTGGGGCCACATGCATTCTATCACTTTGAAAGCCTTCAACCTTGGGCTAGATAACTACTTGTCATATATATTAGAGAGGAGATTCTGTTTCTGGTCCAATTTGGACTAAATGTCTTCTGATATTACTTCCAACTCTGAGTTCCTGTGATGCTCTGTCATTTTCCTCATTGTGTATTATTGAATGTGCAAGACAAGTCTCCCCTCAGGCCTTGTTAAGATTTTTAAAATCTTGTATCTACTTACAGCTATATAGTATGGTTGGATTGATAGGTAAGGGATGTAGCTGGCTAAAACATTTCTCTTTAGAAACTTGTGGAACATCTAATTAACAGTGAATTTTACTATCATTCTTCATTAAAATGTTTGCTGATAAATTTATATATTCTTCTATGTAAAGCCTTTAAAGAGAACTAGCTATAATTTATGTCATAATTTCTTTGGAATTTTTTTGTTAGTTCCTCAAATGGAGTAAACATTTATATTGCTCAATGTATTTTTAGTTAATCAGTCAGTCAAAAAGCATTTTATTAAATGCTTATTATTTTCCTAATACTGTGGTTATCACTGAGAATATAAGGAAAGATAAAGTAAAATCTCTTTCCTCAAGCAATTCACATCCCTAATTAATTTTATATTAAGGAAATTTTCAGCAAGATTTGGGCATATCTTGCTATTAGAAGATCTAACTTTTCTAATTATATCTAAATTCAACTCCAGGCTAATCCTTGGTAAGCATCTAATTTTATTTTAGTATCTCTGATGTGGTCCTTAGAACATATATCCATAGGGAGGCAGAGCCATGATGGCTGAATAAAGGCAAAGACTAGCCTGAGGTCTACCCCAAACCCTTCCAAATAATTTAAAGTAATGATTCTAAATTAATTTTAAAGTAGTAGAACCCACAAGAAGATGGAGTCAAACAATTTTCCCGTCCTAGACAACTTAGAAGATAGGCAGGAAAGGTCTATCCTATCAAGATGAGAGTGTAACTCAGTCCAGCACAAACTATGCCAGCATATTCCAAGTATATCAAACCAGAAACAGATCTTGAAGTAACATAGTCAGTGGCAGCAGTCACAGATACCAGATTTTTCAGTTCACAGATACCAAAGACAACTTAGAAGATCAACAGGAAATGTTTGTCACACATAGGTGAGAGAGGAACACCTGCCCAGGTTGAGTTAGCACAGCCTCGGCCTAAGCAAACTAGGAGCAGGAATTCAGAGCCATTCAATCAGCATCCACAGCAATGATTTCTGGGGTACTTGGTCCATAGGTGATAAGGAGGTCAAACAACTTCTTAGAAGGATATTAGAGGGGTCTCGTTGGTAGCATTGAGACAGTATCTCTCTTGATTTGCCTATATTTGGTCCTGGATCACAGTCCTCAGTGGCAGTCCCAGGGAAAAAAGGAGCACTGGCATACCAGATCTTGTGGTCACAATGGGGAAAAAACCCTCTTTACAGTTACAGGATAGAAAAGAGTACTTGTGGTTGTTCAAAGATAAGAGCACAAGCCAGAATAGTAATAAAATACTTAGATGATATCACCTGGACAAACTGAAAACTTATAAGTCCCTAGAAGTATCTCTGAAAATAGTTGTACAAAGCCTATGAAGTTTAGGACAATGCACCCTCAACTCTGGAAACAGAATCCTACTTTAACAGTGTTACAAGTCAAAAAATGAGTCAATAACAAAAAAAAAATTCTGATCTTAAAAAGATACTACAGTGATAAGGAAGCTCAAAGCAAACACTCAGATGATAACAAAGTCAAAGCTCCTATAGTGACAGAACCCACAAATATTTGGAGTACAACAAATTCCCAAAAGAAGATGCTTTGGAAAAAAATTTAGAAAAGGTCTGTTTCTTGGACAAAGGGGGAAGCTGCAGACCCCAGAACACAGAGCAGAGCTCCTGGGGCAAAGAACTGGAGTGGGGAGCCAGGGCATTGCACTGTCTGAACACAGGGCAATCTATTAGGAGGCCCATAGGCTACTCTGTCTTGGTTACAAGATAGTAATTCAGCAGATACCCAGAGCAAATATAAAAGGCAAATTTTGAGCCCCTGAATCCCAAAATGTGGGACTTAGCAATACCCAGAATTCAGTCAGAAATGCTAGCCACAGGACAAATTGAACTGGGTATCATTCCCTTTTCTTAATAGCAGACCACAACCCTTAAAAATGAGCAAAAAAGCAAAAAGAACTCTGACCATAAACAGCTGTTATGGAGAGAGCAAATAACAGACCTAAAAACCCTAAGGTTCCTAAAAGCAAATCAGCTCCAGATGAAGCCCCTTAGAGTGATGTGAGTTGGTCCCCATTTCACAAGATTCTCTTGGAAGAATTCAAAAAAGATCTTAAAAGAGAGTTAGAAGAAAAATGGGGAAAGAAAATGAGATCTTTGCAAGAGTATATGGAAATTCTTGGATTGTCTTTCCTAGATCTATTTTCCAGGTCAGTCATTTTTCCAATGAGGTATTTCACGTTTTCTTCTTTCTTCTTTCTTTCTTTCTTCTTCTTCTTCTTCTTCTTCTTCTTCTTCTTCTTCTTCTTCTTCTTCTTCTTCTTCTTCTTCTTCTTCTTCTTCTTCTTCTTCTCCTCCTCCTCCTCCTCCTCCTCCTTCTTCTCCTCCTCCTCCTACTCTTCCTTCTCCTCCTCCTCCTCCTCCTTTTCTTCTTCTTCTTCTTCTTCTTCTTCTTCTTCTTCTTCTTCTTCTTCTTCTTCTTCTTCTTCTTCTTCTTTCGTTAATTTCCTTCTGGAATATCAAAATTAGATCTAATTAGAAAAGATAAGGAAGGAAACTATATCTTGTTAAAGAGCATTATAAATAATGAAGCAATATCAATACTAAACATATATGCACCAAGTGCTTGGAGCAGAAGTTAAGAGATCTGCAAGAAGAAATAGACAGCAAAATAATACTAGTGGGGCATCTCGAACTTGTTCTCTCAGAACTAGATAAATTGAACCTCAAAATAAATAAGAAAAAAAGTTAAGAAGATAAATAGAATTTTAGAAAAGTTAGGTATAATAAATCTTTGGAGAACATTGAATAGAGACAGAAAGGAGTTTAGCTTTTTACTCATGGAATGAGAGTACATGGAATCTATACAAAAATTCACCCTGAATTGGGGCATCAAACCCTTAATATGAAATGTAGAAAGGCAGAAATATAAAATGCATTTTTTCAGATCATGATGCAATAAAAATTACATGCAATAAAAGTCCAAGGGAAAATAGAAAAAAAAATTAATTGGAAACTAAGTAATCTAAACCTAAATAATGACTAGGTAAAACAACAAATCATAGGCAAAATCAATAATTTCATCTAAGAAAATGAAAATAATGAGACAACTTACCAGAATTGTTAGGATGCAGCCAAAGTGGTTACTAGGAGAAATTTTATACTTTTAGATATTTACTTGCATAAAATAGAAGAAGAGAAGATCAGTGAACTGGGATTACAATTTGAAAAGCTAGGAAAAAAAAACAAATTAAAACTCCCATTTAAATACCAAATTTGAAATTATCAAAGTAAAAGGAGAGATTAATAAAAATGAAAATAATAAAATTGCTGAATTAAAAAATTAAACTATGAACTCTTTTTGAAAAAATCCAACAAAATAGATTAATCTTTAGTTAATTTGATTAGAAAAATTAAAGAAGAAAATCAAATTGTTAGTCTCAAAATGAAAAGGGAGAATTTTTCATCAATGAAAGGGAAATTAGAGCAATAATTAGGAGTTACATTGTCCAACTTTATGTCAAATTTGATAATCTAAGTGAAACGGAGAAATAACTTCAAAAATATAGATTGCTCAGATTAACAGAAGAGAAAATAAATTACTTAAATAGTCACATTTTAGAAAAAATAAATAGAACAAGCTATTAATCAACTCCTTAAAAATATCTCAAGGGCCAGATGGATTCACTGGTGAATTTTACCAAATATTTAAAGAACAATTAATTCCAATACTACAAAAACTATTTGAAAACATGGGGAAAGAAGAAGTTCTACCAAATTCCTTTGATGACACAGATATGGTGCTGATATAGAAACCAAGTAGAGTTAAAGCAGAATGAAAATTATGGACATTTCCCTAATGAATATTGATGCAAAAAAATCTTTTTTTTTGCTCTTTATTGATGCACAAATTTTAAAGAAAATGTTAGCAAAGAAATTACATAAGGTCATCCCAGGATAATACACCATGACCAAATAGAATTTATAGCAGGAATGCAGGGCTGGTTCAATATTAGGAAAACTATTAGCATAATTTACTATACCAATAACTAAACATACATAAATCATATGATTTTCTCAATAGATTCAGAAAAAAAAAAGCATTTGATAAAATCCAACATCCATTCCTATTTAAAAACATCAGAGAGTTCAGGAATAAATGGATTTTTTCCTTAAAATAATCAGTAGCAACTACTTAAAATCATCAGCAAGCATCATATATAAGGGGGACAAACTACACCCATTTCCAATAAAATCAGGGATGAAACAAGGTTGTCCACTATCACCATTATGATTCGATATTGTATTAGAAATGTTTGCTTTGGCAATAAGAGAAGGAAAAAAGTTTAAAGGAATTAGAGTATGTGATGAGGAACACAAATTTTCACTCTTTGCTGATGATATGATGGTATATTTTGATAATACCAAAGACTCCAGCTTCTGGAATAAGAATTCACTATTTGACAAAAACTACTGGGAAAATTGGAAAGTAGTATGGCAGAAACTAGGCACTGACTCAAATCTAACATTATATACCAAAATAAGGCTGAAATGAGTTTATGATTTAGACATAAAGAGTGATATTATAAGTAAATATGAAGGACATAGTGTAGTTTACTTCTCAGAGATGTGGAGAAGAAATCAATTTGTAACCAAAGAAGGGGAACTCATTATCAAACACCAAATATATAATTTTGATTACATTAAGTTAAAAAGTTTTTGTACAAATAAAACAAATGCAGACAAAATTAGAAGAGAAGAATAAACTGGGAGAATGTTTATATTCAAAGATTCTGATAAAAGCTTCATTTCTAAAATATATAGAGAATTGTGTCAAATTTATAAGAATTCAATCCATTCTCCAATTGATAAATGGTCAAAGGATATGAACAGACAATTTTTAGATGAAGAAATTGAAATGATTTCTAGTCATATGATCACCATCAGAAATACAAATTAAGACATTCTGAGATATCATTACATATGTCTCAGATTGGCTAAAATGACAGGAATAGATAATGACAAATGTTGGAGGGGATGTGGGAAAACTGGGACACTAATACATTGTTGGTGGAATTGTGAACAGATTTAGCCATTCTTTAGAGCAATTTCAAATCATGTTCAAAATCTTATAAAATTTTGCATACTCTTTGATCCAGCAGTGTTTCTACTAGGCTTACATTCCAAAGAGATTTTAAAGGAGGGAAAGGGACTGACATGTGTAAAAATATTTGTAGCAGCCCTTTTTGTAGTGGCACTAACCTGGAAACTGAATTGATTCCCATCAATTGGAAAATGGCTGAATAAGTTATGGTATATAAATATTATGGCATATTATTGTTGTGTAAGAAATGGCTAGCAGATAAAATAAATCCCCATAAATCCTCAGCATTTTTATACATCACCAACAAAACCCAACAGCAAGAGATACAAAGAGAAATTCCATTCAGAATAACTGTTGATACCATAAAATATTTGGGAATTTATCTACCAAAGGAAAGTCAGGAATTATATGAGCAAAATTATAAAAAAGTCTCCACACAAATAAAGTCAGACTTAAATAATTGGAAAAATATTAAGTGCTCTTGGATCGGCCGAGCGAACATAATAAAGATGACAATACTCCCTAAACTAATCTATTTATTTAGTGCTATACCAATCAGACTTCCAAGAAAATATTTTAATGATCTAGAAAAAATAACAACAAAATTCATATGGAAAAATAAAAAGTCGAGAATCTCAAGGGAATTAATGAAAAAAAAATCAAATGAAGGTGGCCTAGCTGTACCTGATCTAAAATTATATTATAAAGCAGCAGTCACCAAAACCATTTGGTATTGGCTAAGAAATAGATTAGTGGATCAGTGGAAAAGGTTAGGTTCACAAGACAGAATAGTCAACTATAGCAATCTAGTGTTTGACAAACCCAAAGCCCCTAACTTCTGGGATAAGAATTCATTATTTGATAAAAACTGCTGGGATAATTGGAAATTAGTATGGCAGAAATTAGGCATGGACCCACACTTAACACCATATACCAAGATAAGATCAAAATGGGTCCATGACCTAGGCATAAAGAATGAGATTATAAATAAATTAGAGGAACATAGGATAGTTTATCTCTCAGACTTGTGGAGGAGAAAGAAATTTGTGACCAAAGATGAACTAGAGACCATTACTGATCACAAAATAGAAAATTTTGATTACATCAAATTAAAAAGCCTTTGTACAAATAAAACTAATGCAAACAAGATTAGAAGGGAAGCAACAAACTGGGAAAACATCTTCACAGTTAAAGGTTCTGATAAAGGTCTCATTTCCAAAATATATAGAGAACTGACTCAAATTTATAAGAAATCAAGCCATTCTCCAATTGATAAATGGTCAAAGGATATGAACAGACAATTTTCAGAGGATGAAATTGAAACTATGACCACTCATATGAAAGTGTTCCAAATCATTATTGATCAGAGAAATGCAAATTAAGACAACTCTGAGATACCACTACACACCTGTCAGATTGGCTAAGATGACAGGAAAAAATAATGATGAATGTTGGAGGGTATGCGGGAAAACTGGGACACTCATGCATTGTTGGTGGAGTTGTGAATGAATCCAACCATTCTGGAGAGCAATCTGGAATTATGCCCAAAAAGTTATCAAATTGTGCATACCCTTTTTTTTTTTTACTTTTTATTTAATAATTACTTTATATTGACAGAATCCATGCCAGGGTAATTTTTTTTTTTACAACATTATCCTTTGCACTCATTTCTGTTCCAATTTTTTCCCCTCCCTCCCTCCACCCCTTCCCCTAGATGGCAAGCAGTCCTTTATATGTTGGATATGTTGCAGTATATCCTAGATACAATATATGTTTGTGCATACCCTTTGATCCAGCAGTGTTTCTATTGGGCTTATATCCCAAAGAAATACTAAAGAAGGGAAAGGGACCTGTATGTGCCAAAATGTTTGTAGCAGCCCTATTTGTAGTGGCTAGAAACTGGAAAATGAATGGATGCCCATCAATTGGAGAATGGCTGCGTAAATTGTGGTATATGAATGTTATGGAATATTATTGTTCTGTAAGAAATGACCAGCAGGATGAATACAGAGAGGACTGGCGAGACTTACATGAACTGATGCTAAGTGAAATGAGCAGAACCAGGAGATCATTATACACTTCGACAATGATATTGTATGAGGACATATTTTGATGGAAGTGGATTTCTTTGACAAAGAGATCTAACTGAGTTTCAACTGATAAATGACGGACAGAAGCAGCTACACCCAAAGAAAGAACACTGGGAAATGAATGTGAACTATCTGCATTTTTGTTATTCTTCCTGGGTTATTTATACCTTCTGAATCCAATTCTCCCTGTGCAACAAGAGAGCTGTTCGGTTCTGCAAACATATATTGTATCTAGGATATACTGCAACATATCCAACATATATAGGACTGCTTGCCATCTAGGGGAGGGAGTGGAAGGAGGGAGGGGAAAAATCGGAACAGAAACGAGTGCAAGGGATAATGTTGTAAAAAAAATTACCCTGGCATGGATTCTGTCAATATAAAGTAATTATTAAATAAAAATTAAAAAAAAAAAATAAATAAAATAGCACAGGGAAAAAAAAAAAAAAAGAAATGACTAGCAGGATGATTTCAGAGAGTCCTGGAGAGACTTACATGAACTGATGCTAAGTGAAATGAGCAGAACCAGGAGATTGTTATACATAGCGACAATAAGATTATATAATGATCAATTCTGATGGATGTGGCTCTCTTCAACAATGAGATGTTTCAAGCTAGTTCTAATTGTTTGGAGATGAAAAAAGCCATCTATTCCCAGAGAGAGGACTATGGGAACTAACTATGGTTTACAATATAGCATTTTCACTCTTTTTGTTGTTGTTTGCTTGCATTTTGCTTCTTTTTTTTTTCCCTGATCTGATTTTATTTTTCTTGTGTGGCAAGAAAATTGTATAAATATGTATGCATATATTGGATTTAACGTATATTTCTACTGTGTTTAACTTATATGGAACTACTTACCATCTAGAGGAGGGTGTTGGGGGATGGGGGAAATTGAAACACAAGGTTTTGAAAGAATTGTCCATGCATATGTTTTGAAATATGGAAAAAGCTTTAATAAAGAAAAAAAATCTTATATTCAAAGCCTCCAAGAAAAATATGATATGTTCATGCCATACAGATAAGTTCAGAAAAAGGACTTTGAAAATCCAACTAAGAGAGGTAGAGAAAAAAAATAGGAAAAAGAAATGAGTGTGATGCAAGAAAATCATTGAGTCAACAGCTTGGTTAAGGAGGCAACAAAAATACTGAAAAAAAATGACATTTTCAAAAACAGACTAAGCCAAATGGTAAATTAAATACAAAAATCTATTGAAAAGAAGAATGCTTTAAAAGAAGAACTGGCCAAATTGAAAGAAAGGCAGAAAAATTCACTGAAGAAAATAGCATGTTTTGAGATTGAGCACTGGTTGTCAGGGGGAGTTATCCAACCCCTCATTGACAAAAATAATATATGCTACACTTAATATATACATGGATGGTTACTGATGAAATCATATCTGGTATTTATATAGATTTATAGAAGGCAGTGGTGTAGTGATGTGGGCTGTTTAATAGTGTAACCTTCTATTATCAGCTTATACATTCACCAAGCTACACATGCTATTCAACCTCTGGCCACACAGAACTGAGACATAGGGAGATAAAATGGCTTTTCCATAGTTATCTAACTAATTAGTAGCAAAGTCAAGCTGTGACCTAGAATCCTTTGCTTTCTAGGTTAGGGACTTTCCCACGTAATAACCTATGTATGTACTCAATTGATAATCATTTATTAAGCATTATTGTATGAAAAAGCACAATATGCACCATTAAGGAGCTTGTACTCTAATAGATTATATGTACATATCTAAATTTTTCTTTATATTATCCATCCATCTATCTAGCTACCTACCTACCTATCTAAACATACAAAGTAACTTCAGAAAGGCTGACACTAGGAAATTAGGCATGAGGAGAGGCTTCCAGGAGGATATGGAACTTCAGTTGAGTCTTAAATAAAATCAAGTAGTCTTTTATTATGATTAAATAAGTGATAGTATTCAGTGAATAGGTAACATCCAGGGCAAAAGCATGAAGAAAATTTTAAGTCAATTGTGAAAAGCAAGTAAGTTGACATGACTAGTATATAAAGAGGAAAGAAAATTGGAAAGATGGAAAAGAGGAATGTTTTGAAGAGATTTTTATGGCAAAATTTTAAAAAATGAGTGCACATTTATTTGGCATCTGTGTTATGCAAAAAAATGCTAAGCTCTATAAATTGTGTTTCCTTTGATCTTCACAATTCAAAGTTAAAGTGACTTGCCCAGTTTGGCTAGCAAGTAAGAGTCTAAGATTGGTTGAAATCAAGTCTTTCTAGTTTCAAATCCAGGGTTCTATCCACTTTGGGCACCAACTACAACTATGCAGCAGACTATGTTATAGGAAATCACTAAAGTTTTTTTGTATAGTGGGGAAGGTGATATGATCATATGCACACTTTGGGAAAAACATTTTAGCAGTTGATGATTTGAGTAAAGAGATTAGAAAGTAGGGGACCAATTAGAAGGCTACTACAATAGTTTAAGTAAGAGACAATGAGGGCCTATCCTTGAGTGCATGGCAATTATATGAGATAAGAGGGCATATGTAAGAGATGTGAAAAACGTGGGATAACATAAAAAAGATCCATATATACATAATATTAATAATAGCTCTTTTTGTGGTAGCAAAGAACCAGAAATCAAGGTTATAGCCATCAATTGAGAAATGGCTGAACAAGTTATGGTATATGAATGTAATGGGATACTATTATATAGTATATACTATATATTATATAGTCTATAATAAATTATATGATTTATAATATATATAATCAATTACATAGTGTATAATATATATTATATAGTCTATAATAAATGTTAAGTTGTCATATTTCAGAAAAAACCTGGAAAGAGTTACCTGAACAGTTGCTGAGTGAAATGAGCAGAACCAGAACATAGCAACAGTACACAATATACAGTAACAGCAACATTGTATGATGAATAACTATGATAGACTTAGTTCTTCTCAACAATTAATGATCCAGGAGTTTCAAGGGACTCAGGATAAAAAATGCTGATCACATACAGAGAAAGAACTATGGAGGCTGAATGTATATAGAGGCATACTATTTTCACTTTTTTTTTCTTGTGTTTTTTCCAGTTGCTCTAAGTCTTTTACAACATGACTAATGTGCAAATATATTTTACATGATTTTATATGTATAACTTATATCAAAATGCTTACTGCTCTGGGGAGGGGAGAGAGAAAAAGTTGTACTCAAAACCTTATAAAAATAAATGTTAAAAACTATTTTGCAAATTAAAAAAAAAACTATTAAAAAAAGAATATGTGGGGAAAGAAAGAGGAGTTAAGTCTTCCTTGAAGTTCTGAAAATATTATTTCCAGGGAAATCAGAAAAAAGGAAACAGTAAAACCTGTTAAGAGTTTAAAGTAAAACCAAAAGATATATTTTGGATACGATGTAAAGTTTACCTAAGGATTTTTATTTGCATGTATCACTTTACTACAGGAAGGCTATTTCAAGTACAGAACAATTAGTGAATTTGGTTTTGCCCTTTTATTAATAATGCTAGTTCTTCATGCTACTAACTTTGTTCATTAAAATACTTGTCAATGTGCTATTATTACAGTATTTATGCCATAATTTACTTACAATAATAGAAAGCTTGACCCATCAAACATATTTAAGTAGCAAAATTTATGTACCAGCCAGTATAATATAGTGGGTATTTACCCAAACATATCTATGGACACATGATTTATTAAAGGTACAGTTAAAAAGAACAACAACAACAAAAGGAATTGGGATCAAGTCCTGCTTATGACACCTGATAGCTATTTGACCCTTGGTAAATCACTTAACCTCTATCTTATTCAGATAATTTTGTCTGAATATTATATTTTGATTATGGAATTTTTTGGAATCTTGGAAAAAGTTCTCACACTAGAATTCTTCCAGGGTAAAGAAATCATAGATCTTTCATGCATTCTTGAACAATATGATAAGGGCAGACAGATTCACTACATAAATAATGGTCTTCCCAGGAGATCATTATATACTTCCACAACTATACTATATGATGATCAATTCTGATGGACCTGGCCATCTTCAGCAATGAGATGAACCAAATCAGTTCCAATGGAGCAGTAATGAACTGAACCAGCTACACTCAGGGAAAGAACTCTGGGAGATGACTAAGAATCATTACATAAAATTCCCAATCCTTATATTTTTGTCCGCCTGCATTTTTGATTTCCTTCAAGGCTAATTATACACTATTTCAGAGTCTGATTCTTTTTGTACAGCAAAATAACGGTTTCGACTTGTATACTTATTTTGTATTTAATTTATACTTTAACATATTTAACATGTGTTGCTCATCCTGCCATCTAGGAGAGGGAATGGGAGGAAGGAGGGGAAAAATTGGAACAAAAGGTTTGGCAATTGTCAATGCTATAAAATTGCCCATTCATATAAACTTATAAATAAAAAGCTATTAAAAAAAGAACATTAAAAATAAATAATGGAGCTCAAAAATATTTATTAATGCAAATGTGAGTAAATCTGTTATCTTCTCTGATTGGATATGAACCATGTTTGCTTTTCACATGTCAGAAAATTACTTTGTGTTATTTTACCAAAAAATCAACATGATTTAGTAAATAGCTGATGTTAAAACCAGCAAAACCTATGGCCAAATCCTTTCTCCTATATATGCTGCTTATATGACCACAGTTAAGTCTTTTAATCTTTCAATATTCTAGGCAACTATTTAAGACTATAAATTGTGGAGAAGTTGGCATATCTTGGTAGGGTGAATTTCTTCTTTCTGAATTCCTGTTTACAGATGAGTCATGGAATATGTTAAAAATATGTAAAATATGTAAAAAATATGTGTAACTCATATCACATTGCTTGATAACATTGGCAGAGCTTCACTGCATCCAAGATATATTCTTTTGATGCTATTTTAACTATCCCAAACTTTACTATTACTTTTTATCTAATTTCCCTGGAAATAGCACTCTTTTCAGGTCTTAACTACTTTTTTATATCAGATTGCTTGGTAACATAAAGGAGGGAGAAAAATAGAACTCAAAATCTTACAAAATAAATATTAAAGTCTCACCCCTGAATAATCATTCCTATCCCTATGTTACTATTATGGAATGGTAAGTTTAAGTCTAAATTAACATGTGGCAAAAATCATGGAGGAAAACTTAAATTAAGCATCAATATATTGACATTAAAGTAGTTTCCAAGTCATATTCATTCATTTTTAAAGAGAAGAATGCTTGGTAGGGAATGCAAAGTAAAAGAGAAGTGTTCTGAACTATGCATCCTATTTGTAGCTTGGCAATTTAATATAAACTACTGGAAAATGGCAGTAATGATAATAAAATTATTGTGCTCAAGATGTCATAGATGCAATGCTCTTAATGCCTTTATTTCCTGATGGAATAAGTCACCAATTTTACTGTCTAATATGCAAAATTTTTCTTCTTTGTTGTTTTTGTAGCTATCTTTGCTATTTAAGTCTGTCAAGGGAGAACATTAAAGTGATATTCAAAGTACTAAGGCTTTAAGGCAAGTGATAGATGGTGCTTATGTGATTAATATTCTGTCCTTCATGTCATATTCCATGTCCTCTGACCACAAAATTGTTGCACATTTTACACATCATTATGCAATAGTATAAGATTAGGGAATACTTTTTTAAAATAAGTACATCTACTTGATATTTACATTTTTCTTCCTTTTAAGTGCTACTGTGGGATATAAAAATGTACTGCAATTCTTTTATAGCTTTATAAATGCTGTAGGTTAAATTGTACATATGGTGTTATCTCAGATACTTGATATAAAATATATGATGTTTATCCCAATAAATATTATAAGGCAAATATTAACTAAAATATTTTACATTTATGGACAAGTAATAACTTAATTTGTATTTTAAGGATTTTTGTTTTCATGGCTTAAGAAAAAATCATGATAGTATTTTAGATAAGAAAAAGTGTATATATCTCACATTTATGTATAAAATATGTCCCATGTGCTGACAAATATTCATTGGCAAAGTGGCTTATAAGACTTCAAAAGAGAAAAAAATAACTGAGGGAAAAATGTAATTTAAAAGTACATTTATTTTGTTAAAAGGAATGAATGGAAAAAATTAGAGAAATTAATCACATTTTCATGATCCCAATTAAATATTTTTATCCATAAGTCCATCAGTGGAATAATTTTTCAATTAAATTGGCTTGACTTCTTTTGAATCTCAGTTTAAAAACCCAACAAAGGATGTTTTAGTTCAAATTATTTTTTCTAATATATTTTAATGAGATACTTTAAAAAATCATCATTTACCTTTACCCCTTCCATACTTAAAGAACAATTCCTTATATAGAAGACTTAAAAAGGGAATAAAGAACCAGCTCAACAAACTAATAAATTGAAGCAATCCAACAAAGTAAATGGTATTTCATTCCAACAGTTATCCACATCCATTAAGATGCAAAAAGGGTTTGACCCAACAGTACCATTACTGGGTCTGTATTCTAAGAAAATTTTAAAGGAGGCAAAATGACTCATATAGGCAAAAAATGTTTGTAGCAACTACTTTTGTACTAGCAAAGAAATGGAAAATGAGTAGACACTAGTCATTTGGGAAATGGCTGAACAAGTTGTGGTTTGTGAAGATAATGGAATGTTATTGTTTTATAAAAATGATGAACAAGCTGATTTTAGAAAGGCCTGGAAAAATTTACATGAACTGATGCTAAGTGAAACAAGCCTAACCAGGAATATATTGTATAATAATAGCAAGAATGTGTGATGATCAACATTGAAAAACTTGATTCCTCTCAGTGGCAGTGATCCAAAGCAATCCCAATAGACTTTGGACTGAAGAAAATGCCACCTGCATCCAGGAAACTAAATGTAAATCAATCCATGCTATGTTCACTTCTTTTTTCTGTTTTTTTTTTTTTTATCTCTATGGTTTTTTTCCGTTTTGCTCTGATTTTCCCCTCCTAACATGATTATAAAGTAATGTGTATTAAAAAAATTTACTAGAAAAAAAGATGTGAAGGGAGTATATTCTTCTATCTCTTTTGTGGGACTAATTTACTCATTATTACTCTTATGACTAATGTTCTGGCACATTTTTTTTTCATACAGTTGCTAATAGTTTTCAATTCTTTTCAAGATTGGTATATATATATATATATATATATATATCTCCTTAGACTTATCAATGACAGAATGACTTTTTGCTTTTAAATATTTCTATCAGTTACCCCAATTCTTTGTTTTCAGACACTTAGATATATTTGGTTCAAATCAAAAAGGGATATGGAAATGTTCAAGAAGAATTAATACCTCTACTATAAAGACTTGCTGCTTTTTTAGGCTGCTCATTCACTTTTTGTATCTGCTTGGCATTCAGCTCTCACCTGTATCTCTAAAAAACTGTAGCATATAATGTGGCCACCCCTAGGAAAACTTATCTTAGCAGTTAGGTTAAATCATGTTGAAGGTAATTGACAGACCTCAAATCCATTGCTGAGTTTAACACAAGTAGATGGCTTCTCTTGACGAAATGGTGGAATGAGAACAATTTGTTTCAATGATGATGAAGGTAGCTGAAGCAGGTACTGTGGAGTGCTTACACCTTGGTCAGACATGAAAGATGCCCAAGTCATCCACAGTGACATGCTGGGCCATTGCCAATCATCTTGACTTTTGTCTTGCTATTTAACTTCAGCTACTCTGGAAGAGGAAGAAGACTGATGACCCTGTACAACTCTGTCTCACTTAAATCCAATTTATGAGTCAATACATGAGTCAAAACATGATCCCATAATGTTGATGGCCCTTTTCAAAAACAAAAGACAAACAACCGCAACACACATTTGATTCAAAGCTGTTTTACACCAGTGAACTTCTTTCTTTCTTATTCTAGCCAAGTTAATTTTGTTATACAAAAAGGTTTTCCTGGTTATGTGTAGCCCTTCTCATTGGTGGAGATGTATTACATAATGCCCTGAGTCTGCCCAAATGATCAGCCGGGAATGGCAAAAGACAGAATAGAGTTCTAATGTTTTTCTAATTTCCAGGTTTAAGAAGGAAAATGATCATTCCAGCTAATTCAAATTACTTCAAGGAGAGAAAGACCTTAGGAAAAACTCAATTGTAGAATAGGCTTACATCTCCATCCCAGATTTATTGGTGTAATTTCAATCTAGTACCTCCTTCCTCCACTTTATGAAAAAGTACAGAGTAGCTAGCCTCTGTTCCCAAACTTCTGTGCCCTTCATAGCAGGAGTCAAAATCTTGGAGAAGAGAGGGGTAAATGAAATACTAGAGATATCTATTCTTGCCTCTCTATGAGCCACATTGATCCCTTGTAGAGTTATGAATTGGAGTTACAGAACCCACAAATATTTGGAGAAATATACATTTCCATAAGAAAATACTTTGAAAGAACTTCAGAACAGGTCTGTTTTAATCTAGTATGGGGACAGTTTGCTGAGCTCAGAGTGCAGTGTAGGGAGCCCAGAGCAGAGAGCTGGATGGGGATCCAGAGCATTGTGGCATCCATGCACTGGAGAATCTTCTGTGAGGCTCTTAGGCTACACTGTCCTACTTGCAAGCTTGTGGTTTAGCAGATTTGTTGTAAAACACCTAAAAGCAAATACAAAGGGCAAATTATAAGCTCCTGGAAGATCATGGGACCTGGCCACAATTACCCAGAACTGGAAGTCAGTCAGCAGAACTGCCCCAGGGATAATTAAAGCAGTGTTTCACCATTGTCTTAAGAGCAAACCTCAGCATGTTAAAAATGAACAAAACAGCAAAAAGAACTCTGACAATTAGCTTTTATGGAGAAATTGAAGAACAGATTTCAAACCCTGAGGTTTCTAAAGGCAAATCAACTCCAGATGAAGCCCCAAAGGGAGATAATTCACAAAGCTTTGTTGTAAGATTTCAAAAAAGATCTTAAAAGAAAATTAGAAGAAAAATGTGGGAAAGAATTGAGTTCTCTGCAAGAGGGTATGAAAAACGAAAAAAACACAAATTATCTGAAGAAAACTCCTTAAAAATAGAAATGATGAAATGAGAAATGGAACTCCCTACAAAATAGATTTGATGAAATGAAAAAAAATATATAATTCCTTATGAAATAGATATGAAAAAAGAAAACAATTCATTACAAAACAGAAATTGTGGAATGGAAAAAAAATCATTGAACAAAACAACTCATTAAAAGTTTCAACTGGAGAAATACAGAAGGAGCTAAAAAAGTGAGAGAGAAAAAATAATACACTAAAAATTAGAATTGAGCAAATGGAAATGAATGACTCAATAATACTTCAAGTATCAGTCAAACAAAACCAAAAAAAAGAAAAAAAGAAAAAAAATAGAAGAAAATGTGAAATACCTCACTGGAAAAACAACTAGTCTGGAAAATAGATTTAGGAGAGGGAATCTAAGGATTATTGTACTTCCTGAAAGCCTGAGTGAAAAAAAAAAGGGCCTAGACCTTATTTTTCAGGAAATCAAGGAAAGCTGAGCTGATATCCTAGAACCAGAAACTAAAAATAGCCATTGAAAGAATTCACGAACATCTCCTGAAACAGACCCCCAAATGGAAAATCCAAGGAATAGCATAGCTAAATTTAAGTATTATCAGATCAAGAAAAAAATATTGCAAGCAGCCAGAACAAAACAATTCAAATATGGAAGAGTCACAATCAGGCTTACCCAGGACCCAGCAGCTTCCAACTTAAAGGACTGAGTGGCTGGAATCTGATATTCCACAAAGCAAAGGAACCTGGATTGCAGCCAAAAATCAACTATCCAGATAAATCAAGCATTGCCTCCAGAAAAGGAGATGAACATTCAATGATGCAGGTGAATTTCATTTATTTCTGATGAAAAGACCAGAGCTGAACAAAAAATTGATCTCCAAATACAGAACTCAGGAGAAGCATAAACAACTAAAAAGAAAAGAAGTTTTGAGAATTATATTTCTGTTAGGGTACACTTAGAGAGTGCAGGTATAATTTGATTTTATTGTGATATATGAAAAAGAAAGTAGAAGTGGAAAGGGGAATTGTACTGGAAAAAGAAGAATATTGAGTTACAATGAGGGAAATTACATCTCTCTATCAAACTGCATACATTTTGATCCAACAGTGTTTCTGCTGAGATTATATCTCAAAGAGATCTTAAAGGAGGGAAAGGGACCCACATGTGCCAAAATGTTTGTGGCAGCCTTTTATGTAGTGGCAAGAAACTGCAAACTGAGTGGATGTGCATCAGTTGGAGAATGGCTGAATAGGTTATGGTATATGAATGTTATGGAATGCTATTGTTCTATAACAAATGATCATCAGAATGATTTTTAGAGAACATTGGAGAGAGTTACATGAACTAATGCTAAGTGAAATGAGGAGAACCAGGATTTCATTGGACATGACAACAGCAAGAATATACAATGATCAATTTTGATAGATATGGTTCTTCCCAACAATGAGACAATTCAAAACAGTTCAAATAATCTTGTGATGATGAGAAACATCTACACCTAAAGAGAGGACTATGGGAACTGATTGTGGATCGCACAATTATTTTCTTGAATTTTATTTTATTTTATTTTATTTCTCATTTTTTTTCCTTTTTTACCTGATTCTTCTTGTACAGCAAGATAATTGTATAAATACATATGTCTATATTGAATTTATATATACATATGTGTATTTGTATGCATATATGTATATATAAAACAATGTTTAACATATGGTGGATTACTTGTCATCTAGGAGAAAGGTTGGGAGGAAGGAGGTGAGAAATTGGAACACAAGGTTTTGCAAGAGTCAATGGTGGGACTTCTGGTTAAGATGGCGGAGAGGAGGCACACAGCTGCATAAGCTCCACGCTTTCTCTCACTATCCATTTCATTACAAGCCTCTGAATTAATGCTTGACGGAAAAAAAACCCACAAATAGTTACCAAGAGAAGCCATCCTTGAGATCCGCCAAGAAAGATCTGTCTTTACTGGAGGGCTGGGACGGTTTTAGATCGGGCGCAGGCAGCGGGCAGCGGCAGTGAGAGCACAGGAGCAGACTGGAGAGGGGGTGGGGAGTGATCGCAGCCATCTCTGCGGGGAGAGCTTCACTACAGGTTTGGATACTTTGCTCCGGCAGCAAGTCAGCAGCCCAGCAGAGAAGCTAAAAACACCGGGGCTGAAGAATACAACCCCAAACAGCTGGAGTCTCTCGGGACCTGGCCGCCTCCCCCTTCTCCCCACACAGTGACTCAGCACGCTTTGGGATCTCAGAGCGCACGCGCAGCACAGTCCTGCTAGTGCCTCACTGCTGCCCCTTGCAGTCTGTAGAGGAAACTCGATAACACACCCAGCCCCCCCCCCAAAGAAAGACTCCAGTTTTTTCTGTTTTTCTTTGATAGTTTGTCTTTGATTATTAGACAGAATGAGCAAGAAGCTGAAGAGGACTTTAACCCTTGACAGCTTCTATACAGATAGAGAGCAGACTCTAAATCCTGAGGAGACTAAAAACAGGCAGTCCCCAGGTGAATCCCCAAAGGAGGAGATCATCTGTTCCTCAGCACAGATGAACCTCATAGAAGTGATTAAAAAGGCTCTCACAAGGGAGCTAGAAGAAAAATGGGGAAAGCAAAGTGAGGCTTGGCAAAAGGAGAGGGAAGCTTGGGAAAAGGAGAGGGAGGCTTGGCAAAAGAGCCTGGAGAAAATTAAAGAGAGAGTGGATAAAGAAGTAAAATCCTTGAAAAATAGGATTAGTGAACTGGAAACAGAAAACAGCTCTCTAAAAAACAAAATTGGCGAAATGGAAAAAAATTCCACAGAACAAAAGAACTCAATTGGACAATTAGAAAAAGATTTTTAAAAAGTGAGTGAAGAGAATACTTCACTGAAAATCAGAATTGAACAAGTGGAATTGAATGACTCGAGGAGACAAGAAGAATCAGTCAAGCAAATCCAAAAAAATCAAACAATGGAGAAAAATGTGAAATACCTTCTGGGGAAGACAACAGACCTGGAAAACAGATCCAGGAGAGACAATCTGAGAATCATTGGACTTCCAGAAAAACATGATGAAAAAAAGAGCCTGGACACTATTTTCCAGGAAATTATCAAAGAGAACTGCCCAGAAGTCATAGGAACAGAGGAAAAAATAAACATTGAAAGGATTCATCGATCACCCACTGAAAGGGATCCTAAAATCAAAACACCAAGGAATATAGTGGCGAAATGCCAGAACCCTCAGATGAAGGAAAAAATATTGCAAGCGGCTAGAAAAACCCAATTCAAGTATCAAGGAGCCACAATAAGGATCACCCAGGATCTGGCAGCATCCACATTAAAAGATTGAAGGGCCTGGAATATGATATTCCGAAAGGCTAAGGAACTTGGTATGCAACCAAAAATAACTTACCCAGCGAGAATGAGCATCTTTTTCCAGGGAAGAAGATGGACATTCAACGAAGTAAGCGAATTTCATCTATTTCTGATGAAAAAACCAGAACTTAACAAAAAGTTTGATCTACAAATATAGAACTCAAGAGAAATCTAAAAAGGTAAAGATTAATCTTGGGAACTATATTTTGACTATATAGATGTATAAAGAATACATGTATACTTTGTTCTAGAAATTGATGTGGAAAGGACATTGTACCAGAAAAAGAGTAAAGTGGGGGTAGTACATCTCATGAAGAGGCATAGGAAACCTATTATATCTGAGAGAAAGAATGGAGGGGGATGAATATAGTGGGTATCTTACTGCCTTCAGAATTGGCTTTAAGTGAAAAATCTTAAGACATATTCAATCTATGGTGAAACTTCTCCCACCTCATTGAAAAGTGAGAGGGGAAAAGTGAAAAGAGAAGGAATAAGCTAAGCGGAAGGGAATACGGGAACTGGGAGGGAAAGGGGTAAGATAGGGGGAGGAACTCTAAGGCGGGGGGAGGGATACTAAAAAGGGAGGGCTGTGAGAAGCAAGTGGTGCTCACAAGGTTAATACTGGGAAGGGGGGGAAAGGGGAAAGAAGGGAGAAAAGCATAAACCAGGGTTAACAAGATGGCAAGTAATACAGAATTGGTCATTCTAACCATAAACGT
Source organism: Antechinus flavipes (assembly GCF_016432865.1). Classification (NCBI taxonomy): domain Eukaryota; kingdom Metazoa; phylum Chordata; class Mammalia; order Dasyuromorphia; family Dasyuridae; genus Antechinus; species Antechinus flavipes. Next base: position 126,777,533 of record NC_067401.1, on the reverse strand, counting down.
GAATGGGGTAAACTCCCCCATAAAGAGGAAGCGGTTAGCAGAATGGATTAAAAGCCAGAATCCTACAATATGTTGTTTACAGGAAACACACCTGAAGCGGGGAGATACATGCAGGTTAAAGGTAAAAGGTTGGAGCAAAATCTACTATGCTTCAGGTGAAGTCAAAAAAGCAGGGGTAGCCATCCTGATCTCAGATCAAGCTAAACCAAAAATTGATCTAATTAAAAGAGATAAGGAAGGACACTATATCTTGCTAAAGGGTAGCATGGATAATGAAGCACTATCTATATTAAACATATATGCACCAAGTGGGGTAGCATCTAAATTCTTAAAAGAGAAACTAAGAGAGCTGCAAGAAGAAATAGACAGTAAAACTATAATAGTGGGAGATCTTAACCTTGCACTCTCAGAATTAGATAAATCAAACCACAAAATAAATAAGAAAGAAGTCAAAGAGGTAAATAGAATACTAGAAAAGTTAGATATGATAGATCTCTGGAGAAAATGTAATGGAGACAGAAAGGAATACACTTTCTTTTCAGCAGTTCATGGAACCTATACAAAAATTGACCATATATTAGGACATAAAAACCTCAAACTCCAATGCAGTAAGGCAGAAATAGTAAATGCATCCTTTTCAGACCACGATGCAATGAAAATTACATTCAACAAAAAAGCAGGGGGAAGTAGACCAAAAAATAATTGGAAACTAAATAATCTCATACTAAAGAATGATTGGGTGAAACAGCAAATCATAGACATAATTAATAACTTCACACAAGAAAACGATAATAATGAGACATCATACCAAAATGTATGGGATGCAGCCAAAGCGGTAATAAGGGGAAATTTCATATCTCTAGAGGCCTATTTGTATAAAATAGAGAAAGAGAAGGTCAATGAATTGGGTTTGCAATTAAAAATGCTAGAAAAGGAACAAATTAAAAACCCCCAGTCAAACACTAAACTTGAAATTCTAAAAATAAAAGGTGAGATCAATAAAATTGAAAGTAAAAAAACTATTGAATTGATTAATAAAACTAAGAGTTGGTTCTATGAAAAAACCAACAAAATAGACAAACCCTTAGTAAATCTGATTAAAAAAAAGGAAAGAGGAAAATCAAATTGTTAGTCTTAAAAATGAAAAGGGAGAACTCACCACTAATGAAGAGGAAATTAGAGCAATAATTAGGAGTTACTTTGCCCAACTTTATACCAACAAATTCGACAACTTAAATGAAATAGAAAAATACCTCCAAAAATATAGCTTGCCCAAACTAACAGAGGAAGAAGTAAATATCCTAAACAGTCCCATCTCAGAAAAAGAAATAGAACAAACTATCAATCAACTCCCTAAGAAAAAATCCCCAGGACCAGATGGATTTACATGTGAATTCTACCAAACATTTAAAGAACAATTAACTCTAATGTTATATAAACTATTTGAAAAAATAGGGATTGAAGGAGTCCTACCAAACTCCTTTTATGACACAGACATGGTACTGATACCTAAACCAGGTAGGCTGAAAACAGAGAAAGAAAATTATAGACCAATCTCCCTAATGAATATTGATGCTAAAATCTTAAATAAAATATTAGCAAAAAGATTACAGAAAATTGTCACCAGGATAATACACTATGACCAAGTAGGATTTATACCAGGAATGCAGGGCTGGTTCAATATTAGGAAAACTATTAGCATAATTGACTATATCAATAACCAAACAAACAAAAACCATATGATCATCTCAATAGATGCAGAAAAAGCATTTGATAAAATCCAACATCCATTCCTAATAAAAACACTTGAGAGCATAGGAATAAATGGACTTTTCCTTAAAATAGTCAGGAGCATATATTTAAAACCATCAGTAAGCATCATATGCAATGGGGAAAAACTAGAACCTTTCCCAGTAAGATCTGGAGTGAAGCAAGGTTGCCCACTATCACCATTATTATTTAATATCGTATTAGAAACACTAGCCTCGGCAATAAGAGTCGAGAAAGATATTAAAGGAATTAGAGTAGGCAATGAGGAAACCAAACTATCACTCTTTGCAGATGATATGATGGTATACCTAGAGAACCCCAGAGATTCTACTAAAAAGCTATTGGAAATAATTCATAATTTTAGCAAAGTAGCTGGCTACAAAATAAATCCCCATAAATCCTCAGCATTTTTATACATCACCAACAAAACCCAACAGCAAGAGATACAAAGAGAAATTCCATTCAGAATAACTGTTGATACCATAAAATATTTGGGAATCTATCTACCAAAGGAAAGTCAGGAATTATATGAGCAAAATTATAAAAAAGTCTCCACACAAATAAAGTCAGACTTAAATAATTGGAAAAATATTAAGTGCTCTTGGATCGGCCGAGCGAACATAATAAAGATGACAATACTCCCTAAACTAATCTATTTATTTAGTGCTATACCAATCAGACTTCCAAGAAAATATTTTATTGATCTATAAAAAATAACAACAAAATTCATATGGAACAATAAAAAGTCGAGAATCTCAAGGGAATTAATGAAAAAAAAATCAAATGAAGGTGGCCTAGCTGTACCTGATCTAAAATTATATTATAAAGCAGCAGTCACCAAAACCATTTGGTATTGGCTAAGAAATAGATTAGTGGATCAGTGGAAAAGGCTAGGTTCACAAGACAGAATAGTCAATTATAGCAATCTAGTGTTTGACAAACTCAAAGCCCCTAATTTCTGGGAAAAGAATTCATTATTTGATAAAAACTGCTAGGATAATTGGAAATTAGTATGGCAGAAATTAGGCATGGACCCACACTTAACACCATATACCAAGATAAGATCAAAATGGGTCTATGACCTAGGCATAAAGAACGAGATTTTAAATAAATTAGAGAAACATAGAATAGTTTATCTCTCAGACTTGTGGAGGAGAAAGAAATTTGTGACCAAAAATGAACTAGAGACCATTACTGATCACAAAATAGAAAATTTCGATTACATCAAATTAAAAAGCCTTTGTACAAATAAAACTAATGCAAATAAGATTAGAAGGGAAGCAACAAACTGGGAAAACATTTTCACAGTTAAAGGTTCTGATAAAGGCCTCATTTCCAAAATATATAGAGAACTGACTCAAATTTATAAGAAATCAAGCCATTCTCCAATTGATAAATGGTCAAAGGATATGAACAGACAATTTTCAGAGGATGAAATTGAAACTATTACCACTCATATGAAAGTGTTCCAAATCATTATTGATCAGAGAAATGCAAATTAAGACAACTCTGAGATACACACCTGTCAGATTGGCTAAGATGACAGGAAAAAATAATGATGAATGTTGGAGGGGATGCGGGAAAACTGGGACACTAATGCATTGTTGGTGGAGTTGTGAACGAATCCAACCATTCTGGAGAGCAATCTGGAATTATGCCCAAAAAAATTATCAAACTGTGCATACCCTTTGATCCAGCAGTGTTTCTATTGGGCCTATATCCCAAAGAAATACTAAAGAAGGGAAAGGGACCTGTATGTGCCAAAATGTTTGTAGCAGCCCTGTTTGTAGTGGCCAGAAACTGGAAAATGAATGGATGCCCATCAATTGGAGAATGGCTGGGTAAATTGTGGTATATGAATGTTATGGAATATTATTGTTCTGTAAGAAATGACCAGCAGGATGAATACAGAGAGGACTGGCGAGACTTACATGAACTGATGCTAAGTGAAATGAGCAGAACCAGGAGATCATTATACACTTCGACAACGATATTGTATGAGGACATATTTTGATGGAAGTGGATTTCTTTGACAAGGAGACCTGAGTTTCAATTGATAAATGACGGACAAAAGCAGCTACACCCAAAGAAAGAATACTGGGAAACGAATGTGAACTATCTGCATTTTTGTTTTTCTTCCCGGGTTATTTATACCTTCTGAATCCAATTCTCCCTATGCAACAAGAGAACTGTTCGGTTCTGCAAACATATATTGTATCTAGGATATACTGCAACATATCCAACATATAAAGGACTGCTTGCCATCTAGGGGAGGGGGTGGAGGGAGGGAGGGAAAAAAAATCAGAACAGAAACGAGTGTCAATATAAAGTAATTATTAAATAAAAATTAAAAAAAAAGAGTCAATGGTAAAAAATTATGCTTGCATATTTTTTGAAAATTAAAAGTTTCAATAAAACAATTTTAAAAAGAATTTTTTATCAAATAGGGAGTTATTTCCTAGATAATTTTTGTTTTGAAGTTTATCTAATATTATGATTTTGAATTCCATTCATTTTTATCCTTCTTGACAAATCTCTACCATTGCCCTCCTGTCCTTTTTGAACCAAACAAAATAATTTAATGATTACTATTTTATAAACTAGTTTCAGACTATTCTCTGAACTGTTATCCCCTTCACATTCTTTCACTGTTTCTCTTGATAAATGAAAGGAATATTTAAATTTCTTTGTTTAGTTAACTTTTAACCCAGTGTATGGCACATAATACTGCTTTATAAATTCTTGTTGACTTACTTATAGTTTCTCCTTGCAATGTAAGTAGCATAAACTAAGTTTGTAAATTAATTTTTGTGGTTTCATCATTTTCATCATTCACCCCAAACTAGTCTTGATTTAGTAACTCATTAAATATTTATTAAGTGTCTACTATATGCCAGGCACTATGTTCAGTGCTGAGGATCCAAATAAGAAAAAAGAAAGATGTTGCTTAAGGGCCATTCTGCCTTCAGAATTATTTTGCATCAGAACTTTGGTGACTAAGTAATAAATTTATGGAAACATTGTTGAAAGCATGAATATTTTGTGAGCTGCAATTCTGATGACATCACCAGGTTTTTTTATTGTAATATGTAATGAGAATGTGCAAAGACAGTAACATTGTGACTGCCTCTAAGTATCCCAAATACCATCAACTCAGTATATCTCACTGTCTTTTTTTGGGGGGGAAGGGGAGAATAGAATATTGAAGTTCTTACAACATAATACTGCATTGATGGAATTCTTAAGTCAAAAACTCAAGTAAAATTATGGCTCCATTTTTAGATATGTTGGTATTTGGCAGGAAATTATCCTTGATCTATTGACTTCTAACTGACTAGAGAGAGAATGAATTCCTTATGGAATAGCATCTGTAATTATTCCAAAACAATCTTTCCCAATAGCTTTATGTATGTTATATGGACACAGTTTTAGTAAATGAAATGGTTTTATAATACTAATAAACAAGGACTTAGAGTAATTATACTGTGTGATAGTTTACAGAGAGAATAATTATGGTCTGTGTTATTTACAGTATGTTCAAATATTTTAATGCATTAATATTATTTCTAAATGCTGACTTCCAATATAGCAGATGTACATAACATTGGCATACTGCTACTTCTGTGTGTCCTATTGCTAAATTAATATACTTTTAAAATTGCATTTGGATGGCAGGACTGGATCTTTATTTTTAATACATTTTAATTGGCTATAATAATTAAAAGTGAATGGAAACAATAAAATAACATTATTACTATCTTTTATTGTTGATGTTTGTTATTAAACTCAGTGTGAGAGTACATTTGATACCTTGTCATTTTGCATACAATGTAGTTGATTTTGTAAAGAGCGATATCCCTGACTTATCAAATAAGTGTAATATACCATCAAGGGAGTCCATTGGAGTCTCCTTCTTTAGAGGCTCACTTGTGCTCACCTGGAGAATGTTAACAGTATTCTATTATCATTCTATATCATATTATCATAGAAAAATTCAGAATTCAAAAGAACTAAAGAAGTCATTCAGATCAATGGTCTCTAAAATGCAGGATGGAGCTTCATGGAAGTCTAGAGCTTGACCCCAAAGGGTGTGATCAGTAGACTGAAAAGAAGAAAGTTATATCCTGCCATAGTCAAATGTGGAGATTACAGTAATGAAAAAGTATATTAAAGAGTCAATATTGGGAGGAGGAGTGGTAGGCAAAATCTGGTTGTAAAAAATTTTAAATATTAGGCTGAGAATTTTGTCATCCTAGGGATAAAAGGGAATTATGGAAGATCATTGTTTAGGATTGGGACATGATAAGATATGTATTTTAGAAACCAATTTTACTATAATGTGAAAGATGGGATGGAGAAGGAAGACAATGAAATCAATGAGTGCTTAGGAGGCTACTGTAATTGTCCTAGAATAAGGTGCTAAAGATGTGAACTAAGTTAAATGCTTTGAAAATGAAAAGTAAGGAAGAACTGAAAAAAAATATTTTGTCCATTTGATTTTCTTTTCTCCTATAATTTTACTCATTTTGGTGTAAGTTATATTAACTTAATACACATACATTTAGTTGACTAAAAATATTAAACATTTGTGATATACTGAACTAACTTCACATCAAAGACATATAGCTGCAGAGGATCTAATTAAAATTGGATGATTAAGTGAGTTGGCTGCATCTATTATTTAAAATTAGAGGTTGTGATCTTATTTAAAATTGAGTTCCAAGTTTTGCTCACATTCTCAGGGCAACCAACATCTTAGAATTGAACCCCTCTGATAACATTTCAGAGAGTAAGTATTTTCCTCCAAATTGATATATGAACACACTTTCTGGACTGAAAAACCCCAAATCTCATATAAGAATAATGATTTTTTTAACCCTCTATGTAGTTAGATGTAAAAACATCTTTTTAAAAATTTGAAAAATTAGTAATTATTGAATGTGGAATTAATGGCTGATTTCTGCAGTAACCTCATAGAGTGTAATTGAAATTGTGGAGGAGCATATTCCTCACTTATCAAAGAATTGCAATATAAGGTTAGACCATCAAGGAGTACAATGTATTTCTCTATAGACTCACCTATACTCACCTGCACAATGTTAACAGTATTCTACTATCATTCTAGTCAAACCCATTGTCTCATATGGGATGTAGTCTTTGACCAAGTACATTCTAGTCTCTTTAGTTAGTTTCTCAAATAGCCATTAGAAAATGAAAAAAAAATCCTGCATGTTGGCTTTCTTTAAAATTCTAGCAATTTGTTCTAGGGCACAAAATATATAGGGCAAAACATTATGAATAATAGGGCTCTATTCACTTAAGATGAAAGAGGAAATTTTTTCTCCTGATACTGCAGTTCTATTCCTTAGGAAACAGAGTAAAGTTTTACTTGCTAAATGTGAAATTCATAAAATTAATGTTTATTAATTGATTATTATTCATAAATGAAATCCTATCAAATTTTTCCAGTTATCATTGAACACAAATGATATCTCCTATGTGAAAATTATTATCTAAATAAAATATACTATGGGCTTGCAATTGAAAAACCACATAATTGCTTACCTTCTATAAATTATGAAGATGTCATATCTGCCATTATTGTATATTTGAGAGAGGTGGAGTCAAGATGGTGAAGATGACACATGTTTCTCTCTTACCTCCTACAGCCCTCAGACTAATTAGCAAATCCAGCCTCTGATCAGCTGAACTGGCAGAACCCACAGATATTGGGAGTGCCACTAATTACCAGTAGAAGATAATTTTGAAGATTTCCAGAAAAGGTCTGTTTCAATTGGAAATGGGAGGGAGGCAGTCAAGCACAAACAGCTGAGCACAAACACCAGTATAGACAGTGCAAATTCTCCAGGGGCTATTGACTCTGGGGGCTGTGTGACTTTGTGGGCAGTGTGGACTCCACCTGGCAGAGAATCTACGGAGAAGAGGAATTTAGAACAGCAATGTTGGCTACTCTGCCCTGGTTGCAAGCCAGAGGACAGAGTATGTAGGTCAAAGAGGTTAGAAAACACAACACAAACACAAAGGTTAATGGTGAACCCCAAAATGCCAGAATCTCACGGAATCTGGCCACATCTACTCAGCACCAGGAGTGAGTCAGCCATGGCCACTTCTATAGGAAGCCAGTGCTTGTAGAGGAAGCTTGCCCTACCCTAAAAGCAGACCTTAGTTCAAAAAAAAAAATGAGTAAAAAAAAGGAAAGATAACTCTGATAATAGACAGCTTTTATGGTGAAGGAAAACAGATATCAAACCCTGCGGAGACTAAAGGCTCATTGTCTCCAAATAAAGCCCCAAAAAGTGATATAACCTGGTTCCCCTCACACAAGGCTCTCATAGGAGAAATTAAAAAGGACCCTAAAAGAGAGATAGAAGGAAAATGGGGAAAGAAAATAAAAACTTTGCAAGAGTGTTTGGAAAAGGCATATAATTCATTAAAACATAAATTTGATAAAATGGAAAAAGAAAACAACATCCAAAAAAACAGAATTTTTGAAACAGAAAAAAGAAAATAACTCCTTAAAAAACAGAATTTGTGAAATGGAAAAAAAATCCCATAGAACAAAGCAAGTCATTTAAAAATTCAATTGGACAATTACAAAAAAGAAGTAAAAAAAATAAATGAAGAACATAACTCACTAAAATTTGGAACTGAACAAATGGAAATGAATGACTCAATGAGACAACAAGAATCAGTCAAGCAAAACCAAAAAAGAAAAGAAAAAAATAGAAAAAAAATCTACTTGAGAAAACAACCAAACTGGAAAATAGATCTGGGAGAGAGAATCTAAGGATTATTGGACTCACTGAAAATCATGATAGAAAAAACAGCCTAGACACTATTTTTCATGAAATCATCAAAGATAATTGTCCAGATGTCATAGAATCAGAAGGTAAAATGGCCCTTAAAAGAATTCACCAAACACCTCCAGAAAGAGACCCCAAAACGAAAACTCCAAGGAATATCATAGCTAAATTTTAGAATTATCAGACTAAGAAAAAAAATTACAAGCTGCCAGAAAGAAACAATTCAAATATTGAGGACCCACAATAAGGGTTACTCAGGACCTAGAAACTTCCACTTTAAAGGATCGAAGGAAATGGAATCTGATATTCCAAAAGGCAAAGGAACTTAGAATGCAGCCAAGAATCAATTACCATGGTAAACTGAGCATTTTCTTTCAGGGAAGAAGATGGACATCCAATGAAACTGGTGAATTCCATTGATTTTTGATAAAAAGACCAGAGCTATACCAAAAAAAGACCTCCAAATATAGAACTCAAGAGACAGATAAAAAAGTAAAAAGAAAAACAAAACTTTTGAGAACTATATCCATTATGGGTATACATAGAGAATACATGTATAATCTGATTTTACTGTTAAAATATAAAAAAGAAAAGAAACTAGAGATAGAAAGGGGATTGTAACAGAAAAAAAAGGCAAAATTGGAGGTAAAATGAGGGAAATTACTTATCAGGAAGAGGTAAAGAAAACCTATTATATTTGAGGGAAAAAAGGAAAGATGATGAATATTGTGTGAATGTTACTCACATCACAAATTGAGTTTGAGATTTGGCTCAAAAAAGGTATATTAGATATATTTGGTTTCATAGAGAAACTTCTCTTACCTTATAGAAAAGTGGGAAGGGAAAAGCAAAAAGGGAAGGGGTAGGCTAGGGGAAAACAGAAATAGTAGGGCAAAGGTATAAGAAAGTGGGAGGGACCACTTGAGGCAAGTAGTGCTCATAACTAAAATACTGGGGAGGAGGGAAAGAGGAAAAGGAAAAAGAAAAGTATAATCTGGGGTTAGTAAGTAAGTATAATTGGAGGCAGGAAATAATAGCATTAGTAGTTTTAAAAGTAAATGTGAATGGAGTGACTCTCCCATAAAACATAAGCAGATAGCAGACTGGATTAAAAGCCAGAATCCTACAATATGTTGTTTACAAGAAACACTTTTAAAGCAGAGTGATACATACAGAGTAAAGGTAAAAAGATTGGAGCAGGATCTATTATGATTCAGGGCAAGTATTAAAAAAAAAAAAAAAAGCAGGGGTAGCCATCCTGATTTCAGATTAAGCAAAAGCAAAAATTGATCTTATTAAAAGAGATAAGAAAGGAAACTATATCTTCCTAAAGGGCACCATAGATAATGAAGCAATATCAACATTAAATATATATGCACCAAGTGGTGTAGCATCTAAATTCCTAAAGAGAAATTAAGATATTTACAAGAAGAAATAGATAATAAAACTATAATAGTTGGGTATCTCAACCTTCCTCTCTCAGAACTAGATAAATCAAATCACAAAATAAATATGAAAGAAATTAAAGAGGTAAATGTAATACTTGAAAAAATAGATATGATAGATCTTCCTTCTCAGCAGTTCATGGAATCTATACAAAAATAGATAATATATTAGGATAGAAAGACCTCAAAATCAAATGCAAAAAGGCAGAAATAGGAAATGCTTTTTTTTTTTCAGATCATGATGCAATAAAAATTACATTCAATAAAAGGCCAGGGGAAAATAGGCCAAAAACTAACTGGAAACTAAATAATCTCATCCTAAAGAATGAATAGGTGAAACAGCAAATCATATACACAATCAATAATTTCATCCAAGATAATGACAATAATGGGACAACATACCACAATTTGTGGGGTGCATCCAAAGAAAAATTCCCCAGGACCAGATGGATTTACATGTGACTTCTACCAAACATTTAAAGAACAATTAACTCCAATAGTATACAAACTATTTGAAAAAAATAGCGGATGAAGGACGTCTACCAAATTCATTTCATGACATAGACATGGTACTGATACCTAAATCAGGTAGGATAAAAACAGAGAAAAAAATATAGACCAATGTCCCTAATGAATATTGATGCAAAAATCTTAAATAAAACATTAGCCAAGAGATTACAAAAAAATATCCACAAGATAACATACCACAACCAAGTAGGATTTATACCAGGAATGCAGGGCTGGTTCAGTATTAGGAAAACTATTAGCATAATTGGCTATATCAATAACCAAATTAAGAAAACAACAGAATTATCTCAGTAGATGCAGAAAAAGAATTTGATAAAATCCAAAACCCATTCCTAATAAAAACACTAGAGCATATAGGAATAAATGGACTTTTCCTTAAAACAGTAACATCTATTTAAAACCATAAGCAAGCATCATATGTAATGGGGATAAACTGGAAGCATTCCAAAAGATCAGGGGTGAAACAAGGTTGCCTTCTATCACCATCACTATTCAACATTGCATTAGAAATGTTAACTTTGATAATAAGAGAAGAAAAAGAGATTAAAGGAATTAGAGTAGGTAATGAGGAGACAGAATTATCACTCTTTGCAGATGATATGATGATATACTTAGAGAACTTCAGAGAACCAACTAAAAAACTATTAGAAATAATCCACAATTTTAGCAAAGTTGCAGGATGCAAAATAAATGCACATAAATCATCATCATTTTGATATATTACTGACAAAATCCAATATCAAGCAATCTAAAGAGAAATTCCATTTAAAATAACTATCCATAATATAAAATATTTGGGAATCTATCTTCCAAGGGAAACTCAAGAACTATATGAGCAAAGCTACAAAACACGTTCCACACAAATGAAGTGAGATCTAAGCAATTGGAAAAAACACAATGAAGTGCTCTTGGATAGGTCCAGAAAATATAATAAAGATGACAATACTGCCTAAACTAATCTATTCATTTAGTGCTATACAAATCCAACTCCCAAGAAACTATTTTACTGACTTAGAAAAAAATAACAAGAAAATTAATTTGGAAGAGCAAAAGATCAAGAATTTCAAAGGGATCAATGAAAAGAAAAGCAAATGAAGGTGGCCTAGTTGTATCAAATCTAAAACTATATTATAAAGCAGCAGTCATCAAAACCATTTGGTATTGGCTAAGAAATAGAGAAGTTGATCAGTGGAATAAGTAAAGTTCACAGAACAAAATATCCAAAGATTATAGCACTCTAATATTTGACAAACCTAAAGGCCCAACAAACTTGGCAGTTTGTACAAAGAAAACTAATGCAGACAACATTAGAAGGGAAGCAATAAACTGGAAAAACATGTCTCCATCCAAAGGATCTGATAAAGGCCTCATTTCTAAACTATATAGAGAGTTGACTCAAATTTATAGTCGTTCAGGCCATTTTCCAATTGATAAATGGTCAAAGGTTATGAAGAGACAATTCTCAGACAAAGAAATTGAAACTATTTCTAGCCATATGAAAAAATGCTCCAAGGCAATAGTGATCAGAGAAATGCAAATTAAGACCACTCTGAGATACCACTACACATCTGTCAGATTGGCTAAAATGAAAGGGTAAAATAACAACAAATGTTAGAGAAAATGTGGGAAAACTGGGACACCGATACATTCTTCATGGAACTGTGAATGGATCCAACCATTTTGGAGAGCAGTTTGGAACTATACTCAAAAAGTTATCTAACTGTGCATACCCTTTGATCCAGCAGTGTTTCTATTGGGATTATATCCCAAAGGAGGGAAAGAGACCCATATGTGTAAAAATGTTTGTGGCAGCCCTCTTTATAATAGCAAGAAATTAGAAACTGAGTGGATATCTATCAATTGGAGAATGGCTTAATAAATTATGGTATATGAATGCTATGGAATAGTATTTTTCTTTTATAAATGACCAGGAAGATGATTTCAAAGATGCTTTGAGAGGCCTATATGAACTGATGCTAAGTGAAATGAGCAGAACCAGGAGATTATTATATGTGGCAACAGAAAGACTACAACAATAAAATCTGATGGATGTGTCTCTCTTCAATAATTAGAGAATTCCAACCACTTCCATTTGTTCAGTGGTTAAGAGAACCTTTTATACCCAGAGAGTGAACTGTGGGAACAGAGTGTGGAATACTACATAGCATTCTCACTCTCTCTGTTATTTGCTTGCATTTTATTTTTTCTAAGTTTTTCTTTCCCTTCCTTCTTGATCTGATTTTTCATGTGAAGGAAGATAGATGTATATATATATATTATATATATATATATACACATATGTTAGATTTAACATGCATTTCAACATATTTCACATGTATTGGACTACCTGCCAGCTAGGGGACGGGGTGAGGGAAAGGAGGGGAAAATTTGGACCAAAAGGTTTTGCAAGGGTCAATGTTGGAAAAATTACCCATGCATATAAATAGATAGATGGATAGATAAATGAATGAATAAGGAAAATGTAAACTCTTAAAAGAGACAAGTGTTATATTTATATGTTTGTTGATTTTTAAACTTAGTTTGTGTCTACAGAATGCAAACTTAATCACCATTCAATGAAAATAGGAATCAGACAAACAGGTGATTTAGAGTTTTTTAGGTGACATAAACACAAACTCTAAGTTGACTAAACATTTTAACTTTACAACCAGCAACTTCATTGTCATAAAGACAAAAGATAGAGGATGGCAAAAAGATTATTTTATCATAAGGTCATAGATTTAGATGGAAGAGACAAGAAACTCGTTTTATCCAATGCTTTAATTATAGTGGCAAGGTGACTGAGATCCAGAAGAGTCAGTCCACCGCCAGTAAGCACTTATAAAATATTTACTGTATAATCAGATGGACAGCTAGACACAGTGGATAGAGTTCTGGAATTGAAGTCAGGAAGACTTTAATTTAAATCCAACTTCAGAAATTCCTACCTGTTAGATACTGGATAAGTCTTTTAATTTCTGTTAACCATTTCAGAAAAAAAAAAAAAAGGGATACATGGGATCTTAAGAATTGGTCATGACTGAAAGACCTACATAACAATATGCCAGTCATTGTGCTAATCACTGAATTGATAGCACATTGATTACAATCATTTAATTTAATACAGTTTTCTAAAGGAACTTGAATTTTTAAACTGGAGAGGCAGCATAAAAACTACTATGTAAATATAAGACATATTTAGTATAAATGAGAATTTATCTCTAAGAAGGCATTAGGGGGAATGGTGATGGTCAAGAAAAAAGTGAGTAGTAATTTACCCCAAATCAAACAAATATTAACTGAGTTAGGATTGGAACCTAGGCTCCCCACATCCAAATCTTTTTTTTTTAATTTGCACTATATTATCTTCAATCATGTAGAAGACAAAATGTAGGCAAAAGAGATGATAATATTATTATGAATAATGAATTATGCTGGGATTGGAGGGAAAGCTAATAATAGAGAATAGAGATTTGAAATGGGCCCAATTACAAAACTTCTTTCATTCTTCATAAGGCTTGTTACAACTACTAAATAATCAGAAAGACATTCATCTTAAAGTTAAATTAAAATAGAGCAAGCATATATATATATATATATATATATATATATATATATATATATATATATATATATATATAAATTTCATTTAAAGTTTTCTGGAACAATTCTTTTGTTGAGAGTAGATTTTCCATATCCACCCTTTTCCAGCTTCACAGGCTATGTAATAATATTTCTTCTGCCCTTTCAGATGTTGATTTTTGCTGACCCTGCCTTTTGGTTTGGGAACATGGTTCTGTCCTCCTCTGTTCTTAATTCTGATGTAACTATATAGTTCTCATTTTTCACATTCCTGAGATAAATTATTTTCCTAAATCTGCTACACCAAACATTCTGATCTTCTTGGTTAGGATCTCACATTGGTCAACAGAATTATGACTGTTGCCCTTATAAAAACAATTCAGTATATTACTCTTGATCTTAGAAAATACTCAGACTTTTCACTTGAAGAGCAGTTTCAGTTAACATGAAAGCTTTAAGAAGCCTTCTCCAATAAGTTGTAACAGTGAGGTTATCAAAGAAACATGGAAAATGGATCATTGCTCTCTCATGAGGAATTCACTAGCATTATATTTAATCTTTTGCCTTTTTGAAATGGTGTGAGAATTAAGTAGGGAAAAGTATATAGGAAATGAAATTTTAATTTCCCCAAATTTGTATTAATATAAGCTTCTTTGGTACACTGTAACTATTGATAATATAGGGACATTGAGGTGAGGGGGAAGTGATAAGGATTCCCATTAGCTTAACGAGAGTAGCAGCATCCTAGCTAAGGGCTTCAGATTATACAAAAGCTTGAGTCAATGAGTTTACAGCCAGTCAGTTTCTTATAGGATATAACAGAATGGAATCTAGAAGAAACTGTGAGATCAGTAAATCAAACAACATTAAGTCTAGAAATAATATTTTTACTATATACAGTGTTCTATTGGTTTTGGTTCTGCTCATCTTGCCTTTCATTATTTCATGCAAATCTATTCATATTTTCTATCATTATGGAACTCATCATTTCTTTACATTACATCTCATCATTATATTAGTCTCCCATTACAGTCATTTACCACAGCTTATTCAATCATTCCTCAATTGACAGGCATCTTGCAATTTTCAATTCTGTCAGCACAAAGACAGCTGCCATAAATATTTTAGAACAACTCTGAGGGACTGCCACAATTTCAGAAGTAGAACTGAGGTTAGATCAACGATCTATATTATATGCCATAATAGGCTCAAAATAAACTATTTTATCTTTTCTGGTTGTCCAATTGATTGTTTGGTTAAGAATACTCAAAACTTAAAGTAGGTAAGCCCAGTTCCATGAAAATAAAAACTTTGTTATAAAGAAAATCAATATAGCTAGGTAAGAATGGAAGCTATTGATTGGGGGAAAACATAGCTGGATCAAATATCTATGATGAGAATTTGATATACAGGATATATGGAGAAATAGATTTCACACAAACATACACAAGCAGGTGTGATCAAGAACCATTCTCTTTGGGGCAAGAAATCAAAACACATCAACAAAGAATTATGGGGAAAAATGAAAAAAGAAAGGAATGATAGATGGTAGGAAAAAATGATAAAATGAGAGAGGAAGAAAAAAGAAGGAAGGAAGAAGGAAGGGTAGAAGAAAGAAAGAAAAAAGAAAGGGAAAATAATAAAAAGATAAAATATAATAAAAATAATAAAAAAGAAAAAACTCTTACCAAAACTGTAAAATAATGTTAAAGTCACTAATAAGAGAAATGCAGACAGAAATATATGTAGGGCTTAGTCTTGTACCCAAATTTTTTGCAAAGATTACAAAATGTAGAAATAGAAATAGGGCTAAGAAGAGTTAAAGTATTATGGAAAAGATAATATTTTATAGCTATATTATATATAGATATAGATATAGTTATACAAATCTGAATTGGCATAACTATTCTGGAAAGTTTTTTAGAACTATTTTTAAAGTGACTGAAATATATGTCTCAAAGAGATCAAAGATGTAATTAAGGGTGAGTTTTAATAGTATCTCTTTTTGGTACCAAAGAAGTTGAGGGGGGAGGTAGATGAAAACTCGTTTATTGAACAGAGACAGCTAAACAAATTATTGCACTTAAATATAGTAGGCTATTGAGCTGTGAAGATAATAAATAAAAAGAATTCAGTGAGGTAAGGGATCACTTATATGAACTGACACAGAATGAAGAAAGCAGAATCAAGAAAACAATATACACAATGTTTGCAATGATGAAAATGCAAGAAACAAAAAGAAAAAAAAAGCTTTTAATTATATGATTAAGTTGAGAAAATAATTAAGAAAATACAGTTCTTTCTTTTCCTCCTATGGGAATATGTGGGAATTCTTGGGTAAAATATTTTATATATTGTGAGCTTTTCTTTATGTCTTGGTTGATTTTGCTAAAGTATCTTTTTAATCTCGTAAAAGTAATTTCTCAAAGGTATGACACTTTGTATAGGAAAAAGGAGATGATGTAGTTTGGAAATGAATGGCATAAAACACATAAAATATCTAGAAATTTTGAAAAGTTAAAGGTATCTAATAGGGGAAATATTCATAAACAAATATTCACACACAAACATATTTATTATAAATGTAATATATTACTAATGAGTTTCTTGAACAGAGTTGTGTCATAGTCAGATCTGTGCTTTAGAAAACTTTCTTAATTAGGATTTTAAATGTAATAGAGAACATATGCCTTTATTGTCATAAATATTATTCTGCCAAGAAATCAGTGCTTGGAATCATGATCCTTGGGATAGTGCTTCTGATGCCTTAGACTTATAAAATACTTCACCTGGAAAGAATTTCAAGCTTACCTATTCTCACCTTTACCTGACACCCAAATCTTCTATATAACATGATCAACAGTTAATTACCTAGACTCTGTTTGAACAATTACAGTGATAATGAGTTTGATACAATAAAAATATGCTTTATTTTTTTGTTGTTATACAACTTTGATTATTTTTAAAAGTTCTCTTTTGTACTATGACTAGATATAAACATATTTGTATCTTTCTCCACATGATCCTGTTAATGTTCCCTCAGAATTTCACTGAATAAATTTAATTTCTGAAATATATAAAAGATGTTTTAAGTCATAGGAAATAACCTTATAGGGCAAAAAATGCAACTGCTTTATTTATTTATTTCATGACAGCAAGTCATAAGTGACTTGCCCAGGATCACCCAGCTAAGAAGTGTTAAGTACCTAAGACCAAATTTGAGCTTAGGAGCTCCTGACAGTAGGACTGATGCTTTATCCACTGCGCCACCTAGCTGCCCTGCAATACACTTATTTTTTTATAGATGAGGAACTTGAGGCCTAGATTATCATGTAATTAGTCAATATCTGACCTACAATTTGAATTGAGAGCCTCCTAATTTGCACTGCTATTTTTACATTTATGCTGCCATATTGAAATAGGAGACATACTCTGTTTTCTGTCACCTTTTCTCCATAAGTGTTTGTTTTCTTTTTTAAAAGTAAGCTTCATTATAGCAGTCATTGCTTTTGTTTTATGTTCTAGGACTGAAGCACAATGTTTGGCACATAGTAATACTTATTAAATACTTTTTCATGCCAAGGAAAGTGACCTAGATATACCAGATCTATAATTATATTATAAAGCAGTGGTCATCAAAATAATTTGGTACTGGCTAAGACATAGAGTAGTGGATCAGTGGAATAAGTTAGATACACAAGACACCATAGTCAATGACTATAATAGTATGATATTTGATAATCCAAAGACTTCAGCTTCTGGGAGAAGAACTCGTTGTTTGATAAAAATTTCTGAGAAAACTGGAAAATAGTATGGCAGAAACTAGGCATGGACCAACACCTAACACCCTATATCAAGATAAGGTCAAAATGTGTCATGATTTAGACATAAAGGGTGATTATATAAGCAAATTAGGAAAAGAATGAATTTATGGCCACAGCCAAAATTAGAAGGGAAGCAGAAAACTGGGAATATTTTTTTTTACATTCAATGTTTCTGATAAAGGCTTCATTTCTAAAATATTAAAAGAAGTGACTCAGATTTCTAAGAATACAATCTATTCTCCAATTCATAAATAATCAAAGGATATAAATAATTTTCAGATCAAGAAATTAAATTCATTTATAATCATAGTAAAAAAAAACTTTAAGTCACTATTGGTTAGAAAAGTGCTAATTATGACAACTTTGAGGTACAGCTTTACATTTCTCATTTGTATTTTCTCTCATCTCATACAAAAGATGACAGGAAAAAAATGATACATGTTAGAGGGAATGTGGGAAAACTGGGACACTAATACATTGTTAGTGGATTTGTGAACTGTTCCAACCATCTAGAGAGCAATTCAGAACTAAGCCTACAGGGCTATCAAGTTGTGCATATCCTTTGATCCTTTGATCCTTTGATCCAGCACTTTTTCTATTGTATCTGTATTTCAAAGAGATGGTTAAAAAAAGAAAAATAAAAAAAAAAACACATGTGCAAAAATGTTTGTAGTAATCCTTTTTGTAATAGGAAGGAATTACAAACTGAGTGGATAACTATAATTTGGAAAAATGCTGAATAAATTATGGGATACACATGTAATAGAATGTTATTGTTCTATAAGAAATAAAAGGAATATTTCCAAACAATTTGGAGAAAAATTGCATAAATTGGTGCCAATGAAGTGAGTACTACCAAGAGAACATTTTACACAGCAACAAGATCATGTGATGAACAACTGTGATGTACTTGGCTGTTTTCAACAATGAGGTTATTCAAGACAATTTCAAGATACTTAATGATGGAAAAACTTAATGATAGAAAAGTCTCATCTGGAGAGAGGAGTAATAAAGATAATAAAATAATATACACTAGTATATTTTTTTACCTTTTTGTTGTTGATTGCTTATTTGCTTTTTCTTTCTCTTTTATATGCTTTGGATCTGATTTTTATTGTGCAACATGATACATGTGGAAATATGTTTAGAAGAACTGGATGTGTTTAACCTATATTGTATTACTTGATGTCTAGACAAAGGGGGAAATGGGGAGGGTGGAAGAAAAATTTGAAATACAAAGTTTTGCAAGGGTGGGTGTTGAAAATTAACTTTGCATGTATTTTGAAAAATAAATCAGTAAACAAATAGGTAAATACTGTTATTTTTCCTGATGGATCTCCATGAGACCAGATGGCAAAGTAAGCAGTAACTCACAAACAACTATAAAATAACACCACAAAATAAATCCTGTAACAGGAGAACCATTAAAAAAATAAATAAATAAAAAAAATAAAAAAAAGATGTGATGAAACAATCTTGTAGCCTGAGAAACTTGGATAATTGGTAGAAATAGTCTGTCACATTTGGGGGAAATTGAAGCACAGTCTAGAATAGGAATCATCTTAGAAATCCAGCAGCAAGTCCCATGTTAGCACACCAGGGGCAGTTCTGAGCCCCAATATGATGAAGCAGGGAAATGCCCAATGCTAGAAACCTCACTCCCCAAGTATTAAACATAATACTCCAAGAGAAAAAATAAAGTAATTTAATAAAATTGAAGTATTCTAATCTTTCATAAGGAGACCAGAATTGAACAACAAAAACAATAGCAAATGATTTCCAATATCATGACTCAAGAGAAACCTAAAAAGATAAAGGGAAAAAAAGAAACCATAAGGAATTCAATGGAGCCAAACTGCTTACATATATATCTACAAGGGAAGATGATACTTATAATTCTTTAAATTGTCCCACTAATAGTATAATTAGAAGGAATATACATAAACAGAGCATATGGGTATAATGTGAATATGAGGGAATGACATAAAAATAATTAAGGAACAAGAAAAAGGTATATATTGAATACAGAAGAAAGAGAGTAGAATGAGGAAAATTATTTCACATGCAGGGGCATAAAAACCTATCATAATGAAGGGGGAAATGGTAGCTTGGGCAATAGGCATCACTTAAACCTTACTTTCATTGGCTAAAAGAGGGAATAATATATACAATCAGTTGAATATAAAAATCTATCTTACTGTACAGGAGAGTAGTAGTGGAAGAAGAGAGGAGTATGGGATTCAAAGAAGAAAGATTACAACAGAGAAGGTAGTAGACAGAAACAAAACACTGTTAAATCTGTTAAAAATGAAAAGAGGAAAAATAGGATGGAGACAAAAATATAGTTAGTAATCACAACTGTGAATGGAAATGGAATTAAATCTCCCGTAAAAAAAGAAATGGTTAGCAATATAGATCAAAACAGTTATTCCTAAACTATGCTGTTTACATGAAATACATATGAAGCAAAGAGGCACACTCAAACACACACACACACACACACATACATATGCAAATGTATGGGTAGTCATCTTCATCACAGACAAACAAAAGTGAAAAGAGAACTAATTAACTACATCTTGTTAAAAGCTATATTAAACAATGAAGTGATATCATACTAAAATATATTTATGCACCAAGTGGTAGAGCATCCAAATTCTGTTGTTTTTTTTTAACTTTTTTGCAGTGTTTTTTTTTTCTTTTTTAATAATAACTTTTTATTTTCAAACTATATGCAAAGACAGTTTTCAACATTTACCATTGCAAACCTTTGTGTTCCAAATTTTTCCACCTCTTTTTTCCTACTCCCTCTCCTAGAGGGTAAGTAATCTAATATATGTTGAATATGTGCAATTCTTTTATAGATATTTCCATATTAATCATGCTGCACAAGAAAAATGAGATCAAAAAGGAAAAAAAAGAAAAAGAAAACAAAAAGCAAGCAAACAATAATGATAAAGGTGAAAATAATATGTTGTCATCCATGTCCTGTCCCAAGAATCCTCTTTCTAGATGCACATGACTTCCTCTGTCACAAATCTATTAGAATTGACTTCAATCAGCTCATTGTTAAAAAGAGCTATGTCCATCAGAATTGATCATCACATAATTTTGTTCTCTTGCTTCTACTCACTTCACTTAGCATCAGTTCATGCAAGTTTCTCTTTCTGAAATAACCCAAATATCCAAATTCTTTTTCAATCTCTTTTTTATTGTAGTAAGTTTATTTAATTTTAGTACACATTGCTTTATAAATCATATTAAGAAAGGAAAATTAGAGCAAAAGTGAAAAACCATGGGAGAAAGAAATAAAACAGAAAAAAGGAGTAAACATAGCATGTGTTGATTTACATTTAATCTCCTTAGATCTTTTTCTGAGTGCAGATGTCATATTCTGTCCTAAAATCTATTGGGATTGCTTTGAATCACTGAATCATTGAGAAGTCCCAAAGCTTTCATAGTTGATCAATGCACATACTTGCTGTTACTCTGTATAATGTATTCCTGGTTTTGCTTGTTTTGCTCAACATCAGTTCATGTAAATCTTTCCAAGCCTTTCTATAATCAGCTTGTTCATTTTTATGGACCAACAATATTCCAGTACCTTCATGAACCACAACTTCTTCTGCCATTCCCCAATTGATGGGCATTTACTCATTTTCCAATTTTTTTTGCTACCACAAAAAGAGCTGCTACAAACATTTTTCCTGATGTCTTCCTTCCTTTATGATTTCCTTGAAATATAGACCTAGTAATATCACTTCTGGATCAAAGGGTATGTACAGTTTTACATAGAGTTGTTTTAATTTGCATTAAATTTTTAATTTTCATTCCTCTAATCAATAGTGATTTAGAACACACATGCACACACACACACACACACACACACACACACACACATATATATATATATATATAGAGAGAGAGAGAGAGAGAGAGAGAGAGAGAGAGAGAGAGAGAGAGAGAGCGCTTTAATTTTGTCATCTGAAAATTGTCTGTCCATATCCTTTGGCCATTTTTCAATTGGGGAATGACAAGTATTCTTATAAATTTGTTATTTAAATATTTTAGAAATGAGACCTTTATCAGAAATAATGGCTGTAAAAATTTTTCCTAATTTTACACTTTTTGCTTCTGTTGATTTTGTTTGTGCAAAACATTTTTAATTTAATGTAATCAAAGTCATCCAATTTGCCTTTCACAATGTTCTCTGTTTCTTATCTAAAGATGTGATAGCTAAATCATCCCTTGTTCTCCTAATCTATTTATGGTATCATCCTTTATGCCCAAATCATGTATCTATTTTCATCTTATTTTGGTATGGGCTGTGAGATATAGGTCTATTCCAAATTTCTGGCATATCATTTTCTGTTTTTTTTTTTTTCCAGCAACTTTTGTCAAATAGTGATTTTTTTTTATTCCAAAAGCTGGAATTTGGGGATTTATTAAATTCTAGATTGCTATAGGTCTTGATTATTGTGTCATGTATATTTGACATATTCCACTGAATCACCACTCTTACCAGTATCAAATGGTTTTGATTACTGCTGCTTTATAATATAGTTTTAAGTTTGGTACTGCTAAGCCACCATCCTTTGCATTTTTTTTTTCATTCATTCCCTGATATTATTGACATTTTGTTCTTGCAAGTGAATTTTGTTGTTATTTTTTCTAATTTTATAAAAAAAGTTTTGGCAGTTTGGTATGATACTAAACAAGTAAAATGATTTAGGCAGAATTATCATTTTTATTGTATTAGCTCAGCCTACCCATAAACAATTGATATATTTTTAATTCTTTAGATTTATTTTTAATTCTTTAGATCTGATTTTATTTATATGAGAAGTGTTGTGTGATTATTTTCATTTAGTTCTTGAAGTTTTTTTCTTGGGAGACAGACCCCCAAATATTTAATTTTGTCTACAGTAATTTTAAATGGAATTTCTCTTTCTATTTTTTGCTGATGGGCTTTACAAGTAATATGTAGAAATGTTGATGATTGATATGGGTGTATTTAATATCCTCAATTTTGCTAAAGTTGTGAATTCTTTTCAGTAGGTTTTTGAATGATTTTCTAGGATTCTCTAAGTATATCATCATATCATCTGCAAAGAATGATAATTTTATTTCCTCATTGCTTATTCTAATTCTTTTAATTTCTTTTCCTTTCTTTGTTGCTAAAGCCAACATTTCCAGTACAATATTGGATAATATTAGTGATAAAGGGCATATTTGTTTTGCTCCTGATCTTATTCAGTATGTGTCCAGCTTCTCTCCATTTCAAATAATCCTTGTAAGTTTTATATAGATACTGCTTATTATTTTAGGAAAGTTCCTATCTCTGTGCTCTCTAGTGTTTTTAATAGGAATGGATGCTGTATTTTGCCAAAAGCTTTTTCTGCATCTATTGAGATTATCATATGATTTCTGTTGGTTTTGTTATTGATATGGTCTTTTATAGTAATATTTTAACTGATATTGAACCAATCCCGCATTCCTGTTATAGATTCTAGTTGGCCATAGTGTGTTATCCTGCTGATAAATTGCTGTAATCTTTTTGCATCAATATTCTTTAGGGAGATTGGTCCATATTTTCTTTCTTTGTTTTGGTCCTTCCTAATTTAGGTATCAATGTCATATTTGTGTTGTAGAAATAATTTGGTAGTATCTCTTCTTTACCTATTTTTAAAAATAGTTTACATATTATTGAATTGTTCTTTAAATGCTGGGTAGAATTCACTTATAAATGCATCGGGTCCTGGAAATTTTTTTTTTTTTAGGGAGTTCATTGATGACATGTTCAATCTCTTTTTCTAAAATGGGATTATTTAAACAATTTATTTCTTCTGTTAAAATGGGCAATTTATATTTTTGTAAACATTTATCTATTTTGGTTAGATTGTTAGACTTGTTGCTCTACAGTTGAGCAAAATAGCTCCAAAGTATTGCTTAATTTCTTTTTCAATAGTTTTATTTTTCATGCTGGTGATTTGATTTTTTCCCATTTATCTGATCAAATTAACCAAGGGTTTATCTATTTTGTTAGTTTTTTTTTAATATATATAAAACCAATTCATAGTTTTGCTTATTAGTTCAATAGTTTTTTTTTGGTTTCTATTTTATTAATCTCTCCTTTCAGTTCCAAATATCTAATTTGTTATTTAATTGGGGGTTTCAAATTTGTTCTTTTTTTAAAGCTTTTTTTAGTTACACGCCTAATTCATTGATTTTCTCTTTTTCTATTTTATGCATGTAGCTATTCAGATGCTGGGTAGTTCTGACCATTATTCTTTGATATTTGATTTTTTTCCCGATAGCTTGTTGTATTTTTTCTTTGAGATTACAGTTTTGCTGGAACACTGATGCATTGTTGGTGGAACTGTAAATACATCCAGCCATTCTGGAGAGTGATTTGGAAATATGCTCAGAAGTTTATCAAACTGTGCATACCGTTTGATCCAGCAATGTTACTACTAGGCTTATATCTCAAAGAGATCTTAAAGAAGGGAAAGGGACTTGTATGTGGAAGAATGTTTGTGGCAGCCCTCTTTATAGTGGCCAGAAACTGGAAACTGAGTGGATGCCCATCAATTGGAGAATGGCTGAATAAATTGTAGTATGTGAATGTTATGGAATATTATTGTTCTGTAAGAAATGACCAGCAGAAGGATTTCAGAAAAGCCTGGAGAGACTTACATGAACTGATGCTAAATGAAATGAGCAGGAGATCATTATATACATCAACAATGATACTGTATGAGGATATATTCTGATGGAAGTGGATCTCTTCAATAAAGAGAGCTAATTCAGTTCCAATTGATCAAAGATGGACAGAAGCAGCCAAAGAAAGAACAATGGAAAATGAATATAAACTGCTTGCATTTTTGTTTTTCTTCCTGGGTTATTTATACCTTCTGAGTCCAATTCTCCCTGTGCAATAAGAAAACTGTTCAGTTCTGCACACATATATTGTGTCTAGGATATACTGTAACCTATTCAACATGTAAAGAACTGCTTGCCATCTGGGGGAGGGGGTGGAGGGAGGGAGGGGAAAAATCGGAACAGAAGTGAGTGCAAGGGATAATGTTACAAAAAATTACCCTGGCATGGGTTCTGTCAATAAAAAGTTATTAAAAAAAACAATACTATATGATGATCTCTTCAACAATGAAATGAAACAACTCAGTCCTAATAGAGCAGTAATGAATTGAACCAGCTACACCCAGAGAAAGAATTCTGAGAAATGAGTGTGAACCACTATGTAGAATTCCTAATCTCTCTATTTTTGTCCACCTGCATTTTTGATTTCCTTCATAGATTAATTGTACACTATTTCAAAGTCCAAATCTTGTTGTGCAGCAAAATAATTGTATGAACCCGTATACATATATTGTATTTAACATATACTTTAACATATTTAACATGCATTGGTCTATCTTCCATCTGGGGGAGGGATGGGGGAAAGGAGGAGGAATAATAGGAACAAAAAGTTTTGCAATTGTCAATGCTAAAAAATTATCCATCCATATATCTTGTAAATAAAAAGCTATAATAAAAATATTTTTAGAAAGAGACATTATAGTTTTGGAGTTTCACAACAATGTTCCTTGGGATTTTCTCTGTGGAATCTCTTTCCAAAGGTAATTGATGGATTCTTTCTATGAGCATTTCCCCCTCTGTTTCTAGAATACTGGGGCAGTTTTCCTTAATGATTTCATATAGAATGCTATCCAGGCTCTTTTTTTTGGTCACGGCCTTCAGCCAGGCAAATAATTTTAAAAGTTTATCTTCTGGATCTATTTTCCAGGTTGACTGTTTTGCCAATAGGATATTTCACATTTTCTTCCATTTTTTAAATTCTTTTATTTTGTTTGGGAGATTCTTGTTGTCTTACAAAGTCATTAGCTTCCATATGGTCTGTTCTAGTTTATAATGTGTCATTTTCTTCGGTTATCTTTTGTATCTCTTTTTTCATTTGGTTGTTTCTACTGTTTAAGCAGTTGTTTTTGTGAATTTATTTCCTTCCTTTTCCAAACTGTTGACTTTCTCATGAATCTCTCTCATTTATTTTCTCAGTTTTCTTCCACCTCTCTTACTTACCTTTGGAAATCTTTTATGAGCATTTCTCAGAAGCCTCTTTGGGCTGGAGACCAATTTATGTTGCTCTTTGAGATTTCTTCTGTGGACATTCTGTTTTCTTCTGAGTTTGGATTTGGTTTGCCTTGTCACCATAGTAACTTTCTATGATTAGGGTTCTTTTCTGTTTCTTGCTCATTTTCTTTCTTTTTCTTTTGGTATTTCCTCTTTTTTTAACTTTTAAGGTGAAACTCTGATCCTGGAGTAAAGGTGGAATTGTCCAAGCTTCCTGTGTAGCTCTGAGCCTTGGCTTTGAGTACAAGGGGCCCCTTTTGTTTTTAGAGGATAACTTTGCCTGCTCTGTTCAGGAAATAGTCTGGTTTCCCAGAGTTTGCCTTCTGAGCTGGTACTGAAAGCTGTCCCATGATTTGCTCCTTTGTTGAGCCAGGAATGAGTCTTAGTTACTGATTTGCTGTGATTAAGACCCTATCATTAGCTTTCCTAGAATCTATCTCACTAGGACCGAACACCCTTTTCACCCAGTGAGACTGATCTTTCTTGCAATTTTTTTTCAGTCTATCTTGAGCTGGAGAGTGGTTTCATTTCATCAGACCCTCTTCAAATGCCTAGTTTCATGTGGTTTTTTAGAGAAACTGGGAGAGCTCCAGCAGCTTCCTGCCTTTACTTTACCATCTTAGCTCCATCCCTTATGAATCAAGCATCCAAATTCTTAATGGAGAAGTTAAGTGACTTACAAATTCAATAATAAATAAGAGATAGAAAATATTATAAAATGTAAAATAAATCTTTTTGATTTTATCAAATTAAAAAGCTTTTGCACAAAGAAAACCAATGCTACTAAGATGATAAATGTTGGAGAGAATAATGGAAAATTGGGACACCATATCACTGTTGGTGAAGTTATAAAGTGGCAACCATTTTGGAGGAAAATTTGGATTTATATCCAAAGTACCATACAACTGTACATACCCTTTGTTTCAGCAATACTATTATTATGGCCATATCCCCAAAAAACATTTTTAAATAGAAAAAAATGCATGAATAAATGTGTTTAGAACAGCTTTTTTCATGTTGGCAAAATATTGGAAATTTAGGGGATGCCCATCAATTGAGGAATGACTGAATAAGTTGTGATGTAGAATCTAACAAATATTATTGTGTAATAAGAAATGAATAAGAAGTAGATTTTTTGGGGAAAAAGTGAAGACTTAGTGAGGACCTGTAGGAACTGATAAAAAGTGAAATAAACAGAAAGAGGAAAATGTTTTGCCCAGTTATCAACAACATTTTGTGGTGATCAATTATGAATGACTTAGCTCTTCTCAACAACTCAATGATCTAAAACAAATACAAAAGTCTAATGTAGGAAATACTATCTAAATTCAGATAAGGAAATGATACATTTTGAATGAAGATTGAAGCATATTTTTTTTCACTTTATACTTTTTTCTTGTTTATTTTATTTTTGATCTGTTTCTTCTTTCATGACTGTGACTAATATTAATATAGGCTTTAAGTGAGAATGCATCTACCAACTATATCAAATCCTCTACCATTTTAGGAAGAGGGAGGAAAATTTGTAATTCAAAAATCTTATACAAGTAAATGATAAAAAAAATTGTCTTGACATGTAATTGGGAAAAAAAATAAATGCTATCAAATAAAAATCATATGCTATTACAATTCTAAAAAAAAAAAAAAGTTTTTCCTTCCTCTTTCTTCCCACCCTCTCTCCTTTTGTTTCCTCCTTCCAATTTCCCTTCCATTCTTTCTTACTTCCTTTTTCCTTTTTTCCTTCTCTTTCTTCCTTTTCTTTCTTTCATCCCACCCTCCTTCATTTCCCTTTCATTTTTCTCTTCTTTTCTTTCCCCCTTCCCTCCATCCTTCCTTTATTCCTTTCTACCTTTCACCCTCTCTCATTCTTTGTTTTGCATAAAATAACAATAGGTGATTTGAATAAGCTCTTCAATTATTTTAATAGATAGCCTGCAAAAGGCACTTAAGACCTGGAAGATATGTAAATCTCATTTTTTGTCAACTGATTTTTAGAAAATCCAAAAGAAAATTAAGTTACTTTGGTCATCATTTTTGAAATCTCAGAACCTCTTCTTCCTTGTTGAATGATTTTTTTTTTTTAAGAATTAGAATTTCTTGTGCGTACCTTTTGATCCAGCCGTGTTATTACTGGGCTTATATCCCAAAGAGATCATAAATAAGGGAAAGAGATCTGTATGTGCACAAATGTTTGTGGCAGCCCTCTTTGTAGTGGCCAGAAACTGGAAACTGAGTAGATGCCCATCAATTGGAGAATGGCTGAATAAA
Source organism: Antechinus flavipes (assembly GCF_016432865.1). NCBI lineage: Eukaryota > Metazoa > Chordata > Mammalia > Dasyuromorphia > Dasyuridae > Antechinus > Antechinus flavipes. Next base: position 126,749,141 of record NC_067401.1, on the reverse strand, counting down.
TTGTGGTATATGAATATTATGGAATATTATTGTTCCGTAAGAAATGACCAACAGGATGATTTCAGAAAGGCCTGGAGAGAGTTACACGAACTGATGCTGAGTGAAACGAGCAGGGCCAGGAGATCATTATATACTTCAACAACAATACTATATGATGATCAATTCTGATGGACCTGGCCATCTTCAGCAATGAGATGAACCAAATCAGATCCAATGGAGCAGTAATAAATTGAACCAGCTACGCCCAGTGAAAGAACTCTGGGAAATGACTAAGAACCATTATATTGAATTCCCAATCCCTATATTTCTGCCTGCCTGCATTTTGGAGTTCCTTCGCAGGCTAATTATACAATATTTCAGAGTCCAATCCTTTTTGTGCAGCAAAATATCAGTTTGGTCATGTATACTTATTGTGTACCTAATTTATACTTTAATATATTTAACACCTACTGGTCATCCTGCCATCTAAGGAAGGGGGGTGGGAAGGAGGGGAAAAATTGGAATAAATGGTTTGGAATTATCAATGCTGTAATATTGCCCATACATATAACTTATATAACTTGTAAATAAAAAGCTATTTAAAAAAAAAGAAAGAAAAAAAGAATTAGAATTTCTCATAATAGATACACTTCTTTCATTGATTCAGGTTATTTGACTTTAATCACTGCTTTAATAGATAGTTTTTCTGGTCTTCCTTCAATGTAAATCACAATCTCCTTTTTAAATGTATATTTTATTTTTCAGCTAACAAGGTTTTATTTTGTCTCACTCTAAACTCCAAATTAAAAGGAAAATGTGGAACCTCTTATAATGAAAATGTATAATCAAGCAAAAAAAAATCCATTTGTCCACATTAAAAACTGCTAAGTTGTATTATACAAGAAATTTACTTATCCCTCAGGAGGTGGGTAGTAGAGAATCCCGTGTGTGCCCTAGGAGCAAAATGTGGAAGAGAAAATGTACCACGCAAAAGAGATGGAAATAGTAGCACAAAATATGGCAACAGCAGCATTGGCATACAGGGTTCTCGGATCTGCTTATGATTTTGCTGAAATGTTTTGAGTTTCACATAGCTTTTCAGGCTATACCATTGCTATCCACGGCTATCAGTGCTGACTACAGAAGGAGGGATGGATCCTATATCATCTACAATTTTGCTTTTAGCCATTTCAATTCCTGCACTATTTCCAGCAACTCATTCATCCTGATTTACTACTTACACTCTTAGCAAAGCCCTGTTAATTACAAGATGCATAAATGGTGGAGAACTCAATGTCTCTGGCTTTGAGCCATGCTTTAAAATGAGCAATACTGAAAACAGAATAGTAGATGCTAAGATAAAAAGTAGAAATGATAGGGAATGATATTTTCTAATTCCATGTAATATAAAATGAAAGAAAAGAGAATGATAGTGGGGTATATCTATGTTTCAGTAAAAAGTATATTGCTTTATGAAATAGAAGGAGTAAATAGTGCATCATGTATGTAATTGATTTCCTTTTTGAGGCCCTCCTGATCAATCATGTAAGCAAGCATATAAGACATACTGTGGGAAAATATAAATCTTTTTTTTTTCATTCTTATAATACTGCATAAATGATTTAAAAGGACAGAGGATTTCACTAAAAAGGTACAGCTTATCTTGATGCAGAGTATGCATCAGGGAAGAGGAAAATGCTTAGTTAAAGATTTATGCCACATTGGCTATACTTCTTTCATTATTTCTGGGGTTCTAATCCTAAATTACACAAATAAACTGTGGGTATCTATGCTTTTATAATATTAACAGAATTGATTATTCCCTTTTTGATCTTATTTTCCTTGTGCAGCACGATAAACATGGGAATATGTTTAGAAGAACTGTACGTGCTTAACCTATATTATATTACTTGCTGTCTGGGGAAGGGGGGAAAAGGGGAGAAAGGAAGGGAGAAAAATTTGGAGCACAAGGGTTTGAAAGGGTGAATACTGAAAACTATTTTGCATGTATTTTGAAAATAAGAAAAGCATTATTAAAATGTTAAAGAGGAAAATAAAAAGAGTACTGCAGATAGTACATTGTTCTCTTTTAAATACTAAGGGGAAAAAGCAGAACTCTGTTTAGTATCATATATTCCTCTCATATATGAGGTCCTCAGAGCCAGACATTTAATATTTGCATCTTAATGGTTCTGGCTTGTAATTTGATGAGAAAAGTCTGAGAAAAAGACCAATGGAGAAAACATAGTTATAGGAATGGAAAAATTAAAGCAAGATAGGAGAAAACTTAGAAGTCATTAGTACTGCCTCATCTACATTTTAAGCTTTTTATTTCTTTGTAAGGGTTGAATTAGGTTATCTAATCTAGATGCATTATTTTTTTCAAGAAATAAAAGATTAAGAGATTTGAGCACCTCAGATAAAATTGTGGCCTCAATTTTAGAGACCTTAATTCAAAGTGGAACTTTTAAGAGAACTGCATTGAAGTTCTGTTTGTCAGCATAGAATCTATCCAAATTGGAAGGGAACTCTGAGTTTATTTAATCTGAGGAGTTCCCTCTACAGTACACCCAACTAATCCAGTCCTCTTCTTTGATAAGGAACCCAAAACTCAGAAAGGCTAAATCATTTCTGTAACCCCTCATAAATCATAATTGTTAGGGGCAGGACCTCTGAGGCTGAATGCAGTGGTCAATATGTAGATAGAATGATAGAATGAACTTCTTCAACTTTCAGAAGCTCACATCTTTGTTAACTTACTAACCATATTTCTCCCCTCACCCCTCCATAATCCAAGCTCATATTGTCTCAGGTTGTCCTGAGTATTCATAAGTATCCTTTCACACAAAAGTGTAACTATTCTAATGTACACAAATAAATATAAACTATCTAAATAGTGCCATGTGCTACACATGGTATCAATAGCATATATATAATCATTTCTTTTATTAGATATCCAACTTTTCTCATTCCCCTACTTTTTTGTGACTTCTCCCTCATCTTTTTAAAAAAAATTTTAATGCTTTTTTATTTTCAAAACATATTCATGGATAATTTTTCAACATTGACCCTTGCATAGCCTTATGTTTCAGATTTTCTCCTCCTTACCCCAATTCCCTCACCTAGATGGCAATCAATCCAACATAATTTAAAATATTAAAATATATGTTAACTCCTATGTACAAACATATTTGTACAATTTTCTTGATGCACCAAAAAAAAAATCAGATCAAAAAAGAAAGTAAATATTTAAGAAAACAAAACGCAAGTAAACAACAACAAAAAGAGTGAGAATGGTTTGTACTGACCCACATTCAGGTCCCACAATCCTCTTTCTGGGTGTATATGGCTCTCTTCATCACAAGATCATTAGAATTGGCATCAATCACCTCATAGTTGGAAAAAGTCACATTCATCAGAATTGATCGTCATATAATATTGCTGTTGCCATGTACAATGTACAATGATCTCACAGTTATGCTCATTTCACTTAGTATCAGTTCATGTAAGTCCCTCCAGGCCTCTCTAAAATCATCCTGCTCATCATTTCTTATACAACAATAATATTCCATAACATTCATACACCATAACTTATTCAGCCATTCTCCAACTGATAGGCCTCCATTCAGTTTCCAGTTCTTGCCACTATAGAAAGAGCTGCCACACTTTTGCACATGTGGGTCCCTTTCCTTTTTTTAAGATCTCTTTGATATATAGACCAAATAGAAACACTTTGGTTCAAAGGGTATGCACAGATTAATAACTTTTTGAACATAGTTCCAAATTGCTCTCCAGAAGGGTTGGATTCATTCACGGTTCCACCAACAATTTATTAGTGTCCCAGTTTTCCTACATCCTCTCCAACAATCATCATTATCTTTTCCTATCATCTTAGCCAATCTACAAGATTTGTAGTGGTATTTCAAATTATCTTAATTTGCATTTCTCTGAGCAATAGTGATTTAGAGCACCTTGTCATATGATTAAAAATGGTTTTAATTTCTTCATATTAAAATTGTCTGTTCATATCCTTTGACTATTTATTAATTGGACAATGGCTTGAATTCTTATAAATTTGGGTCAGTTCTCTATATATTTTAGAAACGAGGCCTTTACCAGAACCCTTAATGTAAAAATGATTTTCCAATTTATTGTTCCCTTCTAATCTTGTCTGTTTTAGTTTTGTTTGTACAAAACCTTTTTAACTTAATATAAACAAAATTATCTATTTGGTGTTCAATTATGAGTTTTAGTTCTTCTTTGGACACAAGTTCCTTCCCTCTTCACAGATCTGAGAGGTAAACTATCCTATGTTTTTTTTTTTTTCTAATTTGCTTATATTATCACTATTTTTAAAATAGTAGCAGTTGGGCACTTTTTTTTAACATTGGCCCTTGCAGCAAGATGCTGGGGAGGATACATTCATCTGTTTAAACTCTCCCTTACCCTCAGACTACTTTTTTATGGAACAGCCTCGGAATTAGTGCTTGACTGTCAAAACCCAAAAATATGGGAATACAGCACATTACCAATAGAAGATAATCTTGAAATTCACCAGAAAAAGTCTGTTTTGGCTCACAGACAGTGACAATTAGGCCAGGCAAAGTATCAGGCAAGTAGGCAGTGAGAGCATGGGAAGCAGCTCACAATGAGCAGACCAGAAATGAGTGTGGTGTGGTTTCAACCAGTGGAAAATTTGTGGGGAGAACTTTACTATAATGTCAACTACTCTGCTCTGGCAGCAAGTCAGTGGATCATCAGCAGGGAGGCTATAAACATAGGAGAAAAAGACTGTGATCCCAAAATGCTAGAATCTCGTGGGACCTGGCCACAACCACCCCGCACCAGAAGAGACACTGACCATAGCATAAATGCTAATCCCAGTGCTGATCCCAGCACAGCCATTGGTGTCTCACTGCTACTTCACTGCTACTTCCTGCTGTCTGTTGAGGAAACTTGGTAACAACACACTGCCCCAAAAGCAGACTGCAGGTTTTGTGTGGGTGTGAAAATGAGTAAAAAGGCAAAGTGGGCTCTAACTATATATAGCTTCTATACTGAGAGAAAGCAGATTTCAAACCCTGAGGAGACTATAAACAGATTATCTCCAGATGAAGCTCTAAATGGTGATATAACCTGATCCCCATTACACAAGGCTCTCATAGAAGAAATTAAAAATGCTCTTTAAAAAGAGATAGAAGAAAAATAGGTAAAGGAAAGGGAAGCTTTGCAAAAGGGTATGGATAAGTCATGCTATTCATGAAAAGATAGAGTGGATAAAGAAATCAACTCCCTGAAAAACAGGATTAGTGAATTGGAAAAAAAAAATAGTTCCCTTAAAAATAAAATAGGCAAAATGGAAAAAAAAAATCCATAGGGGAAAAAAAAGCTCATTTAAAAACTCATTTGGACAATTACAAAAAGAACTAAAAAAGTAAATGAAGAAAAGAATTCATTAAATATCAGAAGTGAATAAATGGAAATGAATGACTCAAGGAGACACCAAGAACCAGTCAAGCAAAACCAAAAAAAAATATATATATGTTAAATACCTATTTGGGAAAACAGATGGAAAATAGATCTAGGAGAGATAATCTAAGAATTATTGGGCTTCTTGAAAATGATGAGGAACCTAGACACTACTTTTCAAGAAATCATCAAAGAGAATTGTCTAGATGTTACAGAAACAGAATGTAAAATAGACATTGAAAGAATTCATCGATCACCTACTGAAAAAGATCCCAAAATTTTAATTTCATAACTATCAGATCAAGATAAAAATACTATAAGCAGCTAGAAAAAACCAGTACAAATACAGAGGAGCCACAATAAGCATTGCTCAGGATCTAGCAGCATCCACATTAAAGGATTGAAGGGCCTGGAATCTGATATTCCAAAATGTTAAGCCAAAAATAACTTACCCAACCAAAATGAGCATTTTCTTCTAGGGAAGAAGATGGACATTCAATGAAATAGGTGAATTCTATCTATATCTGATGAAAAAAAAACAGCACAAAACAAAGTTTTACCTCCAAATATAGGTCTCAAGAGAAACATAAAAAGCTAAAAAGAAATCTTGGGAACCATATTTCTATTATAGAATATACATGAAGAATACATGTATAATTTGGTTTTACTGTTATAATATAAAAAAGAAACTAGAGGTGGAAAGGAAATTGTACCAGAAAAAGAGTAAAGTGGAGATACTACATCTCAGAAAAGGCAAAGGCAAATGGAAAGAAGGCAGGGGGATGAACATAGTGTGAATCCTACTCTCATCAGAATTGACTCAAAGAGAAAATATTAGACATATTCGCTTTACTTCTTCCACCTCATTGAAGGGAGAAGAGGGAGAAGAAATGTCTACCTCATGGAAAAGTGGGAGGGGAAATGTGAAAAGGGAAAGAAGTAAGCTAAATAGAAGGGAATCCAGAAATTGTAAGGAAAAGGTTTAAGAAAAGGAGAGGAATTCTAAAGTAAGGGGAAGTATCTAAAGAGGGAGGGCTGCATGAGGCAAGTGGTGGTCACAAGTTTAATGCTGGGGAGGGGGAAAGAAAAGATAAAAGCATAATCTGGGGTTAACAAGAAGGCAGGAAATCCAGAATTAGTAATTTTAACCATAAATGTGAATGGGGTAAACTACTCCACAAAGAAGAGGCAGACAGAAGACTGTATCAAAAGCGAGAATTCTACAATATGTTGTTTACAGGAAACACACTTAAAGCAGAATGATACATACAGAGTAAAGATAAAAGACTGAAGCAGAATCTACTATGCTTCAGGTGAAGCCAAAAAAGCAGGAGTACTCATCCTGATCTCAGATCAAACAAAAGCAAAAATTTATCTAATTAAAAGAAATAAGGAAGGGCACTATATCTTGCTAAAGGGTAACATAGATGATGAAGCAATATCAATATTAAATGTATATTTATCAAATGGTGTAGCATCTAAATTCATAAAGGAGAAGTTAAGACAGCTGCAAGAAAAAATAGACAGCAAAACTATAGTTGTGGAGATCTCAAACTTGCACTCTCAGAACTAGATAAATCAAACTACACAATAAATAAGAAAGATGTTTACCTACCTCTTTAGGTAAATAGAACACTAGAAAAGTTAGGTATGATAGATATTTTGAGAAAACTAAATGAAGAAAGAAAGGAATACACTTTCTTTTTGGTAGTTCATGGAACCTATACAAAAATTGACCATATATTAGTACATAAAGACCTCAAATTCAAATGCAGAAAGGCAGAAATAATAAATGCAATTTTTTCAGATCACATTGCATTAAAAATTACATTCAATAAAAAGCCAGGGGAAAATAGATCAAAAAGTAATTTGGAAACTAAATAATCTCATTCTAAAAAATGATTGGGTGAAACAACAAATTATAGACACAATTAATAATTTCACCCAAGAATGTTATTGTTATAATGAGACATCATACCAAAATGCATGGGATGCAGCCAAACCAGTAATAAGGGAACATTTTATATCTCTAGATGTGATGTTCTCTTCTTTTATATAATATATGATGGTTCTCTGTGAGCAGGTTTCTTGGGAGGTTTTCTGGAGGCAGCCTTAGTTTCAGTTCAGAGTAATAATCACTCCAAATGCAGCCAGGTGTTAAAGTAGATCTTTATTGTTTCTTCCAAAATAGCCCAGTTAGCTTTCTTTGGTTCCAAGAGCTCTTGTTGCTAGCTTCAGCCTCTCTCTGAATCTTGGTTCTGCCCAAATGCAGACCAGCTTCTCAGTCTCCCGAACTGAACTCTCACTCTGTCAAACTACTGAAGTGACTCCTGGTTCTAGCTCAACTCCTGATTCATGGCTTCTTCTCAACTGATTCTGACTGACTCGCTGAAACTCTTTTTATGCTCAGTGTAAAAGGTTGACTCCTCCTCCGAGAGTGGGATTATGGTGTGAATTCACAAAGTTACAAAGTTAACTTTGTGTATCTCCCATAGTTGAGAACTCCAATGTGTGACCTCTAATGTGTAAACTCTTAAAGGTGCAAATCCAAGCACACAAGCATTGCTTCCATAAATTCCACTTAGTACTTTGTTTCAGGTTCTGGCCCATAACATCTCCTTGTAGGATCAGATCAATCATACCAAACCATGCTAAATTAGATAATTATTGTCTTTATCAATTCTAATAACTTAACACTTTGTAAGAATTCCAACATCTAGGGGCCTACTTGCATAAAATAGAGAAAGAGAAAATCAGTGAATTAGGCTTGCAACTAAAAAAGCTAGAAAAAGAGCAAATTAAATACTCCCAGTCAAACACTAAACTTGAAATTCTAAAAATAAAAGGAGAGATTAATAAAATTGAAAGTAAAAAAAAAAAACTATTGAATTAATAAATAAAACTAAGAGTTGATTCTATGAAAAAAGCAACAAAATAGATAGACCCTTGGTAAATTTGAAAAAAGGAAAAAGGAAAATCAAATTGGTAATCTTCAAAATGAAAATGGAGAACATGCCACTGATGAGGAGAAAATTAGAGCAATAATTAGAAGTTACTTTGCCCAAGTTTATGCCAATGAATTTGATAACTTAATTGAAATGGATGAATACCTTCAAAATATAGCTTGCCCAGATTAATAGAGGAAGAAGTAATTTGGTAAACATTTTAGAAAAAGAAATAGAACAAACTATTAGTCAACTCCCTAAAAAAAAAAATCCCCAGGACCAGATGGATTCACATGTGGAGTCTACCAAACATTTAAAGAACAATTAATGATTGTTATATAATAACAATGATATATAAACTATTTGAAAAAATAGGGAATGAAGGAGTTTTACCAAATTCCTTTTATATCACAGACATGGTACTGATACCCAAACCAGGTAGGACAAAAGCAGAAAAAGAAAATTATAGACCAATCTCCCTAATGAATATTGATGCAAACATCATAAATAAAATATTAGCAAAAAGATTATATTAAATCATATCCAGGATAATACACCATGACCAAGTAGGATTTGTACCAGGAATGCAGGGCTGGCTCAATATTAGGAAAACTATTAACATAATTGGTGATATCAATAACCAAATTAACAAAAATCATATGATCCTCTCAATAGATGGAGAAAAAACACTTTGTAATATCCAACATCCAATTCCATTAAAAACACTAGAGAATATAGAAATAAATGGACTTTTTGTTAAAATAGTTGATAGAACCTATTTAAACCCATCAGTAAGCGTCATATATAATGGTGATAAACTGGTACCATTCCCAATAAAATCAGGAGTAAAACAAGGTTGCCCACTATCACCATTACTATTCAATATTGTGTTAGAAATGTTAGCCTTGGCATTAAGAGATGAAAAATAGATTAAATGGATTAGAGTATGTAATGAGGAAACCAAATCATCACTCTTTGCAGATGATATGATGGTATACTTAGAGAACCTCAGAGATTCTATTAAAAGCTATTAGAAATAATCCACAAGTTTAGCAAAGTTGCAGGCTACCAAATAAATCCATACAAATCTTCAGCATTTTTATACATCACTAACAAAATCCAACAGTTAGAGTTACAAAAAGAAATTCCATTTAAAGTAATTATAAAAGTATAAAATATTTGGGAATCTATCTGCCAAATGGAAGTCAGGAAATATATAAGCAAAACTACAAAACACTTTCCACACAAATAAAGTCAGATCTAAACCATTGGAAAAATATGAAATACTCATGGATAGTCCAACCGAATATAGTAAAGATGACAATAATACCTAACCTAATCTATTTATTTAGTGCTATACCAGTCAGACTCCCAAGAAACTATTTTAATTACCTAGAAAAATAACAACAAAATTCATCTGGAAGAACAAAAGGTCAAGGATTTCAAGGGAACTAATGAACAAAAAAAAAAAAAATCAAATGAAAGTAGCCTTGTTGTACCTGATCTAAAACTATATTTTAAAGCAGTAGTCATCAAAGCCATTTGGTATTGGCTAAGAAATAGAATAGTTGATCAGTGGAATAGGTTAGGTTCACAGGACAAAATAGCCAATAATTATAGCAATCTAGTGTCTGACAATCCCAAAGACCCCAACTTTTGGGATAAGAATTCACTATTTGACAAACACTGCTGGGAAAATTGGAAATTAGTATGGCAGAAACTAGGCATGGACCCACACTTAACACCATACACCAAGATATGATCAAAATGGGTTCGTGATTTAGGCATAAAGAATGAGATTATAAATCAATTAAAAGAACATAGCATAGTTTACCTCTCAGACTTGTGGAAGAGGAAGGATTTGGGGACCAAAGAAGAACTAGAGATCATTATTGATCACAAAATGGAAAATTTTGATTATATCAAGTTTAAAAAGCTTTTGTACAAAGAAAACTAATGCAGACAAGATTAGAAGGGAAGAAATAAACTGGGAAAACAATTAAAGGTTCTGATAAAGCTCTTTTCCCCAAAATATATAGGGAATTGACTGTAATTTATAACAAATCAAGCTATTCTCCAATTGATAAATTGTCAAAGGATATGAACAGACAATTTTAAAATGATGAAACTATTTCTACTCATATGAAAAGGTGTTCCAAATCATTGTTGATTAGATAAATGCAAATTAATACAATTCTGAGATACCACTACACACTTCAGATTGGCTAAGATGACAGGAAAAGATAATGTTGAATGTTGGGGTGATGCGGGAAAACTGGGACACTGATGCATCATTGGTCAAGTTGTGAATGGATGCAACCATTCTGGAGAGCAATTTGGAACTATGGTCAAAAAATATATCAAGTGCATATTCTTTGATCAAGCAGTGTTTCTACTGGAATTATATCCCAAAGAGATCTTAAAGGAGGGAAAGAGACCCACATATGCAAAAATTTTTGTGGCAGCCCTCTTTGTAGTGGCAAGAAACTGGAAACTGAGTGGATGCCCATCAATTGGAGAATGGCTGAGTAAATTATGGTATATGAATGTTATGGAATATTATTGTTCTGTAAGAAAAAATCAGCAGGATGAATACAGAAATGCTTGGAGAGACTTACATGAAGTGATGCTAAGTGAAATGAGCAGAATCAGGAGATCATTATACACTTCAACAACAATGCTATATGAGGTTCAATTCTGATGGAAGTGACTATCTTTAGCAATGAGAGGATCCAATTTAGTTCCAATAAATAAATAATAAATAAAACCAGCTACCCAGTGAAAGAACACTGAGAAATGAGTGTGGACTGTTTGCATTTTTGTTTTTCTTCCAAGGTTATTTTTACCTTTCTAAATCTGACTTTTCTTGCTCAAAAAGAGAACTGTATAAATATGTACACATATATTATATTTGAGATATACTTTAACATCTTTAACATGTATGAAACTGCCTGGCATCTAGGGGAGAGGGTGGAGGGAAAGAAGGGAAAACTTGGAACAGAAGTGCTTGCAAGGGTCAATGTTGAAAAATTATCCATACATATGTTCTGTCAATAAAAATTTATATAAAAAAACACAAAAAAAAAATTAGCCCTTGCAAAACTGTGAAACATGTATATTTCTTCCTCCCCTACACCCTTGCCTAAGTAGCAAGTAGTCCAATATATGTTGAAAATGGTAGAAGTACATGCTATATCCAATATATGCATACATATATAATATCACTCTTTATGCCTAAATCATGTAAACCCATTTCTAGTTTATTTCGGTATGTGGTTTGAGATGTGTGTCAAACCCTAATATCTTCCTTATTAGTTTCCAATTTCCCAGCAGTTTTTGTCATAGTGAGTTCATATCTCAAAAGCTGGTGTCCTTGGGTTTGTCAAACACTATTTTGCTATAAGAACTCAACTACTGTATTTCTTATCCAGTAATAAAAGGTTTGATGATTACTGCTTTATAATATACTTTTAGGTCTGACACAGCTAGGCCACATTCATTAGCTTTTGTTTTTTTTTTCATTAATTCACTCAAAATTCTTGAACTTTTATTCTTCCAGATGAATTTTGTTATTATTTTTTTATAAATCTGTAAAATAATTTCTTGAGAGTTTGATTGGCATGGCACTAAATAAGTAGATTAATTTAGGTGGTATTGTCATTTTTATTATATTTGCTTGGCCTACCCAAGAGCACTTGATATTTTTCCAACTGATTAGATCCTATTTTATTTGTGTGGAAAGTGTTTTGTAGTTGTGTTCATATAGTTGCTGACTATTTCTTGGCAGATAGATTCCCAAATATTTTTACTATCGAAAGTTATTTTGAATGGAATTTCTTTTTGTATCTCTTGCTGCTGGACTTTGTTGAAAATATAAAAAAATGTTGATTTCTGTGGATTTATTTTGTAGCCTGCAATTTCATTAAAATTGTGTATTGTTTTGACTAGATTTTTAGGTGATTCTCTAGGGTTCTCCAAAGTATATCATCATATCATCTGCAAAGAATAGTAATTTGGTTTCCTCATGACCTGCTCTAATTCCTTTAATCTCTTTTTCTTCTCTTATTGCCAAAGCTAACATTTCTAATACAATATCAAGGAGTAATGGTGATAGTGGGCAAACTTGTTTCACACCTGATCTTACTGGAAATGGTTCTAGTTTATTGCCATTACATATGATGCTTGCTGATGGATTTATTTTATTTTATTTTTAATTTATTTTATTATAGTTTTTTATTTACAAAACATATGCATGAATAATCTATCAAAATTAACCCTTACAAACCTTCTGCTCCAATTTTTTTTCCTTCTTCCCCCCAACCACTCACCTAGATGTCAGGTAGTCCAATATATGTTAAAATATGTGTTAAATACTATATATGTATACATATTTATACAGTTATCTTGCTGCACAAGAAAAATTAGATGTGGAAAGAAAAAAAATCTGAGAAGGAAAACAAAAATGCAAGCAAACAATAACAGAAAAACTGAAAATGCTATTTTGTGGTCCACACTCAATTCCCATAGTCCTCTCTCTGGGTGTAGATGACTCTCCATTACTGAACAACTGGAATTCATTTGAATCATCTCATTGTTGAAAAGAGCCATTTCCATCAGAATTGATCATTGTATAGTGTTGTTGTTGCAGTGTATAATGATCTCCTAGTTGTGCTCATTTAATTTAGCATCAATTCATGTAAGTTATTCCAGGCCTCTTGGAAATCATCCTATTGTTCATTTCTTACAGAACAATAATATTCCATAAAGTTCACATACCCTAATTTATTTAACCATTCTCCAGTTGATGGACATCCATTTAGTTTCCAGTTTCTAAACACTACCAAAAAGACTGTCACAAACATTTTTGCTCATGTGGGTCTCTTTTCCTCCTTTAAGATCTCTTTAGGATATAAACCCAATAGTAACACTGCTGGGTCAAAGAATATGCATAGTTTCCTAACTTTTTGAGCATAGTTCTAAATTGACCTCCTGAATGGTAAGATTAGTTCACAGTTCCACTAATGATGTATCAGTGTCCCAGTTTTCCCATATCCCCTGCAACATTTGTCCTTATCTTGTCTTGTCATCTTAGCCAATCTCAGATGTGTATAGTGGTTTCTCAGACTTGACTTAATTTGAATTTCTTTAATCAATAGTGATTTGGAACACTTTCATATAAGTGGAGATAGTTTCAATTTCATTATCTGAAAATTGTCTGTTCATATCATTTGACCATTTATCAATTGGAAAATGGCTTGATTTCTTATAAATTTGAGTCAATTCTCTGTATATTTTAGAAATGAAGTCTTTATCAGAACCTTTGAATGTAAAAATATTTTACCAGTTTATTGCTTCCCTTCTAATCTTGTCTGCATTAGTTTTGTTTGTGTAAAACTTTTTACCTTAATATAACCAAAATTATCTATTTTGTGATCAATAATTATCTCTAGTTCTTCTTGGGTCACAACTTCCTCCTCCACAGGCCTAATTTATTTATAATGTCATACTCTATACTTAGATCATGAACTCATTTTGACCTTATCTTGATATTAGGTGCTTAGTCAATGTTAGGTGTGGGTCAATGCCTAGTTTCTGCCATACTAGTTCTAATTTTCCCAGCAGTTTTTGTCAAATAGTGAATTCTTATCCCCAAAGTTGGGGCCTTTGGATTTCTCAAAAACTAGACAACTAGTCATTGTCTGTTTTGTCCTGTGAACCTAATCTGTTTCACTGATCAACTAATCTATTTCTTAGCCAGTACCAAGTACTTTTGATGACCATTGCTGTATAATATAGTTATTTCTGGTGCAGCCTGGACACCTTCATTAGATTGTTTTTTCATTAATTCACTTGAAATTCTTGATCTTTTGTTATTCCAGATGAATTTTGTTCTTATTTTTCAGGACATTAAAATAGTTTCTTGGGTGTTTGATTGGTTATATCACTAAATAAATAGATTACTATAGTTATTATTTCTAATATTTGGGCTAGTTTTCTGGAGATCTTTGGAAAGGCCTCGGTCTCAGAAGGATAGACACCATAAGAATGAATAAGAATAGAGTCCAAAGTCTCTATTGTCTCTTACACAGTTGGGGTCTGTCGTAATCTCACCCAGTCTCCTCCAGCAGTCTGGCACTCTGACAGTCTGCCAGTGTCTACCATGTCCTCCTAAGTGTGACTTTGTCCCCTGTTAAATACCCTATTACAATTACATCATTAGAGTTTACTGAATATGTGTGAACTAGAGAACCATAGTATCACCATACTAAGTACTAAGTATATATGTGAACTATAGAACAATCATCTCATCAATTCCACTGAGTTAACACCTTGTTTCAAGTATAGTTGTCCAGAGTTCCAAACTTCTACAAGTATTGTCATTTTTATTACATTTACTGGACCTATCCAAGAGCACTTCACATTTTTCCAATTGTCTAGATCTGACTTTATTGGTGTGGAAAATGTTTTGCAGTTTAGCTCATATAGTTCCTGATTTTCACTTGCAAATAGATTCCCAAATATTTTATATTATCAGCAGTTATTTTAAATGGGATTTCTCTTTGTATCTCTTGCTGTTTGATTTTGTTAGTGATGTATAAAAATGCTGAGGATTTATGTGGATTTATTTTGTGTCCTGCAACTTTGCTAAACTTGTGGATTATTTCTAATAGCTTTTTAGTAGAATTTCTGGGGTTCTCTAAGTACACCATCATATCATCTGCAAATAGTGATATAATTTGGTTTCCTCATTATCTATTCTAATTCCTTTAATCTCTTTTTTATCTCATTGCCAAAGCTAGCATTTCTAATACAATATTGAATAGTAATGGTGATAGTGGGCAACTTTGTTTCAGGCCTAATCTTACTGTATAGTGTTCCAGTTTATTTCTGTTACAGATGATGCTTACTGATGATTTTAAATAGATGCTACTGACTATTTAACAAAAAGTCCATTTATTCCTATCCTCTCTAGTGTTTTTAATAAGGATGGGTGGCTGAATTTTTTCAATCACTTTTTTTGAATCTAGTGAGATAATCCTATGTTTTTGTTAATTTGATTATTCATATAGTCAATTATGCTAATAGTTTTCCTAATATTGAACCAGTTCTGCACTCCTAGTATAAATCCTACTTGGTCGTGATGTATTATTCTAAGAATGATTTTCTGTATTCTCTGTGCTAATATTTTATTTTTGATTTTTGCATCAATATCCTTTAGGGACACTGGTCTATAATTTTCTTTCTTTGTTTTCATCCTACCTGTTTTAGGTATCAGTATCATATCTGTGTCATAAAAGGAATTTGTTTCCCTATTTTTTCAAATAGTTTATATAGTATTGGAGTTAATTGTTCTTTAAATGTTTGATAGAATTACACGTAAATCTATCTGTTCTTGGGAATTTTTTTAGGGAATTGATCAGTAGCTTTTTCTATTACTTTTTCTAAAATAGGACTATTTAAGTAATTTATTTCCTCCTCTGTTAATCTGGGCAATCTATATTTTTGTAGCTATTCCTCCATTTCACTTAGATTATCAAATTAATTGACATAAAGTTGGGCAAAGTAACTCCTAAATATTGTTCTAATTTCCTATTCATTGGTGGAGAGTTCTATATTTTCATTTTAATACTAACAATTTGATTTTCTTCTTTCCTTTTTTTAATCATATTACCTAAAGGTTATCTATTTTGTTGGTTTTTTCAAACAACCAAATCTTATTTTTATTTATTGATTCAATAATTTTCTTAATTTCAGTTTTATTAATCTCTCATTTTATCTTTTGAATTTCAAATTTGGTATTTGATTGGGGGTTTTTAATTTGCTCTTTTTCTAACTTTTTTAGTGTAAGCCCAATTCACTGATCTTCTCTTTCTCTATTTTATGAAAGTAATTGTGGTATTCTCTTCTTTAAAATATAATGATTCTCTGGGGGAGAGCAGGTTTCTCAGGGAGGTTTTCTGGAGGCAGTCTTAGTTTTAGTTCAGAGTAATAATCACTTTAAATACAGCCAGCTGATGAAATCCAAACATTTATTTTCTTCTTCCTTGGGCCCAGGTAGCTTTCTTAGAGGCCTCAGTGTTCCTTGATTCCAAGAGCTCTCATTGCTAGTGTTTTGCCTCTACTTCAACTCTGAATGTCTCCAGCCTTCACCAACATAAAAGTTGGAATGAATCTCGTTTTGCCTCTGGAGAGAGGGCTTCTGGCTCTCTATCTCCTAAAGTTGCTCTGTGTCTGTCCCAGAGTGCCTCTGTGTCTGTCCCAGAGTGCCCTGTGGCCCTAAGAGCATCTTGCTTATATAGCTCTCTAAAGGTGTGAACACAAGTATTGTTTCTGTCAGTTCCACTTAGTACTTTGTTTCAAGTTCTGGCCCATAACATCTCCTTGTAAGATCAGATCAATCATACTGAACCATCCTAAATTAGATAATTATTGTCTCTATCAATTCTAATGATTTAACAGCTTGTAAGAATTCTAACAAGTAATCATCTAGAGTTATAAATTTTCCCCTTACTATTGCTTTGGCTGTATCCTGTAAATTTTGGAAGATTTGTCTCATTATTGTCATTCTTTTGGGTGAAATTATTTATTGAGTGTATGATTTGCTGTTTCACCCTTTCATTCTTTAGGATGAGATTATTTAGTTTCCAATTACCTTTTGATCTATTTACCCTTCTATATTTTTAATGTAATTTTAATTACATCATGATCTGAAAAAAATGCAATTAATATTTCTTCCTTTCTGCATTTGAGCTTGAGATCTTTATGTCCTAATATATGGACAATTTTTGTATAGGTTCCATAAACGGCTGAGAAGAAAGTGTGCTCCTTTCTTCTGCTATATCCTGGCTGATCCTTATTGTGGCTCCTGGGTATTTGACTTTTTTTTTTTGGCTATTTGTAATATATTATTTTGGTCTGACAGTTCTGAAATTTAGCTACAATATTCCTTTGAGTTTTAATTTTGGGGTCTCCTTCAGGAGGTGTTTGGTGAATTCTTTCAATGGCTACTGATTCTGTGACAAGGGGGCAGTTCTCTTAGATGATTTCCTGAAAAAATAGTGTCTAGACTCCTTTTTCTGTCATGGTTTTCAGGGAGTCCAATAATCCTTAGATTTTCTTTACTAGATCTATTTTCAGGGTTTGTTGTTTTTCCAAGTAGATATTTTACATTTTTTTCCTATTTTTTCTTTCTTTCTTTCTTTCTTTCTTTCTTTCTTCTTTCTTTCTTTCTTTCTTTCTTTCTTTCTTTTTTTTTTTTTTTTTTTGGTTTTGCCTGACTGATTTTTGATGTCTCATTCAGCCATTCATTTCCATTTGTTCAGTTCTTATTTTAAGTGAATTATTTCCTTCATTTACTTTTTTAAAACTTCTTTGTACATTTGTCCAATTGAGATTTAAAATGAGTTGTTTTATTCTATGGAATTTTTTTTCCCATTTCACAAATTCTGTTTTTTAAGGAGTTATTTACTTTTTCCATTTCATAAATTCTGTTTTTCAGGGAGTTGTTTTCTTTTTTCATGGTGCCAAATCTTTTAATGAGTTATATTCCTTTTCCCAATCCTCTTGCAAAGTTTTCATTTCCTTTCCCCATTTTTCTTCTACCTCTCTTTTAAGATCCTTTTTAAATTTCTTATAGGAGAGCAAGTTATATCACCCTTTGGTGCTTCATCTGTAGACAATCTGCTTTTAGTCTCCGAAGGATTTGAAATCTCTTCTTCCCTTTCACCATAAAAGCTATCTATGGTTAGAGTGATCTTTGCCTTTTTACTCATTAAAAAAACAAATTTTTTGGGATCTGCTTTTAGGGCAAGGGAGGTTTTCCAAGCTGTTGCAGGACTTCAAAAACCTGCAGGAACATATTTAACATATATAGGACTGCTTGCCATCTAGGGGAAGGAGTGGAGAGAGGGAGGGGAAAAATCAGAACAGAAATGAGTGCAAAGGATAATGTTGTAAAAAATTACCCTGGCATGGGTTTTGTCAATAAAAAGTTATTATAAAATAAAAATTAAAAATAAAAATAAAACAACAACAACAACAACAATAACAAAAAACAAAACAAAACAAACAAACAAACAAACAAAAAAAAAAAAAAACCTGCAGGAATCATTTAATTCCCTGACAAAAATTTCTTTTTGAACTGACCTTGCTAATTATATTTTGATTTCTATTAGCTGGAGTTTGTTTTCCACTTTTTCATCTTTTTTGAATTGTTCCAAGCTTCAAGGGGTATGTGCGACTGTTTTCAGAGATCCTTCTAGGTACCTGTATTGTGAGACAGCACTACTACCCAGAAGAGAATATGGGCAAAACAACAGATTCTTGCCTCACTGTGAGCAAAGAAACCCTGTAATCTCCCTCTAACCAGCCACTCAGCCCCTTAACCTAGGAACTGAGGTCTCCTGAAGTCACACCTGTTGTAGCTATTGCTGCCATAGTAATGTTGCTGCCACCTGCATTATTGAGTTAGTTTACAAAGCCTGGAGCGGGAGCCTGTACCCTTGAAAATGGGGCTTACCCTAGTGTGATAAATCTTTCCTTCTGACCTTCTAAATCATCCTTGACATCTGTGGGCTGAGAAGCCTGGAGATTGCTGCCACTGCCACACATTGAGAGGCCCCAAGGCCTGCTCTTCATTTGCTGTGTCATTGACTATGCCTATGTGGCCTGCACCATGATTTTGCTCCAGAACCACCTCAGTACAACAAATCCCTTTTGCAAACATTCTAAGCCATCTTCAGTTGTCATATTGTTCCACTCTTGTCTTTTTGGGCATTCTGATACCCTACAATTTTTTAGAGTCTTTATATGTAGTTGGAGTATTTGGGGAGAGAACTCAGTTGAGTCCTTCCTTTATTCCACCACCTTGATCCTACTCTAAGTCTTTTAGTTTCTATACATTTCATCTATTATCATTATAATGATGATGTTATCTTGAGAAGCCACAAGTTCATCACAACTCTTATCTTGGTTTTAGCAATTAAATTACTTTGTGAGAGAAATAGAAAGTTGAAATACAAAGCACAGCATAGCAAGCCAACTCTCATGAACTACTACTTTATCTTATGTACTACTCTAGGGCATCTTCCTATGTGTTTAGACTCAATTCTTTCATTGACACAAATCATGTTTGTATCTTAAGTACTAGCAGTATGCAACTCAGTAAAATGAAATCACATTTCTCAGGTACAATGGTGTTTTTGTGGAAAGACCTCTAACACAAAGAAAATTTTAACCAAATATTAAAATAAGAGAAAATAAATTGTTTTATATTAATTTATATGAATTCTTTAGAGGGCAATGGAATTGGGGGATGAGAAAAGGAGATGTAATAATGTAAAGGAGAAACATTTTATGTTCACTTCTAATGATGTATATTCATGAACTATATTCTAAACCATTACAGGGAAATCATGCTAAGGTTCTATACAATGTTTTGTTAACAATAATGAGATAGAAAATAGCAAAATGTTATTTAATATCAAATAAAGTAGATTTTAGTAGTAATTTAAATTGTAAAAGTCCTAAGATGATTGAAATGCAATAGAAGTCCAAAGAAGGAAAAGAGATTTAGGTTAGTTCTAAGCTCATGAAACAATAGAAAACAAATATAAATCTTTGCAAAATGCTGAAATAAGTATTGAATATTCATTCAATAGGCTATTGTTCCTCATGTTCCTGATCTCAATTGCCAATTTTTATAGACTGAAAATACATCAGTTCTAAGGAGCTCTATGTCACTGTAGGGATGTTGTAGTTTCAGGTGACAATTTTTGATAGTATTTTCTAAAAAGTGTCTAATGAGGAATATTAATTCTCAGAATGGGTTAAAATATATGCTCTACAATTTGGAACTATGCTCAAAAAGTTATCAAACTGTGCATACCCTTTGATCCAGCAGTGTTTCTACTGGGCTTATACCCCAAAGAGATACTAAAGAAGGGAAAGGGACCTGTATGTGCCAAAATGTTTGTGGCAGCCCTATTTGTAGTGCCTAGAAGCTGGAAAATGAATGGATGCCCATCAATTGGAGAATGGTTGAGTAAATTGTGGTATATGAACGTTATGGAATATTATTGTTCTGTAAGAAATGACCAGCAGCATAAATACAGAGAGGACTGGCAAGACTTACATGAACTGATGCTAAGTGAAATGAGCAGAACCAGGAGATCATTATATACCTCAACAACGATACTGTTGGAGGATGTATTCTGATAGAAGTGGATCTCTTTGATAAAGACAGCTAATTCAGTTTCAATTGATCAAGGATGGACAGAAGCAGCGACACCCAAAGAAAGAACACTGGGGAGTGAATATAAACTGCTTGCATCTTTGTTTTTCTTTCTGGATTATTTATACCTTCTGAATCCAATTCTCCCTGTGCAACAAGAGATCTGTTTGGTTCTGCACACATATATTGTATCTAGGATATACTGTAACCTATTTAACATATAAAAGACTGCTTGCCATCTGGGGGAGGAGGTGGAAAGAGGGAGGGGAAAAATCAGAACATAAGTGAGTGTAAGGGATAATGCTGTAAAAAATTACCCTGGCATGGGTTCTGTCAATAAAAAGTTATTTAATAAATAAATAAATAAAGAGGGGAAAAAAAAAAAAAAAAACCTATGCTCTAATAACCAATTCAGAGACTCAAAAAAAAAAAAAAAAAAAAAAAAAAAAAGCAAGGCCTTGGGGGAGCAGCTATTTAGGAGTAGAAGGTTCATGACACATTAATTTGAAAGATGAAATATACTGAAATTGCAAGTCCTATTGTAGCTACTTAATCTAACATAGAAGCAAGTAAATAGCAAGCAGAAGAAATGAAAGGGAAGTGAAAAAGATTGGTTTGCAAGGAGTTTTATCCCTTCTTTCAGGAGAAGTTTGGGGGATTTAGAATATCTCCCTACAATCTCTTCATCAAAAGCTGATCTTGAAACTGAAGAAAGTATTTTTTAGAGAGAAGGATACAGATCAGAAGTAGGAATGATAAAAATAGAGGAGACACCCAACTACAGTCATATCTCTGAACCTCCAATGGAAATATTCTAATTGGAAACCATCATTAATAGTGGGGTACTTAGACTTTGTAGTTTTGGTGATCTGAAAAGAAAGGATAGATAGTTAAGGGATTATGTGAGTTGGGACATGAATTGTAGGTTACAGAAAGAAAAGGATGATCAGAAATAAGCACATTTATAGGAAAAATGCCATAGAGAAATCAGTGAGGATAATTAGTTAGGATACCAAAAAAAAAAAAAAATAAATAAATAAAATAAACCCAAAACAAAACAAAACAAAAAAATAAAACAAAACAAAACAAACCAAAAAAAAAAAAGAAAGAAAAAAGAAATGAATAATCTTTAAAGTCATTTTTAATGGACAAATACCTTGAAGAAGAGTATTTTAACTCAAAATCTTTTCAGAAAATTGAAGTTCCCAAGCAAATTCTCCAACATTGCCTAAAATTAGAATGAGTTAACTCTAAGAACCATGAGAATAGTTTCAAAGATCTAACAGCTATCTGAAAACATTTTGGAAATGAAGACAAAAATAATACAATTAAGCACAAAATATCAGTCATACAAAGAATTTAAAACAAAGACAATGATACTATATATAACAATAGATTCTTTCAATAAAGGGAACAAATTTGAATTTTAAAACGCAAATGTGGAAGAAATGAGAATAAACCAAAAAAAGTTCTTTTTAAATGGACAAATAATTTGAGTGTTTTGCAAAATAAATACTGAATAATGCAGAATTTGAAGATAGAATGTGTAGAGATTATCTAAAGATTGTAGGTCTTTCAAGATATAAATAATGAAAATGAAAAATTGTTTAAATTATTTTGTGTGAATGAAATTAATGAACATGGAATCAATAGGAAACATATAAAATGCAAAAAATGCAAAAAAATTAATTATAAAGTTTCATATGCAAAATAGCTGGGAAATTAATGCAAATATATAGAACCAAGTTCCATTTCCTCAAAGATGATGCTGTGTGCTTTCTTCAAGAATAAAAAGACAAACAGTTTTCAAAGAATTTTAAGCTATTGTTGATAATATGAAAACATTTTCCAAGTCACTCATAGTGATCAAATTAAGTGAAGTTAAATAACTGAGATTTTACCACATAATTTGCAAATTGTCAAAGGTGGCAAAATAATATTAAATTTTGGAGGGGATGCAGGAAGATGAACATATATATTCTCAGTAGATCCATGAACTGTTAAATCATTCTGGATATCAACTTTGAACTATATAAGAAAAATACCTAAGCTTTCCATATCCCTTAAGACAAGAATCCTATTCTTAGGTATACATGGTCATAGATTTAGAGCTGGAAGGCACTTTGAATCCAACTCCCACATTTTACAGATCAGAAAACTGAATTGCAGAGAGTAAGTGACTTTACCAGGGTCATACAACTAGTAAGGATTGAAGAAAGATTTAAACTCAGATTTTCTTGGCTCCATATTTAGTACCTTAAATATCTCATTGATCTGAGGAAATAAAAGACAGAAATATAAATTTAAGGTAAAGTATCACCCTATGTGATCCACACCATCAACATATACATCAACAATAATAACTACTGGAAACAAAGTAGGTGTCCATCAATTAGGGACTAATTGGGAAAAATATATATATATATATATATGTCACAAAATATTATTTTATCATAATAAAGAAATGCATGGTCTTTAGTAATACATGGGGAGATTTGTATCAACCAATTGAAATTAATAAAACTAAAGGAACATTGTATACATTGTTTACAAGAATATAAAATTTTTAAAAGAATCACTAAAAGGAAAGTGAACTCTGAGTAACTGAAAAAATAAAATTTTGGATCCAGGAAAAACAGTAATGAATTGTACTCTTATTCATTGCAGAAAGTCTGAGGACTAATAGAAAAATATACATTATTAGATAAAATCATTGTATTTCATATTTTGTCTTGTTAATCATTATCACAAGGAAAGGTTCAATCTAAGCGTTCTTTCCCCCACCCTAGAAATTGCTGATATGTAAACAAATGTGTCATTAAAACACATTGGAATGAAATAATGCTACTTTGAAAAAAGAGACAATGTTTTGAATGATTGAGTTACAATATATAAAAGCCTCATTACTTTCACCAATGAAATGGCATACAAACCATTACTTTAAGGAACAAAAATCACATTTTTTTTCAATGTAAGAGTGCTCCCCAGAGGGCAGCAATAGGGCTAGTGTACATTTTCATGGGATCATAGGATATTAAACCAAAATTAATCTTAGTTCTTCTCGCCCAATACACTGATTTTAACAGTGAAGCAATTGCTCCATAAAGATCCTAAATGGCTTTTCAAAACTCACACTCATAAATAAGCCCCAGAATCATTACTCAACTCACATATTAAGGTCCTCCAAATACATCATTATCATTATCAATCACTACCTAGATAATAAATTTGATTTCATATTTGTTTCTTTGCTCAAAAATGAACTTAAATTTGGGAGGTGGGGATTCTCAATTCATTTAATATGCTTTTATTTACAAACTAAATCTGATACCCCTTTCTCAACAAACATTTATTATAGATCTTCATTTAATTATTCCTATTCAATATCTATCTCATGTACCATGCTTTGTATCTTTACAGCTATTCTTAACAATTTCTTATCATCATTACCATTATTATTCTTGAATAACTCAAATCTTAAGAAAGATTTCAATAATCTCATCTGTGGTGATTCTAATGTCAGATTGTAGCCAGTCCAGGTTTGATAAGATTTATTACATTTGAAAAAAAGCTTAAAAATTAGTGTAGATTAAAGTTGATTTCATTGAATCCAGCAAAATTATAGATAAGAAAAAAATTAACAACAGAGTATAGTTTTTTTTTTTTTTCAAAATCAAGTGCACTAAGGACTTTCTGATATTTTAGACACCTGCCTTGTTAACTTAGCTACTGATTTGGAGTATAGCAGAAATAGAACCCTGGAGGAGGCAGTAGTCCAGGAAAAGAAAGGAACATAGTGGGGCATATCAGGGAGAAAAAAGATTTATTAAAGTTAGAATAACAGATTGGGGTAGGCTCTAGAGAAAAGACATAATGAAACAGGGCATGATTAGAGACCTAGGACTACAATGGGAAATAATTAAAAATAAGACTATAAATTTCAAGGAAGTTAGTGGCATGTAGGTAAGGCACAAAATGAATCGTTCTGATCAGGGAAAATTTGACTGAATACCTAAAAGAGTTCCCTGAGAGACTTGTTTGAACCAATTTATCCTTGAAATTGTAATATTAACTGATTTTTATGTAGCACTTTATTGTTCTAACAGCTACACTGTATGAGGTAGCATATTACTACCCATATTTTACAAAGAGGGAAATATCTTAAACCAGTTAAGTGATTTACTTGAATAAGTTTGCAAAACTAAAGCTCTTTGTTCCAAGACTGGTGCTTGTGCTTGAGAATACTCACTATATCATCTACCCAATTGGAACACTTCTCTTCTTTTATTGGAATTCTCCAAACTTCAGAGTGTTATTTGTGTTCCATTCTGATTGGATCAGAAAATCATATATCTAGAGTTGGAAGTGACCTTATAAGTCATTACATGCAACCCTCTTCTTGTATAGATAAGAAAACATCTTTCCCCTTATCTAGGAAAACAGTATAAAGGATAAGTTACTAGCCCAAAGTTACATGGGTAAGTGACAAAGACAGGATTTGAACCAAGTTTCTGATTGTAAATTTAGCACTTTCTAATGTAGCACAGTAGCAAATGTCTGTCTGTCTCTTTTTCCACTTTATCTTTCTCTTCTCCTATCCCTTTCTCTCTTTCTCTTTCTCCCCACAACAGATTTAATAGTCAGCATCAAATAAAAATAGGAAGAAATATTCTGATCTTACTTAATGCTGCATTGATTGTTCATTCCCATATAATTTAGCAAATTGGTCATAGCATCATTCTTTTGTAATCTATGGACTCTATGTCCCCCTAGTTAGTCTAGCTAAATCAATGTTATGATAACTCATAAATTAAAAATCTTCCTTATCTGACCTTAAGACATTAATTAAGAGGAGAACACACACAAAAACCTTATTACTACTCACTAGAGTATCTGGTTTCTGCTTCATTACTTTAAGGACAAGCAATTTTGTCTCTGGGGGTATTTGGTCACTACTGATGCAGATAACAACCTCTATGATTTAAGATATCACTTTCTAGGGTGGTTGTAAATGAAAATTATATCTGAATGGAGTTAATTTGATGTTAAAAGTATGTGAATTTAGTAAATCTGTCCTCAGGCAACAAAATACCAGACTGGTGTTTGATGTCTTTGTAACTTGATAGGACCTGCCAGAGGCAACATTCCACAGTGTCACCCTTCAATAACCCCATTTAGTCATGTCTAAGTCATGATAAATCATTAGAGTGGGACTTCAGTAGAATTCTTGCTTTAAAAAGAAAAAAGAAAAAAAAAAAGAAAAACTCCATGATTCAGAGAAACTACCACTCTACTATGCAAGAAAATTCCAAATTATATAAATAGTATACAGTGTTTTCCTTTATAAATAAATTCATTCAGTACCACCTACATAGGGAAACTTATCTGATTTTTCTTTGCAGGAATAAAGCAAATTAATATATGTTTCATGAGACTAATATCAATTCAAATTGCCAAGGAAGATGAGAGTAGAGAAATGATTGCTGGAGAAGGTTCAGAAAAATTTTCTGTAGAAAGACTAGAAATTTTGTTGCCTTGATTTTTCTGGAAAGCCTAAACAACATATTTATAATCCAAACACCAAAAGGTTCTACTTTCACAGAACATGAGTTACCATCCTGTAAATTTTAATGAAGGACTTTAAGACTAGGTTTTGTATATAATCCAACTCTGCTCTGAGAAACTAAGAACCAGTGACCACATTTGATTATGAAGTGAAATAAGATTTAAATAAACTAGCCCCAATTAGTCAAGTGCCCAAGTGTTGACAAGCTAAAAAGAATTTGTAGTCTAAAGCACTTAGATTAACCAAATCTGTGACCTTCACCTAACATTGTGAATCCAAAGTATAGAAGTTTGGATTATCCATAAAGTGGCTTACTGGGGAAATAACTCAGAAGGAATACAAAATCAAAGATTTCTTGGAGTCCCTGAGACAAATCAATCTATGTATAATAGTCAGGAATTTGAAAAATGGCTTCATAGTTGGCTCAAAGACCTTGAAAATGTTTCTCAAGGACTAGGTAATGAATTGATTTTGATGTTAATGCTGAAATGACCAGCTGCCTAGACTTTGCCCCTATCTACTCTGAATACTCAGTTGTGGGGCCCTAAATAAGAATTTCATAAATTTGAAGACCATTTTTAGGATAGTTATTTCTTTCATTCAAGTTTTATTTATTTTTATTAAAGATTTTTTATTTTTAAAACACATACACGGATAATTTTTTGTAACATTGACCTTTGAATAGCCTTGTGTTCCAAAGTTTTCCCTCCTTCCCCCTACCACATCCCTTAGATGGCAAATTGTAAAGGGCTGAAACTTTTGAGTAGATGCACTGAGATTGGTTCGAGCACTTAAGGCTATTTACTGATTGGACAATACTTTATAAGCATATGCTTGGAAAATGGCCCTTCCTACTATCCTGTGCTGGCTTGATAATTGGTGTAAACAGAGAATTGTAGGAGGGACTAGGAGGTGGAATAAGACAAGCCAAGGTCACTGCTGGGTGGGAGACAAAGAAGGAAGGTTGAGGAGATTCTGCTTCCATCCAATTCAATCCTACCTCTAAAGACCAAGAATAAAGATCAAGGACTTTTGCCTATCCTGACTCTGGCTGCTAAGGTATCCAGGGTGTTAATGAGGTCATCACATTTGGTGCCCAATGTGGTACCAAGGACCCTATTTTCACTGAAGAAGTCTCTAGTGATCAGAAAATTGGGTGAGTATTTTAATAGACAAACAGGGAACTTACTTTGTTAAGGACTAAACTAGTAACCTTTTCTAGCTGAAATGAGGCAGATATTAGGAAAAGATTCTCCCCCACCCCCACTCCCATGCCCAACCCCATCCCAAAGGAGATCTGCAGGAAGCATACTCAGACTGATAAAGAGATAGAGTTTAATTATGACTTGGGGGCAGATTGACGGAATCCTGGATACATTAGAATGTATGTCCCCTTGGTTCTTCAATGAAGAAGATATAAGGGTAGATAATTGGAAACTTGTAGGAGATCAACTATGTGAATATTACAATGATAAGGGTTCCAATTCAATTTCCAAAGAAACATTCTATACATACAACATAATACAATTGGCCTTAAATAATCCTGCAAGTTATAGAAAAAAGAAAAGTTTTCAGAACAGCCAGATGAGGAAGTGTGAAGAAAAAGAGGAAGACAAAGAATAGTTTAATGACCATATCGCCAGATATGAATTTAAATGAAGTTCAAGGATGTGGTCATTCTCGCTCTTACAAGGCATCTTCAATTCTGCCTAGGGAACAGATAATTGACATACCCCCATCAACTCCATCTTCTGGGATAGAGGAAGGAGAAGTAGCGGGAGGGGCGATACCACCAGCACCGGCTCCTATGAGTAGATTACAAAAGGCAGTACTTAAAGCCACAGACAAAGGGAAGGATATAGCTGAGCTGAAAGTAGATATGTATTCTGTGATTCAACAGTTTAACTCTTCAGGTCAAGAAAGTAGAAGAGACATTCCTTTTGATGTAGAAATCTTCAAAGACCTGAAAATGACTTGCATTCTTTATGGGGCTACATCAACCTATGTTAAGATGTTATTATAGAATTTGGCTTATGAAGTCTTAACCCCTAGTGACTGGAAATCTATAGCAAGGGTATACTTAGAACCTGGACAAAACTTGTGGCTTTTGGAATGTAGTGAGTTCTGTAGGATACAAGCCCAACAAAATAGTCAAAGTGGAGTTAATCCTCCAATCACCTGTGACCAACTAACAGGTATAGGTTCTTATGTAGATATTTGAGTACAGATTAATTACTTCATAGCAGCAGATGAGCAAATTGCTGCTGCTGCTGTTAAAGCATGGCCTTTTCTCCACAATAAAAACAACAAGGATGAAGCCTTCATAAAAATTGCACAAGGACCAAATGAACCCTTTGCTGATTTTGTGGGACATTTGCAGACAGCTATCATATGAACTAATGATGAAAATGCAGTAACAGACATTTTGATAAGGCAACTTGCTAAAGAAAATGCTAATGAGGTTTGTAGAAGAATTATACTATAGTGGCAGGAAATACAAATTTTTTGGGGAGATCAATGGACCTGAGTTTCAAATGCTTTTCCTCTGATATTTGCTATGTGTCAGATCATGAGCAAATGTCTTGGCCTCCTTAACCCTATTTCTTTCCTTGTACAACATGGAGGTTAAATAAATAATATCTGAAGGATGCTCCTATAGAGGAGATCATAAGACACTGTGCCACAGTGGGCACAAATGCCTTTTATAGCTAGACTATGATGCAGACTTCCCAGGATCCCAACATGGGAAGAAAGGGTTGCTTCTGGCAAGGGACTTCCAGAGAGACTCATCAATGCTTTCAATGTGGTAAAGTAGGGCATCTGAAAGCTCAATGTTGGCATAGAGACAGAGTGAGAAAACAGGGTGGGAGAAGACCCAATACCCCATGTCCAAAATGCAACAAAGGCTTCCATTGAATCTCAGACTGTAGACTGATTCAGGGAAATGGGATGAGGAGCCCAGTTCCAGGGCTCCAGGCAAAAACAAAAACAAAAACAAAAACAAACAATCAAACAAACAAACAAACAAACAAAACAAAAAAACACTTGGGCATGATGGCAGCCGATGCTACATCCCAAGAATGCCTAGAAGTTCAGTGTCCAGACATGACCAATCAGCCAGGAAGCCATCTGATGGGAGAAATGGATTACACAATCAATCAGCCAAAAAGCAACCTGATGGGAGAAAGGGATTACAATTGGGAAGAATAGAGTTGTATGCAGTGGGGACAACTGAGATAACCCCTGGAGAGGTGAAATCTGTTCCTCTCCAGCCTATGGATCTCTTGGCTCCAAGCACAGTAGGCTTGACAATTTCACCTCCTTATTTTTTTTTAATAACTTTTTTTTTTATTGATAGAACCCATGCCAGGGTATTTTTTTTTAACAGCATCACCCCTTGCATTCACTTCTGTTCCGATTTTTCCCCTCCTTCCCTCCACCCCCTCTCCTAGATGGCAAGCAAGTCCTTTACATGTTGAATAGGTTACAGTATATCCTAGATACGATATATGTGTGCAGAACTGAACGGTTTTCTTGTTGCACAGGGAGAATTGAATTCAGAAGGTAGAAATAACCTGTGAAGAAAAACAAAAATACAAGCAGTTTATATTCATTTCCCAGTGTTCTTTCTTTGGATGTAGCTGCTTCTGTCCATCTTTGATCTGAATTAACTCTCTATATCGAAGAGATCCACTTCCATCAGAATATATCCTCAAACAATATCGTTGTTGAGGTATATAATGATCTCCTGGTTCTGCTCGTTTCACTTAGCATCAGTTCATGTAAGTCTCGCCGGTCCTCTCTGTATTCATCCTTCTGGACATTCCTTACAGAACAATAATATTCCATAACATTCATATACCACAATTTACTCAACCATTCTCCAATTGATGGGCATCCATTCATTTTCCAGCTTCTAGCCACTACAAACAGGGCTGCCACAAACATTTTGGCACATACAGGTCCCTTTCCTTTCTTTAGTATCTCTTTGGAGTATAAGCCCAGTAGAAACACTGCTGGATCAAAGGGTATGCACAGTTTGATAACTTTTTGAGCATAGTTCCAAATTGCTCTACAGAATGGCTGGGTGTGTTCACAATTCCACCAACAATGTATCAGTGTCCCTGTTTTCCCACATCCCCTCCAACATTCCACATTATCTTTCCCTGTCATACTAGCCAATCTGACAGGTGTGTACTGGTATCTCAGAGTTGTTTTAATTTGCACTTCTCTGATTAATAATGATTTGGAGCATATTTTTATATGTCTATAAATAGTTTTAATTTCTTCATTTGAGAATTGTCTGTTCATATCCTTTGACCATTAATCAATTGGAGAATGGTTTGATTTCTTATAAATTAGAGTCAATTCTCTATATATTTTGGAAATGATCCCTTTATCAGAATCTTTGATTGTAAAAATGTTTTCCCATTTATTGTTTCCCTTCTAATCTTGTTTGCATTTGTTTTGTTTGTACAAAAACTTTTCAATTTGATATAATCAAAACTTTCTATTTTGTGGTCAATAATGACCTCTAGTTCTTCTTTGCTCATAAATTCCTCCTTCTTCCACAGGTCTGCGAGGTAAACTATCCTATGCTCTTCCAATTTATTTATAATCTCATTCTTTATGCCTAGGTCATGAACCCATTTTGACCTTATCTTGGTGTACGGTGTTAAGTGTGGGTCAATGCCTAGTTTCTGCCATACTGATTTCCAATTTTCCCAGCAATTTTTGTCAAATAATGTATTCTTATCCCAGAAACTGGTGTCTTTGGGTTTCTCAAACATTATATTATTAAAATTATTGGCTGTTTTGTCCTTTGAACCTAACCTATTCCGTTGATCAACTAGTCTATTTCTTAGCCAATACTAGATGATTTTAGTAACTGCTGCTTTATAATATAATTTTAGATCTGGTACAGCTAGGCCACCTTCATTTGATTTTTTTTTTCATTAATTCCCTTGAAATTCTTGACCTTTTGTTTTTCCATATGAACTTTGTTGCTATTTTTTCTAGTTCATCAAAGTAGTTTTTGGGGAGTCTGATTGGTACAGTGCTAAATAAATATATTAATTTAGGTAGTATTGTCATCTTTATTATATTTGCTTGCCCAATCCAAGAGCATTTAATATTTTTCCAGTTGGTTAGATCAGACTTAATTTGTGTGGAAAGTGTTTTGTAGTTTTGCTCATAAAATTTCTGATTTTCCCTTGGCAGATAGATTCCTAAATATTTTATACAATCAGTAGTTACTTTAAATGGAATTTCTTTTTGTAACTCTTACTGTTGGGTTTTGTTAGTGATATATAAGAATGCTGATGACTTATGTGGGATTATTTTATATCCTGCAACTTTGCTGAAGATGTGGATTGTTTCTAATAACTTTTTGGTAGAGTCTCTGGGGTTCTCTAAGTATATCGTCATATCATCAGCAAAGAGTGATAATTTGGTTTCCTCATTGCTTATTCTTATTCCTTTAATCTCTTTCTCAACTCTTATTGCCAAAGCTAGCATTTCTAATACAATATTAAATAGTAACAGTGATAGTGGGCAACCTTGTTTTACTCCTGATCTCATTGGGAATGGTTGCAATTTGTCCCTGTTACATATGATGCTTACTGCTGATTTTAAATAGATGCTACTGATTATTTTAAGGAAAAGTCCATTTATTCCTACACTCTCAAGAGTTTGTAATAGGAATGGATGTTGGATTTTATCAAATGCTTTTTCTGCATCTATTGAGATGATCATATGGTTTTTGTTAATTTGATTATCAATGTGGCCAATTATACTGATAGTTTTCCTAATATTGAACCAGCCCTGCATTCCTGATATAAATCATGGTGTATTATCCTGGGGATGATTTTCTGTAGTCTTTTTGCTAATATCTTATTTAAGATTTTAGCATCAATATTCATTAGGGAGATTGGTCTATAATTTTCTTTCTCTGTTTTCAACCTATCTGTTTTAGGAATCAGTACCATGTCTGTGTCATAAAAAGAGTTTGGTAGGACTCCTTCGTTCCCTATTTTTTCAAATAGTTTATAAAGCATTGGGGCTAATTGTTCTTTGAATGTTTGGTAGAATTCACATGTAAATCCATCTGGTCCTGGGAATTTTTTTTTAGAGAGTTGATTAATAGCTTGTTCTATTTCTTTTTCTGAAATGGGACTATTTAATCAATTTACTTCCTCCTCTGATAATCAGGGAAGCCTATATTTTTGGAGGTAGTCATCCATTTCTCTTAGGTTATCAAATTTATTGGCATAAAGTTAGGCAAAGTAACCCCTTATTATTTCTTTAATTTCTTCTTCATCAGTGGAAAATTCTCCTTTTTCATTTTTAAGACTGCCAATTTGATTTCCCTCTCTCCTTTTTCTAATCAGATTTACCAAAGGTTTATCAATTTTATTGGTTTTTTCATAAAACCAACTCTTAGTTTTATTTATTAGTTCAATAATTTTTTTTTACTTTCTATATTATTAATTTCTCCTTTTAATTTTAGAATTTCAAGTTTAGTAATTGATTGGGGGTTTTTAATTTGGTCTTTTTCTAACTTTTTAAGTTCCAGGCCCAATTCATTGATCTTCTCTTTTTCTATTTTATTCAAGTAAGCCTCTAAGGATATAAAATTTCCCCTTATTACCTCTTTGGCTGCATCCCTAAATTTTGATATGATGTCTCATCATTGTCATTATCTTGAGTGAAATTATTAATTGTGTCTATAATTTGCTGTTTCACCCAATCATTCTTTAAGATGAGATTATTTAGTTTCCAATTACTTTTTGGTCTATTTACACCTAACTTTTTGTTGAATGTAGTTTTTATTGCATTGTGATCTGAAAAGAAAGCATTTACTATTTCTGCCTTCCTGCATTTAATTTTGAGGTCTTTATGTCCTAATATATGATCAATTTTTGTATAGGTTCCATGAACTGCTGAGAAGAAAGTATATTCCTTTCTGTCACTATTCAGTTTTCTCCAGAGATCTATCATACCTAATTGTTCTAATATTCTATTTACCTCTTTAATTTCTTTCTTATTTGTTTTGTGATTTGATTTATCTAAATTTGAGAGTGCAATATTGAGATCTCCCACTATTATAGTTTTGCTGTCTATTTCTTCTTGCCACTCTCTTAACTTCTCTTTAAGGAAGTCAGATGCTATACCACTTGGTGCATATATGTTTAATACTGATATTCCTTCATTGTTTATAGTACCCTTAAGCAAGATATAGTTTCCTTCCTTATCTCTTTTAATTAGCTCAATCTTTGCTTTTGCTTGATCTGAGATAAGGATGGCTACCCCTGCTTTTTTGACTTCACCTGAAGCATAATAAATTCTGCTCTAGCCTTTTACTTTTACTCTGTATGTATCTCCCTGTTTTAAATGTGTTTCCTGTAAAAAACAGATTGTAGTGTTCTGACTCTTGATCCAGTCTGCTATCCGCCTCCTCTTTATGGGAGCGTTCATCCTATTCACATTTACAGTTAAAATAACCAATTCTGTATTTCCTGCCATCCTAATATCCCCAGATTATACTTTTCTTTTTCTTGCCTTCCTTCCCTTCTTCCCTAGTATTAAACTTATTGATCTCACTAACATCGCGCAGCTCTCCCTCTCTAGTATCCCTCCCTCCTCCCTTTGAATCCCTTCCTCTTTTCTTGTTCCCTTCCCTTATTACTCTTTTTTCTTCTCCCTTTTCCTCTCCCACTTTTTAATGAAGTGAGAGAAAAATCTGTGTAAAACAAACATGTCAATTGTTTCCTCTTTGAGCCAACTCTGATGAGAGTAGGATTCACACAATGTTCCTCCCCCTCTCTAAGTTCCATCAGATTTGATAGGTTTCCTTTGCCTCATTGTCGCATATAGTTTCCCTCTTTTTATCTCCCTTCTTACCTTTTTCTGACACTATCCCCTTTCCATTTCTACTTCCCTTTTTTATGTTATATTAGTAAAATCAAATTATACATATGGTTTTTATGTATATCCACAACAGAAATAGAGTTCTCAAGAGTTCCTTTTACCTTTTTCTACTTCTCTTGATTCCTGTTGTTGGAGATCAAATTTTTTGTTTAAGTCTGGTTTTTTCCCTAGAAACAGATGGAATTCCTCTATTTCATTAAATGTCCATCTTCTTCCGTGGGAAAAAAAAAATACTCAGCTTAGCTGGGTAATTTATTCTTGGCTGCATTCCAAGTTCTTTTGCCTTTCGGAATGTCTGATTCCAGGCCCTTCGATCCTTTAATATTGAGGCAGCCAAATTTTGTGTGACCCTTATTGTGGCATCTCGGTATTTGAACTGTTTTTTCCTGGCTGCTTGTAAATTTTTTTCTTAGTCTGAAAATTCCAGAGTTTGGCCACAATATTCCTTGGAGTCTTTATTTTAGGATCTTTTTCAGAAGGTGTTGGATGAATTCTTTCAACTCCTATTTTACCTTCACCTTCTATTACTTCTGGGCAGTCCTCTTTGATGATTTCCTGTAAAATATTATCTAGGCTCTTTTTTTAATCATAATTTTCTGGTAGCCCGATGATCCTCAGGTTATCTCTCCTAGATCTATTTTCCACGTCTGTTGTTTTTCCAAGTAAATAGTTGACATTTTTTTCCAATCTTTCATTATTTTCGTTTTGCTTCACTGATTCTTGATGTCTCAATGAATCAGTCATTTCTATTTGTTCAGTTCTGATTTTTAGTGAGTTTTTTTCTTCATTAGTTTTTTTTTACTTCTTTTTGTATATGTCCAATTGAATTGTTTTGCTCTATGAATTTTTTTTTCCATTTCACTATTTTTTTTTTTTTAGTGAGTTATTTTCTTTTTCCAATTCACAAATTCTCTTTCCCTGCACTTCTTGGGAGTTTTTTTTACCTTTTCCAATTCACATTTCAGGAAGTTGTTTTCTTTTTCCACTTTATCAAATTTTTCTTTTAGTGAGTTATGTGCCTTTTCTGTACTCTCTTGCATAGCTTCTATTTCCTTTCCCCATTTCTCTTCTAGCTCTCTTTTAAAGTTTTGAATAGTCTCTTCTAGGAGAGCCTTTTGTATTGGAGACCAACAATTGTCTGGAGACTGTCTGCTATTAATCTCTTCAGGGTTGAAAAGCTTTTCTCTTTCTGTGTAGAAACTATCAATCGTTCTTTTGATTTTTTTTTTACTCATTTTGTTAAAGCCTGTAAGGTCTGCCTTCAGAGCCAGGAGGTTACTAGCTTCCTCTGCAGAGCAGTGAAAGGTATATGGACAGGTAGATGTCCTGCCAACCGGCTACAAAAAGCAGCGAGATACTGGAGTGCTCTGGGAAAGAGTTCCCCACCCGAAAGTAACTCAGGCCTGCAGGGCCAGGCTGGGAAAGTGCCCTTCAAAGAACCCCAGCTGTGTGAGATAATAACTGCTCTGGGTCTAGACACTTAGCAGTGAGAGTTTCATTGCCCCAGGCCAAACCTTGCCCTGGGGCTGTGGGTATTAGCAGCTGAGCAGTGAATGGATTTTCAGGGACCAGAAGTGTCTGCCCAGGAAGCGCAGTCAGCAGGGGAGGTTATATTGCCCCAGGCCGAGCCCCCCACTCTGCAGATTAGAGGCTGCCCAGCTGTGCAGCCCTGTTGTGCAGATTAGTATCTTCCCCCGCAAAAGCCCCGAACTGCTGGATGTGGCCCCAGGGCTGCAGTAAAGTCTGTCTGAGTCACTTCCGGGTTTGAGGGGTTACAGCCGATCTCATTAG
The DNA here is from genome assembly GCF_016432865.1 of Antechinus flavipes. Lineage (NCBI taxonomy): Eukaryota > Metazoa > Chordata > Mammalia > Dasyuromorphia > Dasyuridae > Antechinus > Antechinus flavipes. The sequence continues at coordinate 126,713,230 of NC_067401.1, read as the reverse complement.
GTTCTGGCGTTTTTTAGAGGACCCTCTGTTTTTGGCTTTAATTTCTCTGCCAGTTTACTGCTTTGTAATCAAGGCAGAGCAGTTAGCCTATAGCAGAGTTATCTCTATAACTTCTCTAGCCACAGAGATCACCCCAGCCCCTGTTCTGCTCAGGACGCCAGTCTCTCGCTGCCTGTGCTAGTCTGTTCCTGGCCCCTCAGGACAAACCTTTCCTGGAGAGCTTCCGGATAGACTTCGGCTGGTAAATTGTAGTGCTTATAATCTTCATGAATTTAAGCAGTGAAGAGTTATTTTTGAGGCTGGATTAAATAGTTGGTTATGAGGGTAATGAGAAGAGTTTAGAGAGTCATGTGTGCCTGCTCTGCCATCTTGGCTCCACCCCGACAATTTCACCTCCTGAGAATATGTACAAAACAGTGTCCATACATACACTGATGTGGGAAACTGGGGAATGTGTAGATAATATCCCAGTCACTAATACAGGTAGACAATGTGTGACTTATCACCCAGCAGAAGTAGTAGCATCAGGTTTACTAATACAGACTCCTAATAAGCCATCTGGTGATAGTTACCCAGATTCTGACTCACAACAAAATCCAGGAATATATTGGACAGCAGCTGTGACAACTGACTGATCTATGCTCACTATCTATATAAATGGCATGCCATTAGAAGGATTGGTAGACACTGGTGCAGATCATACAGTCATTAGAGGTGCCAACTGGCCCAGTCACTAGCCAAAGATTAAGGCAGACATCTATAGGTCTGGTGTAGGACCTATAGCAGCTGAAGCTAGTGCTACCCATTTGAGATGGACTTTTGAAAGAAATATAGGACTTTTTACTCCTTTTATAGTTGAAAAAATCCCCATCAATCTGTGGGGAAGAAACATTTTACAACAATTAGGGTTAAAAATGAGTACTTCAGTTTTTTAGGCAGGGCTGCTGTTGAAGGCCTGCCAACACTTTTACCTGTTCCTATCCAATGGAAAATGGATACACCAGTGTGAATGGAACAGTGGCCCTTAGGTAGCAATAAAATTCAATCCTTATTAGATATAGTCCAGGAGCAACTTGACCAAGGACACTTAATATCTTTTCTAAGTCCATAGAATTCCCCAGTATTTGTTGTAAGAAAGAAATCTGGAAAATAGAGGATGTTGACTGATTTAAGAAAGGTAAAAGAACAGATGTAAACCAAGGGAACTCTTCAGTTGCACTTCCACCTCCTATTCAATTGCCAAGAGAATGGCCTCTTTGGGTTACAGACATTAAGGATTGTTTCCATACTATCCCCTAGATAAGGGGGATATGAAAAGATTTGCTTTTTCAGTGCCCAGCATTAACTTAGCTGAGCCTTATAAAAAATATGAATGGACACTTTTGCCACAGGGAATGAAAAACAGCCCTACTATGTGTCAAATGTATGTTGCTACTGTCCTTACTCCAGTTAGAAAAGCATTTCCAAAAGTAATGTTATTACATTACATAGATGATATAATGGGATATGCACCTGAGGAACAAATGTTAGAAGCATGTTTACAAAAGTCCATAGAAACACTAAGTAACTAAAAATTGTACATATCTCCAGAAAAAATTCAAAGACATGCTCCTTTTCAATATTTAGGCTATGAAGTATACCCTAAGGTAATTACAGTACAAAAACTGTACTTAAGAACAAAGAAGGGGGGGCAAAGCCAAGATGGTGGAGAAGGCACACATGACTCTCTAAACTCCTCTCATTACCCTCATAACCAACTATTTAATCCAGCCTCAAAAATAACTCTTTACTGCTTAAATTCATGAAGATTAGAAGTACTACAATTTACCAGCTGAAGTCAATCTGGAAGCTCACTAGAAAAGGTTTGTCCTGAGGGGCCAGGAACAGACTAGCACAGGCAGCAAGAGACTAGCATCCTGAGCAGACCAGGGGCAGGGGTGATCTCTGTGGCTAGAAAAGTTATAGGGACCACTCTGCTATAGGCTAACTGCTCTACCTTGACTACAAAGCAGTAAACTGGCAGAGAAATTAAAGCCTGAAACAAGGGTACTCTAAAAAACTCCAGAACCTAACCAGATCTGGCTGTAACTCCTCAAACCAGGAAGTGACTCAGGCAGAATTTAACTGCAGCCATATCCTGCAGTTTGAGGCGTTTGCTGGGGCACTTACTAATCTGCATGGCAAGGGGGCATAGTCTGGGCAGTTTCTAATCGGCAGAATGGGAGGGCTTGGCCTGGGGCAATAGAACTTCCCCAGCATACTGTGCTTCCCTGGCAGATATCTTCGGTTCCTGCAAATTCATTCACTGCTCAGCTGCTAATACCCACAGCCCCAGGGTGGGATTTGGCTTGGGAAGTGAAACTCTCACTGCTCAGTGTCTAGCCTCAGGGCAGTCATTTTCTCACACAGCAGGGGTTCTTTGCAGGGCACTTTCCCAGCCCAGCCCTGCAGGCCTGAGTTACTCCCAGGTGGGGAACTCTTTCCCAGAGCACTCCAGTACCTTGCTGCTTTTTGTACAGCTGGCAGGACATCTACCCGTCCATACACCTTTCACTGCTCTGCAGAGGAAGCTGGTAACCTCCTGGCTCTGAAAGCAGACCTTTCAGGCTTTAACAAAATGAGTAAAAAAATCAAAAGAACAATTGATAGCTTTTATACAGAAAGAGAACAGCTTTTCAACCCTGAAGAGACTAGTAGCAGACAGTCTCCAGATAATTGTTGGTCTCCAATACAAAAGGCTCTCCTAGAAGAGATTATTAAAAACCTTAAAAGAGAACTAAAACAAAAATGGGGAAAGGAAAGAGAAGCAACAACTTCCTAAAATGTGAATTGGAAAAGATAAAAAACTCCCAAGAAGTGCAGGGAAACAGAATTTGCGAATTGGAAAAAGAAAATAACTCACTAGGAAAAAAAAATAGTGAAATGGAAAAAAATTCCATAGAGCAAAACAACTCAATTGGACATATACAAAAAGAAATTTTAAAAAAGCTAATGAAGAAAATAACTCACTAAATATCAGAACTGAACAAATAGAAATGACTGATTCATTGAGACATCAAGAATCAGTCAAGCAAAACCAAAAAAATGAAAGATTAGAAAAAATGTCAAATATTTACTTGGAAAAACAACAGACGTGGAAAATAGATCTAGGAGAGATAACCTGAGGATCATCGGACTACCAGAAAATTATGATGAAAAAAAGAGCCTAGATACTATTTTACAGGAAATCATCAAAGAGAACTGTCCAGAAGTAATAGAACCGGAAGGGAAAATAGGCGTTGAAATAATTCATCCAACACCTTCTGAAAAAGACCCTAAAATAAAGACTCTGAGGAATATTGTGGCCAAACTTCAGAATTTTCAGACTAAAGAAAAAATTTTACAAGCAGCCAGGAAAAAACAGTCCAAATACCGAGATGCCACAATAACAGTCAAGCAAGATCTGGCTGCCTCAATATTAAAGGATCAAAGGGCCTGGAATCAGATATTCCGAAAGGCAAAAGAGCTTAGAATGCAGCCAAGAATAAACTACCCAGCTAAGCTGAGTATTTTTTCCATGGAAGAAGATGGACATTTAATGAAATAGAGGAATTCCCTCTGTTTCTAAGGAAAAGACCAGACTTAAACAAAAAAATGTGATCTGCAACAATAGGAATCAAGAGAAGTAGAAAAAGGTAAAAGGAACTCTTGAGAACTGTATTTCTGTTGTGGATATACATAAAAACCATATGTATAATTTGATTTTACTGATATAACATAAAAAAGGGAAGTAGAAATGGAAAGGGGATAGTGTCAGAAAAAGGGAAGAGGGGAGATAAAAAAAGGGAAACTACATGCGACAATGAGGCAAAGGAAATCTATCATATCTGATGGAACTTAGAGAGGGGAGGAACATTGTGTGAATCCTACTCTCATCAGAGTTGGCTCAAAGAGGAAACAATTGACATATTTGTTTTACAGAGATTCTCCTCACACTTCATTAAAAATTGGGAGAGGAAAAGGGAGAAGGAAAAAGAGTGATAAGAGAAGGGTACAAGAAAGGGGAAGGGATTCAAAGGGAGGAGGGAGGGATACTAAAGAGGGAGATCTGCGTGATGTTAGTGGGACCAATAAATTTAATACTAGGGAAGAAGGGAAGGAGGGCAAGAAAAAGAAAAGTATGATCTGGTGATATTAGGATGGCAGGAAATATAGAATTGGTTATTTTAACTGTAAATGTGAATGGGATGAATTCTCCCATAAAGAGGAGGCGGATAGCAGACTGGATCAAAAGTCAGAACACTACAATCTGTTGTTTACAGGAAACACATTTAAAACAGGGAGATACATACAGAGTAAATGTAAAAGGCTGGAGCAGAATCTATTATGGTTCAGGTGAAGTCAAAAAAGCAGGGGTAGCCATCCTTATCTCAGATCAAGCAAAAGCAAAGATTGAGCTAATTAAAAGAGATAAGGAAAGAAACTATATCTTGCTTAACGGTACTATAGACAATGAAGCAATATCAGTATTAAACATATATGCACCAAGTGGTATAGCATCTGACTTCCTTAAAGAGAAGTTAAGAGAGTTGCGAGAAGAAATAGACAGCAAAACTATAATAGTGGGAGATCTCAATATTGCACTCTCAGATTTAGATAAATCAAATCACAAAGCAAATAAGAAAGAAATTAAAGAGGTAAATAGAATATTAGAAAAATTAGGTATGATAGATGTCTGGAGAAAACTGAATGGTGACAGAAAGGAGTATACTTTCTTTTCAGCAGTTCATGGAACCTACACAAAAATTGACCATATATTAGGACATAAAGATTTCAAAATTAAATTCAGGAAGGCAGAAATAGTAAATGCTTTCTTTTCAGATCACAATGCAATAAAAACTACATTCAACAAAAAGTTAGGTGTAAATAGATTTAAAAGTAATTGGAAACTAAATAATCTCATCTTAAAGAATGATTGGGTGAAACATCAAATTATAGACACAATTAATAATTTCACTCAAGATAATGACAATGATGAGACATCATATCAAAATTTATGGGATGCAGCCAAAGCAGTAATAAGAAGAAATTTTATATGCTTAGAGGATTACTTGAATAAAATAGAAAAAGAGAAGATCAATGAATTGGGCCTGCAACTTAAAAAGTGAGAAAAAGACCAAATTAAAAAAAACCCAATCAATTACTAAACTTGAAATTCTAAAATTAAAAGGAGAAATTAATAATATAGAAAGTAAAAAAAAAAACACAATTGAACTAATAAATAAAACTAAGAGTTGGTTTTATGAAAAAACCAATAAAATTGATAAACCTTTGGTAAATCTGATTAGAAAAAGGAGAGAGGGAAATCAAATTAGTAGTCTTAAAAATGACAAGGGAGAACTTTCCACTGATGAAGAGGAAATTAAAGAAATAATAAGGGTTACTTTGCCCATCTTTATGCCAATAAATTTGATAACCTAAGCAAAATGGATGACTACCTCCAAAAATATAGGCTTCCCTGATTATCAGAGGAGGAAGTAAATTGATTAAATAGTCCCATTTCAGAAAAAGAAATAGAACAAGCTATTAATCAACTCCCTAAAAAAAATTTCTGGGACCAGATGGATTTACATGTGAATTCTACCAAACATTCAAAGAACAATTAGCTCCATTGCTTTATAAACTATTTGAAAAAATAGGGAATGAAGGAATCCTACCAATAATTTTGGACTACCTCTTGGCTGCTGAGAAAGGCGCATGTGTGACTGTTGTTTACATACCCTCCTTCTAGGACTTCTGGAAATCTTATACAATACAATATTGATTCATATTGTTTTTTATACCACTACTTGCTTGAACAATTCATGTTTGTTATACCACATCAAGCCTGCACTGACTGTGGGGAGATTCATCACTAATAGCCTTTGTATTATTGCTATGTGCTTGTAGAATACCTCCCATGCTGATGGGTTTGTGCATACCTGTTTCTAATAAGACTGTTCAGCCCACAAACCCACTAGCAATCCCCACTTCCATTTGGTGCTTTTCATCTGTTTCTAATAAGACTATTCAGCCCACAAACCCACTAGCAATCCCCACTTCCATTTGGTGCTTTTTATCTCCCTTCCTGAAATATCAGGGAGAGTGGGATCATCTCCTTTTTAGTGCTTTCAACTCCCTTCCTAATAAATCGGGGTGGGGGATGGGTGATCACCTCCTTTTCAGTGTTTTCACCTCCTTTCCTGAGAAGTCAGGGAGGGCATGATCACCTCCTTTTTGGGGTTCTCAACTCCCTGAGAAGGTAGGGATGGCATGACCACCTGTGTTCTAAAACAAAAGAAAGCAGGAGATGTAAACGGCTGAAACTCTTAAGTAGATGCACTGAAGTCAGTTCAAGCACTTGAGGCTAATTACAATTGTACAATACTCTGTAACTATATGCTTGGAAAATGGCCCTTCCCACTATCCTGTGCTGGCTCGATAATTGGTATATACAGAGAATTGTAGGAGGGACTAGGGGGTGGAGTAAGACTAGTCAGAGTCAGTTCTGGGCAGAGACTAGAGGAGAGGTCGTGGAGATTCTGTGTCCATCCAATTCACTTCTACCCCTAAAGACCAAGAATAAAGATCAAGGACTTTTGCTTATCCTGACTCCAACTGATTCTAAGGTATCCAGGGTACTAACGCAGTCATCACAGCAAGCAATCCAATATATGTTAACAATATTAAAATATATGTTAAATCCAAAATATGTAAACATATTTATACAATTATCTTGCTGTACAAGAAAAAAATCAGATCAAAAAGGAAAGAAAATGAATAAGAAAACAAAACACAAGCAAACAATAAAAAGAATGAGAATATTATGTTGTAATGTATAATCAGTTCCCACAATCCTCTCTCTGGATGTTGATGATTCTTTTCATCACAAGATCATAGAAACTGGTTTAATCATCTCATTGTTGGAAAGAGTCATATTAATCAGAATTGATTGTCATATAATGTTGTTGCTGTAAACAGTGATCTCCTGCTTCAGTTCAATTTACTTTGCATCAGTCTCTCCAGGCCTCTGTAAGATCATCCTGCCAATCATTTCTTATAGAATAATAATATTCCATAACATTCATATGCATTAACTTATTTAGCCATTCTCCAACTGATGGATATCCACACAGGTTTAAGTTTCTTGCCACTACATAAAAGGTTGCCATGAACATGTAGGTCCTTTTCCTTCCTTTAAGACCTTTTTGAGTTATAGGTCCAGGAGAAATACTGCTGGATCATAGAGTATTCACAGTTTGATTTTTTTTTTGAGCATAGTTCCAAATATGAAAGTTTTATTGAGTGTGTGTGTCTGTATTTGTGTATATGTGCAAATGTGTGTGAGCAGCTGATATGTCTTCTCTATTAATCTGACCAATGTTCTAACTTAAAAGCTAAAATTTATATTTTGGAGGAAAAAAAAAAAACTATTTATTTAGGTTAAAAACCAAAAAGTACTTTTCTTTTGAGACTATTTTCAAATATTTACTCTCCCTTTCACTTTAAGATAATCTATAGGGGTAAGTTATTCCTTTCCCTTCCCCAGTACCTTGCAATAAAATTTTCAACTACTCAAGCTGTCCTGAGCCAGGAAATTGAGCCTCTGACTGCTTCTTTTGCCTTTTCCAAGCACAGGTCAGCAGCTAATAATTCTGATAATGCCTATATTGAGCATTACTTTGTGAGTTTAAGAATTGCTGCGTCAGATCCTACCTAGGCATTCCCAATCAGATTCTTAATGGGACAATGACCACTTTGAGAATCATGCTATATCTGAAGGAATAATGTGAGTCATACCATGGTTACAAAAACTACTTCTTTGAGTTGTATAGAGACCACAAGGTTCAGGTAAATAGGAAATATCTATGCATCTTTACATTCTATGGGTTGAATATAATAAAAGTAGTATGAAAGTAATGAGCTAAGATGGTGGAGGAAAGTACTCTCCTGAACTTTTCCAACATTACTTTCAAGCAATTTTAAAATAATTCCTTAAAAAAAGAATTCAGGAATAACAGATTCCTGAAAAAAAAAGAATTGGGATAAAACAAATTCCTCAAAACTTACAATGTTGGCAAAAAAAGGTCTGTGTCACTGGACTGAAAGTGGAGTGCAGTTGAGTACAGGCTTCATTTCAGCAAACTAGCTGAAGTTCTCAGGAAATAAATTAATCTGTAGCTTCTAGAGATCTTGAACCACAGAAGATAAAGTCCTTTTTGGTGATGGATATAGAACTTTGTTGTATTACATAGTTACACATCACAGTCTCAGGTTGACAAGGAGCCCTTTCACCCAATAAGGTTTATCTCTGCCATAGGGGAAACCTGGTTACAGTGGTAGATCAGAAAACAGGGCTTGTGGTCACTTACAAATCAGAACACAGGCAAGGAGATCACTGACTGCACTTCAGGTGATGCTACCTTGGAAGAACTGAAAACTCAGGAGTAGGGCTCAACTCTAACAAAATGTTACAAATCAATAAATAGTCTGGGAAAATGAACAAACAATAACAAAAAAAGGAATCTGACCTAGAAAATTACTATGGTTACAGGAAAGAATAAAATATAAACTCAGAAGAAGATAACAAATTCAAAACAGCTTCATGCAAAACTCCAAAGAAAAATGTGAATTGGTCTCAAATGCCAAAAGAATTCTTGGAAGAGTTCAAATAGAATTTTAAAAATCAAATATGAGAGGCAGAGGAAAAAATGAGGGAAAATCAGAATGATGCAAGAAAATCATGAAAAAGGAATCAACAGCTTATGTACAGGAAGTTTTCACATGAAGAAATCTAAGATATCAATAGTCATTGGAAATATGCTCTAATAACTATTTATTAGAGAATTGCAAATTAAAACAACTCTGATATACTACCTCACATGTCTGATTGGCCAATATGACATAAAAGGAAAATGACAATTATTGGAGGGAATATGAGAAAATTGTGACACTAAAGCAGTGTTGATGGAGTTAAAATTGATTCAATTATTCCAGAGAACAATTTAGAATTATATGCAAGAAATGTAAATCCATGCATACTCTTTAACTTAAAAATACTATATTAGGGCTGTATCCCAAAAAGATAAAAAACGAAAAGGACCTATATATACAAAAATGTTTATAACAGTTTTTTTTTTTTTTTTTTTTGTGATGTGAAACAACTGGAAATAGAGTACTGTATTAACTGAGGAAAGGCTGAATAAATTATATATCAGTTTGATGGAATACAATTTTTTTTTGCTTTTTACTTTCAAAACATATGCATTGTTTTCAACATTTATTGTAGAGGGCTGAAACTATTGAGTCGATGCACTGAGGTCAGCACTGCCGAGCACTTGAGGCTAGCTACCAATTGGACAATACTCTATTACCTATGGGTATGTGGTTGGAAAATGGCCCTTTCCATTATCCTGTGCTGGCTCAATGATTGGTGTATACAGAGGATTGTAGGAGGGGGCGGAGTAAGACTAGCCAGAGGCACTTTTGCGGTAGATGAGAAAGAATACTGTCATGCAGATTCTACTTCCATCCCCTTCACTTCTATCCCTAAAGACCAATAATAAAGACTAAGGACTTTTGCTTATCCTGACTGATAAGCAGTCTGACTGAGTCTAAGCTATCCTGGGTGCTAGTGCGGTCATCACAATTTACCTTTCAAAAATTTTTGTTCTAAATTTTTTCTCCCTCTCTTTCTTTGTCCCCTCCCTTAGACAGCAAATAGTTTAATATATTTTAAACATGTGCAATTCTTTTATACATATTTTCACAATTATCATGTTGCACAATAAAAATCATATCAAAAAGGAAAAAGAAAAAGTAAATAAAAAGCAAGCAAACAACAATGAAAAAGGTGAAAATACTATGTTGTGAATCACAGTCCTCTTTCAGATGACTCTCTATATCATGTCTATTAGAATTGACCAGAATCATCTCATTGAAAAGAGGCACGCCCATCAGAATTGATCATCACTTAATCTTGTTCCTGTGTACAATGTGCTCTTGCTTCTACTAATTTCACTTAGCACTAGTTCATGTAAGTCTCTCCAGACTTTTGTGAAATCATCCTGATTTTTTCTTATAGAACAATAATATTCCATAACATTCATATACCATAATATATTTAGCCATTCTCCAACTGATGGACATCCACTCAGTTTCTAGCTTCTTGACATTACAGAAAGAGCTACTACATTTTTTTTTTGTACATGTGAGTCTTTTTTCTTTTTTTATGTACCCTTTGGGATACAAGCCCAGTAGAGACACTGCTGGATCAAAGGATATGGAGTTTGATAGCCCTTTGAGCATAATTCCACATTGCTCTCCAAAATGTTTGGATCAGTTCACAACTGATGGAATAGTATTTTGCTATAAGAAATGATAAGCAGAATGTTTTTGGGGTAAAAAAACAAACAAACCTAAAAACACTGACATGAACTAATGAAAAATGAAGCAATCAGAACCAAGAGAACAGTGTACAAGTAACAGTAAGTTGAGTGAGTGAATCTCATTGTGGGAAGACATAAATAAAAGTCATGCATCATGAAGAGAAAATAATGGATTTCATCTGCATTCTTGGAAGGGACTCTCAAATAGATGATCTCATTGATTCATTTGAGAGAATACTGTATACATAATTACTTGATTCATGCTAGAGACGAGGTTCTTTACAGAGAGTAAGAAGAACAAAAACATCAAAATGGTCTTTGCTTAATTTTTCTTATTTTCATATAAAATGTAGGTTGGAACTTGATGGCTGCTCAGGTTTCTTTCCCCTCGAAATCTATGATTTTTTTGATGTTTCCTTGGTCCATGGTTAAGATTGAAATACCATAACTTGCCCAGGGTTACATACCAACAAATTTTTTCTATTATCTTCACTTTCTTTCTCCCTCAACGAATCTCAATTTTGTCTTTATCTTCTGCTCCATTTTGCTATTTATTATATATATGTTGTGGACAGCACATCTGTCACCTGATTTCTATTACAATTGAGGGAGCTAGCTATGAAGATATTCATTTTTTGTTATTATAGTTTTTTATTTACATGATATATGCATAGGTAATTTTTCAGCATTGACAGTTGCAAATCCTTTTGGTCCAACTTTTTCCCTCCTTCCCCCTACCCCTTTCCTCAGATGGCAGGTTGACTAATACATGTTAAATATGATAAAGTATAAGTTAAATACAATATGTGTATACATGTCCAAACCATTATTTTGCTGTACAAAAAGAGTCGGACTTTGAAATAGTATACAATTAGCCTGTGAAGGAAATCAAAAATGCAGGCAGCCAAAAATAGAGGGATTGGGAATTCTATGTATTGGTTCATAGTCAGAAGATATTCATTTTAATCTAGCACAAGAGAATGCAGCATTTGAAGGTAAGACCAATTTAATAATCAACATTGAAAAATAATGATTTTATATTCAGAATTTTTAATTTTTGGCTATATAAAGTACCTAGCAATTAATTATCTTCAATAACAATGTCAATGATTTGATTGGAAATCAAATTTATGTTGTAGAAAGGGTCCTGACCTCAGTCACAAGACCTGGGTATGAAAACTGTCTGAGGCACTAAATGTGTGACCTTGAACAAATCATCTATCATGTCTAAATGTATACATTGTATATAAAATTATGAATTCCGAGTATATGACCTCTAAATTCCTTTCTGGTAATATTCCTATAGGTCTGTGATTCTGGGATTATTTACTAATCATCATTTAATATAGCCTTGCAAGCCCTTCATTTAAATCCCCAGCTTGTAATAGAAGTAGCATTCTTTGTACAGGAATGACCAATTTTGTGGCAATGTTAATTTATTCTGGAATCATTATATCTGGGTTTCAAATCTTGACAATCTTGTTGACTACTTGTGTGACTTTAGGCAAATCACTTAACCTTTTTGGATATTAATTTCCTCACCTATTAAAAGTGAAGAGGGGTTAAATTCAATTATCTTTAAGGCCTTTTTCAAGTGTAAAAGAAATAAAAATGAACTTCAGACTTGCTGTGGATTGTTCATCCTGTAGGATAGTACAAAGTCACAGTTACACAGTTTTAAAAGAGACTTGGTGATTTCTTGTGGTTGATAAATTCTTTCAGTCATATTTGACATTTTATGAACCCATATGGTCTTTTCTTGACAAAGGTACTGTAGTGGTTTGCCATTTATTTTCCAGTTCATTTTATATATGTGGAAACTGAATTAAATAGGATTAAGTGACTTGTCCAGGGAGAGACAGCTAATAAGTATCTGGGGCCACATTTAAGCTCATGGATTTGAATCTTCCTGATTCTAAGCTTGGTGTTCTATACATTGTGCCACTAAGCTGCACCCCCTGGTGATTTGTTAGAAATGGTTTAAATTATATAATACCATAGGGGAAGATATAAGTATGTTAAAATCTCTAGAATGGGGAGGAATATGTACATCAATGATATATTATATTTGAGTTTTTTATCACAAAATAATTATAATTGACTCCAATTACTTGAAATGTAGCTATGTGTATATGCTAATATATTATATATAATATGACTTAATATGCCTTTATACCATAAATTATATGAAAACATGTATATATGAAAATAATGGAATTAATTATTTAGGATCTAATTATAAACATATTTAATTTATATACTATAATTATTTGGGATCCAATAGAGGTATTATATATGTCCTTATGTAATATTGAGATAGTTTGATGCAGAAGACAGAGAGCTGATTTCAGATCCATTGCTGCCCTGAAATGGTGAAAGTAGTATAATTCACCTATGAGGATTGTATATCTAACGAATTGACAATTCCAAACTCTAAATTGTGAATGTCCATGATTTCTACAATCAGTGTTTTCCCCAGTCTTCTGTCTCCTTAGTGCCTTTTCTCACTTGGTTATTTCCAAGTTGTCTTGCATTTCATCTTCTCCATTAGGTTGAGAGCTCCTTGAAATCAAATACTGTCTTTTACTTTTCTTTGTAATTTCTATTTTTAAGCTTTTTATTTTCAAAACATATGCATGGATAATTTGACAACATTGACCCTCGCATAGCCTCATGTTCCAAATTTTTCCTTCCTTCATCCTACCTCCTCCCCTAGATGGCAAGCAATTCAATATATGTTAAACATGTTAACTTATATGTTAAATCCAATATATATAAACACATTTATACAATTCTCTTGCTGCACAAGAAAAATCAGATAAAAAAGACAATAAATGAGAAAGAAAACAATGTAAGTGAACAACAACAAAAAGAGTGAGAATATTATGTTGTGATTCACATTCAATTTCTACACTCCTCTTTCTGGGTGTAGATGCCTCTTTTCATCACAAAATCATTGGAATTGATATCAATTATCTCATTGTTGGAAAGAGTCAATTTCATTGATTGTCATATAATATTGATGTTGTCAAACACAATGATTTCCTGGTTCTGCTCATTTCATTTAGCATTAGTTCATGTAAATCTCTCCAGGCCTTTCTAAAATCATCCTCCTCATCATTTCTTATGGAACAATAATATTTTATAGCATTCATAACTTACCTAGCCATTCTCCAATTAATGGGAATCCACTCAGTTTCCAGTTTCTTGCCACTATGAAAAGGGCTGCTAGAAATATTTTTGCACATACGAGTCTCTTTCTTTCCTTTAAGATTTCTTTGGAAGTTTTCAAACTATGCATACCCCTTGATCCAGCAGTGTTACTACTGGGCCTATATCCCAAAGAGATCTTAAAGAAGGGAAAGGGTCCTCTATGCAAGAATGTTTGTGGCAGCCCTCTTTGTAGTGGCCAGAAACTGGAAACTGAGTAGATGCCCATCAATTGGAGAATGGCTGAATAAATTGTGGCATATGAATATTATGGAATATTATAGTTCTGTAAAAAATGACCAGCAGGATGATTTCAGAAAGGCCTGGAGAGACTTACATGAACTGATGCTGAATGAAATGAGCAGGTCCAGCACTAATACATTGTTGGTGGAATTGTGAACACATCCAACCATTCTGGAGAGCAATTTGGAACTATACTCAAAAAGTTATCCACTGTGCATACCCTTTGACCCAGCAGTGTTACTACTGGGCTTATATCCCAAAGAGATCATAAAGAAGGGAAAGGGACCTGTATGTGCATGAATGTTTGTGGCAGCCCTGTTTGTAATGGCTAGAAACTGGAAACTGAGTAGATGCCCATCAATTGGAGAATGGCTGAATAAATTGTGGTACATGAATATTATGGAATATTATAGTTCAGTGAGAAATGACCAATAGGACGATTTCAGAAAGGCCTGGAGAAATTTACACAAACTGATGCTGAGTGAAACGAGCAGGGCCAGGAGATCATCATATACTTCAACAACAATGCTATATGATGATCAATTCTGATGGACCTGGCCATCTTCAGCAATGAGATGAACCAAATGAGTTCCAACAGAGCAGTAATGAACTGAACTAGCTATGCCCAGCGAAAGAATTCTGGGAGATGATTAAGAACCATTACATTGAATTCCCAATCCCTATATTTTCACCTGCCCACATTTGGATTTCCTTTACAGGCTAATTATACAATATTTCAGAGTCCGATTCTTTTTGTACAGCAAAATAACTGTATGGACATATATACATATACTTCAACATATTTAACATGTATTGGTCAACCTGCCATCTGGGGAAAGGAGTGGAGGGAAGGAGGGAAAAAGTTGGAACAAAAGATTTTGCAATTGTCAATGCTGAAAAATTACCCGTGCATATATCTTGTAAATAAAAAAGCTATAATAAAAAAAAAAAATCTCTTTGGGATCTAGACCCAATAGAAACATTGCTGCATCAAAGTATACACAGTTTGATAACTTTCTGAACATAGTTCCAAATTGTTCTCCAGAAAGGCTGAATCCATAACAACTCCACCAATAATGTATTAGTGACCCAGTTTTCCCACATCCCCTCCAATGTTCATCCTTGTCTTTTCCTGTCATCTTAGCCAATCTGAGAGGTGTAGACTGGTACCTCAGAGTTGTCTTAATTTGTATTTCTCGGATCAACAGTGATTTAAAGCACCTTCTCATAAGATTAGAAATAGTTTTAATTTCTTCATCTGAAAATTGTCTGTTTATATCATTTGACCATTTGTCAATTGGAGAATAACTTGGATTCTTATAAATTTGAGTCAATTCGTTATATGTTTTAGACATGAGATCTTTAAAAGAACCCTTAAATATGAAAATTATTTCTAATTTATTTCTTCCTTTCTAATCTTGTCTGTATTTATTGTGTTTTTACTTAACCTTTTTAACTTATTATAATCAAAATTGTCTCTCTGGTGTTCAATTATGAGTTCCAGTTCTTTTTTGGACAAAAATTCCTTCCTTCTCCACAGATCTGAGAGGTAAACTATCCTATATTCCTCTAATTTACTTATATCACTCTTTATTTCTAAATCATGAACCCCTTTAGATCTTATTTTGGTATGTGGCATTAGGTATGGGTCAATCCCTAACTTCTTATATACCAGTTTTCAATTTTCTCAGCAGGTTTTGTCAAATAGTGAGTTCTTATCCTAAAAGCTGGTGTCTTTGTTTGTAAAACACTAGGTTGCTAACGTTATTGCCTATTTTGTCCTGTAATCCTAACTTATTCTACTGATTGACTACTCTATTTCTTAGCCAGTACCAAATGATTTTGATGGCTTCTGCTTTAAAATAGAGTTTTAGGTATGGAACAGCTAGATCATCTTCATTTGCATATTTTTCATTAATTTCCTTGAAATTATTGACCTTTTGTTCTTCCAGATGAACTTTGTTACTATTTTTTCTAGATCTGTAAAATAATTACTTGGGAGTTTGATTGGTATGGCACTAAATAAGTAGATTAATTTAGATAGTATTGTCATTTTTTATTATATTTGTTCCGCCTCTGTATAAGCACTTGATATTTTTCCAACTGATTAGATCTGACATTATTTTGTACTTGTGTTTGTATAGTTCCTGACTTTCCCTTGGCAGATAGATTCACAAATATTTTATGTTATTGACAGTTATTTTGAATGGAACTTCTTTTTGTATCTCTTGCTGCTGGACTTTGTTGGTGATATATAAAAATGTTGATGATTTATATGGATTTATTTTGTATCTTGCAACTTTGCTAAAGTTGTGAATTGTTTCTAGTAGCTTTTAGTTGATTTTCTAGGGTTCTCTAAATATACCATTATGTCATCTGCAAAGAGTGATAAGTTGGTTTCCTCATGACTTACTTTAATTCCTTTAATCTCTTTTTCTTTTCTTATTGCCAAAGCTAACATTTCTAATACAATGTTGAATAGTAATTGTGAGAGTGGGCAGCAATTTTTCACTCCTGATCTTATTGGGAATAGTTGTAGTTTGTTCTCATTACATATGATGCTTGATGATAGCTTTAAGTAGATGCTACTGATCATTAAAAAAAAAAAAAAGTCCATTATTCCTATACTCTATAGTGTTTTTAATAGAAATGGGTGTTGGATTTTATCATATGCTTTTTCTGTAACTATTGAGATAATCATATGATTTTTCTTAGTTTGGTTATTGATATAGTTGTTTATGCTGATAATTTTCCTAATATTGAACCAGCCCTGCCTTCCTATTATAAATCCTACTTGACCATAATGTATTATCCTGGGGATGACTTTCTGTAATCTTGTTGCTAATATTATATTTAACATTTTTGCACCAATATGCATTAGGGAAATTGGTCTATAATTTTCATTCTCTGTTTTCAGCTGGCCTGATTTAACTATCAGCCTTATATCTGGGTCATAAAAGGAATTTAGTAGTACTCCTTCTTTCCCTATTTTTAAAAATAGTTTATATAGTATTGGAATTAATTGTTCTTTGAATGTTTGGTAGAATTCACATGTAAATCCATTTGGCCCTGGAGATTTTTTTCTCAGGGAGTTGATTAATAGCTTTTTCCATTTCTTTTTCTAAAATGGGACTATTTAAATATTTTTTTTCTTCTTCAGCTAACCCAGGAATAGATATTCCTCTATTTCATTTAGATTATCAAATTTCCTGGCATGTACTTAGAAAAAATGACTCCTAATTATTGTTCTAATTTCCACTTCATTGGTTGAAAGTTCTCCCTTTTCATTTTTGAAACTAACAATTTGATTTTCTTCTTTCCCTTTTTTTTAAATCAAATTAACTAAAGGCTTATCTATTTTTTCCATAAAACCAACTTTTAGTTTTATTTACTAATTCAATTGTTTTCTTATTTTCAGTTTTATTTATCTCTCCTTCTATTTTCAGAATTCCAAATTTAGTATTTAATTGAAAGTTTTTAATATTTTTTCTAGTTTTTTTTTAGTTGTTTGCCCAATTCATTGATCTCTCTTTCTCTGTTATGCAAATAAGCATCTAGAAATATTAAATTACCCTTTATAATCACTTTGACTGTATCCCACAAATTTTGGTATGTTTTCTCATTATTGTTATTCTTTTGGATAAAACTCTTGATTGTTTCTATGATTTGCGGTTTCATCCATTCTTTAGGATTAGATTAAATGTCCAATTCAATTTTGGTCTATTTTCTCCTGGCTTTATTTTGCATGTGATTTTTATTGCATCATGATCAGAAAAAAAATGCATTTACTATTTCTGCCTTTCTACATTTGATTTTGAGGTTTTTATGCCCTAACACATGGTCATTTTTTTGTATAAGTTCCTTGAACCACTGAGAAAAAAGCAAACTCCTTTCTGTCTCCATTCAATTTTCTTCAAAGATCTATCATACTGAACTATTCTAAAATTTTGTTTACATCTTTAACTTCTTTCTTATTTATTTTGTGGTTTGATTTATCTAGTTCTGAGAGAGCAAGATTGAGATCCCCCACTAGTATAGTTTTGCTATCTATTTCTTCTTGCATCTCTCTTAACTTCTCTTCTAGGAATTTGGATGTTATTTCCCTTGGATTCATATATGTTTAGTATTGCTATTGCTTCATTATTTATGGTAACATTTAGTAAAATATAGTTTTCTTCCTTATCTCATTTAATTAGGTCTATCTTTGCTTGTATTTGATCTGAGATCAGGATTGCTACCCTTGCTTTTTGTACTTTGCTTGAAGCATAATAAATTCTGCTCCAGCCCTTTACCTTCACTTTATATGTATCACTTTGTGTTTCTTGTAAACAACATATTATAGGATTCTGGCTTTTAATCCAGTCTACTATCCACTTCCATTTTATGGGAGAGTTCATTCCCAAAGTTCTGTTTTCTGTTCTATTAGTCTTTCCATTTCTTTTTCCCCTATCCCTCCCACTTCCCTCTAAAGTGAGACAAGTTTTTCTGTGAAACCAAGTATGTCTAATACTCTCCCTTATAAGCGAATCTTAGGATGATAAGGCTCACACAGTGCTCATCCCTCTCCCTTTTTTCCCTCAATTATAGTAGCTTTTCTTTTGCTCTTCATGAGATGTAATTTCCCTTATTTTACTTCCTTTTCCCTCTTTTTCCAGTACTATCCCCTTTCCATCTCTAGTTTCTTTTTCATATTATCATAATGAAATCAAATTATACCCACATTCTCTAAATATACCCATAAAGGAAATGTAGTTCCCTATATTTCTTTCCTTTTTATCTTTTTATGCTTCTCTTGAGTTCTGTGTTTGGAGATCAAATTTTTTTGTTCAGTTCTGGTCTTTTCATTAGAAATAGGCGAAATTCACCAATATCATTGCATGTCCATCTTTTTCTCTGAAAGATGATGCTCATTTTAGCTAGATAGCTTATTATTGGCTAGATTCCAAGTTCCTTTGCTTTTCAGAATATCAGATTCCAGGCCCTTTCAATTTTTTAAGATGGAAGCTGCTAGGTCCTGGGTAATCCTAATTATGATTCCTCAGTATTTAA
Source organism: Antechinus flavipes (assembly GCF_016432865.1). Classification (NCBI taxonomy): domain Eukaryota; kingdom Metazoa; phylum Chordata; class Mammalia; order Dasyuromorphia; family Dasyuridae; genus Antechinus; species Antechinus flavipes. Next base: position 126,694,322 of record NC_067401.1, on the reverse strand, counting down.
ATTGTTTCTTTCTGACTGCTTGCAATATCTTTCCCTTGGTGCGATAGTTATAAAATTTAGCCACCATATTCCTTGGGTTCTTAATTTTAGGATCTCTTTTAGGAGGTGATTGGTGAATTCTTTAGATGGCTATTTTACCTTCTGAGTCTAAAATATCAGGGCAGTTTTATTTTATGATTTCCTGTAAGATATGACTAGGTTCTTTTTTTCATCATGGCTTTCAGGAAGCCAATAGTCCTTAGATTGTCTCTCCTAGATCTATTTTCCAGGTAAGTTGTTTTTCCTAGGAGATACTTCATATTTTCTTCTATTTTTTCATTTTTTTTTGTTTTTGTTTGACTGATTCTTGAAGTCATATTGAGTCACTCATTTCCATTTGTTCAATTATAATTTTTAGTGTATTATATTCTTCAGTTACCTTTTTAAGCTCCTTTTGTAATTAAATTTTTTGTTAATTGTATTCTTTTTCCATTTCAAAATTTTGCTTTCCAGTGAATTGGTGTCTTTTTCCTATTTTTTTATAGGACATTATATAATTTTTCCATTCCTTTTTGTAATGATCACATTTTAATTTCCCCAATTTTCTTCTAACTTTCTTTTAAGATCCTTTATGCAATCTCTCAAGAAAGACTTGTGAAATGAGGACCAGCTCATGTCTCCCTGTGGGGCTTCATCTGGAGTTGCTTTGCCTTTAGGAACCTTAGGATTTGAGGTCTGTTCTTCTCTCTCTACTTAAACGCTTTTTATGGTGAGAGTTCTTTTTGTTTTTTTATTCATTTTTTTAAGGCTTGAGGTCTGTTTAATACAAAAGAGTGACAACTGCTTTAATTTGTCCTAAGACGGTTTTGCTGATTTATTTCCAGTGTTGGGTCATAGTGGCTAGGACTTGCATTTTCCCAGGGCTCAGTGGTTTATGATTTGTTAAATTGGGCAAATCTACCAAACCACCTGCTTGCAACTGGTGTAGACTAGCCTAAGAGGCTCACAGAAGATTACCTGGTGTGTGGAAACTTCAATGCTCTGACTCTCCATCCCAGCTTCTTACCCTATTTCCCTGTGCTGTAGTCTGGACTACAGTGGACAGTCTGCCCATTTGAAATAGATCTGTTCTGAAATTCTTTCAAGATATCTTCTTCTGGAAATGTATTAAACTCCAAATATTTGTGGATATTTTAATTGCAAAATCAGTTTAGAGGGTTAATCTGCTATTGGTTTGACAGAAAATCAGAGGAGGTCACAGAAAGTTGTGTCTTCTCTTTGCCATCTTGGCTTCCTCCTTTTCTTTGTATTTTCAGCACTTAGTATACAGCCTGAAACATAGTTGATGCTTAATAAATTTTTATTGATTGAATTTTGCCTAGCTTTGTATGCAAGATGATTAACATAGAACCTGGAATATACTAAATACTTAATAACTATTTATTAACTCACTGATTTTACCTTTCTTGGTAACCTCTGTTCTTAGTATTGTGCCTGGTACACAGTAGGTGCTTGGCAATGTTTGCACCATATGGGTTGTGAAAAAGTAAAAGATATCGTGCATGTTTTCAAGATCAAATCCTCATTTTCCAGTACTTCTAATGTGTTCAGATAAGCAGACTTACACCAAAGCTGCTCGGAGATCTGATGATGGTATTGACAATGATGATGATGATGATGATGATGATGATGATGATAACACCAATGAGCATTTGTACAATACTTTAAGATTTTAAAATGCTTGAAATATATTATTTTATTTGATTTCACAATAAGCCTGTGAATTAGATTTCATTATAATATTTTATATTTTTAAAGGGGAATAAAGTAAAGGCAAGCAAAAGTTAAGTGATTTAAATGCTCAGAGGCAGATTACTAAAAAAGTTACTGAAGCAAAATTTGAGTTTATTTCCTCCTGACTCCAAGGATAACATTCTATCCACTCTGTCTGAAGAAATGAGAAATAGTTGTTTTTCTCTGCTTTTTTACATCATCAGATAATGGTATTATTAAGATATAGAGTTATGGATTTTGATGATTTAATATGAGATAGTAGGGGGGAGAAAGAACTAGTGCAAGAATGAGAAAACCATTTACCAAATATATGACTTGGAGTAATCCATTTAACATGAAAGCATTGTGGGCAATGGAAAGAGTGCAAGAAAAAGTATTAGAAAACTTTTATTTACCTTTCAGATGCTTCACAATCTGAGGTGATCTTGGGCATATCCCTTAGCCTTTCAAAGTCTCATTTTCCTTTTTTTATTATTTTTACAAGAATATTAGGGTTAAGTGACTTTCCCATGGTCACACAGGTAATAAATTTTAAGTGTCTGAGGTTAGATTTAAACTCAGGTTTTCCTGTCTTCAAGAGCCAGTGCTCTATCCACTGCACTATCTAGGTGTTCCTTTATACTATTCTTTTTTCTTTTTTTTTTTTGGTAATGCAATTAGAGAGTTAAGTGATTTGCCTAGGTCATATAATTAATAAATGTCTGAAGAAGGTTTTGAACTCAGGTCCTCCAGACTCCAGGACCAATGTTCTATCCACTGTACCACCTACCTTTCCCCTCTTTTCTTTGTTTTTTAAATTGATAGATTCAGAACAGATGATCTCAAAGATCCCTTCTCCATTTGAATCCCTTTTCTCCATCTTACTTTAATTTAATTTTACTTAAATGGGGGGCAAATGATATGTTTTTGTTCTACTTGTTACTTAGAGTTGTCATGGGAATCAATCGAGACAGTATATTTGCAGATAATTTGTAAGCATTATATTTTGTACTTATATGTGGTATCACTATCACCATCCCATCAGCATCATCTTAAAAAAAAAAACTAACAAACAAGCAAAAAAACTCTAGTATTTATACTGTGACTTAAGGTTTACAAAGCCCTTTGAATACATTATTTTCAATTTCTCACCACCTGGGTGATAAAGGTCTTGCAATCATCATTATCCTTGCTTTATAAATGAAGAAACAAAACCCCAGGAAAATAATAGATTTATTATAGTCAAACTACTAGTAAATATTTCAGAAGATAGATTTAAAATCGTCTTTCTGTCAAAAAGCCAAAAAACCATAGCTCTATTTACATTGCTTTGTTGCCTCATATCATTAAAATATCATCCTACAAGGCAGTCCAATTTGAAATGAGTGGCATTTGCCCCTTAGACAGCTAGATGGCTTAATGAATAGAGTATCAGGCCTAGAGTCAGGAGAATCTGAATTTAAATTCAGCCTTAGACTATGACTAGCTTTATTACCTTGGACAAATCATTTAGCTTTAACTTACCTCAGTTTCTTCATCTGTAAAATAGGGATGACAATAGCAGTATGTATCCCCTAGGATTAATGTAAGGATGAAATGACATATTTAAAAAATACTTATGCTGCCTAGTTTTTAGTAGGCACTTAATAAATGGACATTTGGATTCAAATCCTGGTTCTACCATTTAGTATTTATGTGATTGTGGGCAAATCATAATATCTCTAAGTTTCAGTTTGCTCATGTATTAATGAAAATAATTATATTGATTCCAGATAACTGATGAGGATTCAGTATAGTACATGGATGTCCATACACTGAGAATAAAGAGTGTTTTGGAAAGGACACAGCTAGGTTTCAAATCCTGGCTCTGATATTTACCAGCAGTAATACCTTGGTCATTAATTCTCTTTTCTGAGTCACATTTCCTCATGGTGAAAAATAATATATCAACCATCTCATGAAGGTTTTGTGAAGGTGAAAGATCAAATGAGAGGTATGCATGATAAACACTGTATAAGTATAAAGTGCTATATGAATATGGAGTCATTATAATTAACTCTTCAAGTTTATCATTTCATTAACATCTGTTAAAGAACATACATTTCACATCTTTCTCCTTTTTTTTTTTTTTACAGAGGTTGGTGTGAATGAATACATATTCTGTTAGTTGGTTTTCTGAGTTTTTTTTTTAATTTCCCAAGTGAAAATTATAATTAAGGGGATGGTGTAGTTAATTTGAACTAGAGAGAGTCAATTTTAAGTGTTCAGTTTGACAATTTATACCCCAGAAGATCTGAAATGCTACAAATTAGGGACCAACTTGTTATTTTGTTGATTTCTTAGACTTAAAATGTTAGAAAAAATTGTTAATAAAACCAAGTAGCCTTAAAAGTGTCAAGTGTATATTTTTGGGAGAAGGAGAAGAATAATTAAACATTTACTGACATACTTTTGATTGTAATAATAAATATAGGGACTTAAGAGTGCATTCTAAATGTGAAAACCTAATTCAAGGCAGTAAAAAACTTAAGAAAAATCATACATGGTTTTATGACTAAATTATACATACATCCCTAGATACAAATCTATATATCTGTGTTTAGAAGGGGAGAGAGGAGAAAGAAAAGGGAAGAGAAGAGAGGAGATAAGAGCATAGATTCAGAGTTGAGAGGGATAGTACATACCATCAAGGTCAATATCTTTATTATACTAGTGAAAAATCTGAGACACAGCGAGGTTACTTGATTTGTCCAGACTCACAGAACTAACATTTCTCTCTGGATTAGGATATGAAAGCAGATCTTCTTCATTCCAAACCAGCATCCTCTTCACTATGCCTCTAAAAACAAAAAGTGGTATTAGAGGCAGGGGAGGTATAAAAGGCTTCAGATATTATTTATTTTAGCCTCCATGTTGTACAAGGAAAGAAACAGGGTTAAGGAGGCCAAGACATTTGACATGGTTTGAAACATAGCAAATATCAGAGGAAAAGCATTTGAAACTCAGATCCGTTGATCTCCCCCAAAAGATTTGTATTTCCTGCTACTATAGTATAGGAATGGGAAGTTTGCTAGGATCAATTCTTTTTTCTCTACTAACCAATTAAAACAAGTAAAATGTTCTAAAATGCATAAAAATCAGTAATAATAGGAAGAGGAAAAGTGAAGAAACATACACCACAAGAAAGAACTTAGAGAAACAATAAGTTAAAGCTAATGTATCAGTTTCTTTCTATCTGAAGATGTTTTTGGATCTACTTTCATTGGTCTGCCATATGCAGATTATAATCAGTAAATCCTCCTAGAAGCATTTTTAGGTAATTTCCAAAAAAAAAAAACAAAACAAAATCCAACCCTTGTAAGTTTATTAAGGAGTTCTCTGTAATCAGAGCAAATGGAGAAGAGTAGGGAGCTCTACTGCTCTGGCCTTTCTATTTGGGCTTTTGCACTCAACATATCTAGAATCTAGGTAATTTCTAAAACAAAACAAAACAAAATCCAACCCTTGTAAGTTTATTAAGGAGTTCTCTGTAATCAGAGCAAATGGAGAAGAGTAGGGAGCTCTACTGCTCTAGCCTTTCTATTTGGGCTTTTGCACTCAACATATCTAGAATCTAGGTAATTTCTAAAACAAAACAAAACAAAATCCAACCCTTGTAAGTTTATTAAGGAGTTCTCTGTAATCAGAGCAAATGGAGAAGAGTAGGGAGCTCTACTGCTCTGGCCTTTCTATTTGGGCTTTTGCACTCAACATATCTAGAATCTAGGTAATTTCTAAAACAAAACAAAACAAAATCCAACCCTTGTAAGTTTATTAAGGAGTTCTCTGTAATCAGAGCAAATGGAGAAGAGTAGGGAGCTCTACTGCTCTAGCCTTTCTATTTGGGCTTTTGCACTCAACATATCTAGAATCTAGGTAATTTCTAAAACAAAACAAAACAAAATCCAACCCTTGTAAGTTTATTAAGGAGTTCTCTGTAATCAGAGCAAATGGAGAAGAGTAGGGAGCTCTACTGCTCTGGCCTTTCTATTTGGGCTTTTGCATTCAACATAGCTAGATCAGAGAAGCCCTTACTATAGACTAGAATAAAGTGGACATCCAATAAGAGTGAGAAAAAATACAGAACAAACTCAATTTTAAATACTTTGAGATACAACATTTAATTCTCAGAAGTGTCCTGGAGGTTCTACTCCCCTGCCATGACAAGCGTGACTGAGAGATTAAAGAAAGTCAATTACCAAATGAAAAATTGTACAAGATTAAAAAGTCCCAACTCAATCATCACTTGAAGAATTCCCAAAGTTGTTTCACAAGAATTTACCTTCACCTTCTGAGGAAAAGAAACTTTTTTTTTTCAAATGTTGGTAGCAAAAAGAAAACAATGGAGACCATGTAGCAAGTGTTAAGGAAGGGTCACAAGGGCTAGGCCTTCAGAAAAAAAAAAATAATTGTTGGTAAAACTTTAAAGTTTTAACAAAGCTCTATATAAAATAGCACCTATTTCAATCTGATCCAAAAGTAGCAAGGGAATTATGCAAATATATAATACAAAGAGATATGCCTCAATAAATAATGCTATATATATTACCCAAAGAATTGCTAGCTTATGTGGGTATAGAAAATCATGGTCCAAATCAGTGACAAAAGTTTAAAGTAAATGCCAATTAAAACCAAACAAAAGTTTCCTGTCATATTTTGAAAATTGCCAAAGATGATGAAAAAAAAAAGAAAAGAAAACATAGGAAAATAAAAATCGAAAGCACTATGAAAGACAGATACTTTAACATATTGTTTCAGAACTGTACATTAGTTTAATTATTTTAAATATCAACTTAAAATCATGCAATAAAAATGACTAAACTCTCCCTTTCTTTTGTCTCATAAATCTCACTCTTTGGCTTATATTCTGGAAACCAAGAGAAAGAAATACATATATATACATATATAGAGAAAGACAGAGACAGAGACAGAGAGACAGACAGAGAGATATGGAGATAGAGACAGAGAGATTGAGAAAGGCAGAGAAGCAAAAAGTGAAACAGAGACACATGGATAGAGAGGAAGAGAGACACAGAAAGAGAGACAGAGAAAGAAAGAAAGACATGCACACATGTAGATGCTCATTAAATGGGGAATGATTGGGGAAAAAAACAACTATGGTATATGAATGTAAGGCAATATTATGTAAGAAAAAAGAATATGAGTAATTTAAGGATAAAACATAATTTATACAATTAAACACATATATTTATATAAATTATAAAACTGGGAAAATTAAATAATTATGTGTAAGAGAAAACTGTATGCTACAGATATAACAATGCAAATTTAATATATATATGAAATATATACATATATAATAAAAGGAAACAAATTTCTGAGTAACTGTTAAATCATTGAAAGTCTGTGATAGTAGATAATGATTCATACTTTCCTGGCAAAGTGATGAAAGAATGTATATTATATACATTGCAGTTATAGTTAGGTGCAGTCATAGTATTGCTTATTTTCCCTTTGTTGTTGATTTTCACCTGGAAAGAAGGAATGGGGAAGGGAAAAGAATAAGCATTTCCCACGAGCCTACTATGTGCAGCAAGTCAACTTTTTTGGGTGAGATTTGAAATGATTGTATATAATACAAAGACAAAAGACATCAGCAAAACATTTTAAACCAAGTCAAAGAGACTCTATCTAATTATATGAATGATAAGTATAATGATATGAGGGAAGTAAATAGGGAGCGAAAAGTAAGCATTCACAAACTAAATAACTGTGAAAGTCAAGTTCTGGAAATATGTGGAAAGTGTGCTGGGCATTCTTTGTTTTTCTTCTACTTTTTCCCCCATTACCCCCAACCCCCCAAAAAACTTCAAACAAACTGGCACAGCATTCTTTGTTGGGGAATTATATGCCCTTTCATCCCTGTGAAATTTTGTGATATCTTAGAACTTAACTCTATGCTATGCAGAGTTTATACTTTAGAGACTCATATCAATGTCCTCATTTATAATCTCAAACATGAATCATAGACTATAAAACTCTTAGTTGATAATATAACACAGTGTTATATATGTGCCATATCTCGTGTAACTACCCAAACTTCCACTGTAAATAATTTTGTAAGTGCACTGCAAGGTTTTTCTGGTCTGGTATTCAAGAAATGAATGAGATGATGATGGAGAAAAAATATAGGTTATACTAGGGAAGCTGAGGGGATGTAATAACTCTCCTCTCCTTCAAGTAATTACACAACAAGTGAGGTGCTAGAGGTGAGTGTTAATGACTTAGGAGTCTGGCAAATGATTCAACTTTTTTTCCAGGTAGTCCATCATACATATTGTTATCCCTTGAAAATTGTCTGTAATGAATTGTTCCAATGTTAAATAGATGGCCACAAAATATATGGTCACCTTTAATTATAGTCAAACAAGGTGCCTTTACTTGAAAGATTGCTGTTGGGTTTCCCAAGTACTGCATAGACATCATGCTTGCCATACCAAAGAAGGCTCAAATGACCTTTCTTACACTTTGGCATATCTGTCTTTTCCCCATGATAAACAGTGATCACATGATGTAAACAGTGACAGGAATTAAAATGGAATGAAGACAGTACATGCATTAATAGAATCCAGGTTTTAAATTTTTGGTACCTTTTTAAAGTTAGTGTGAAATTCCTATCTAATTCAAGAGAAAAGTGAGGAAGACATTCAAAATGGAATGGAAATGTTGCCCAAATTTTAGGGATATGAAATATAATAACACAGGTGAAGCAGGACTATGATTTGCATCATTGGGAGGACAGATCAAATTGATTCATTTGAGAAACTTTTGGAAATTTTAAAAGCAATTTATTCACTTAATAAATTTCAGTATCTAAAGCACATGTTAATTATACAATGTGAGAATAAAGCTGTTCTCTAATTTATTCTTGGGCCACACAGAAGACTCTGGATTCATGAAGACTATTGGACCATAAATTCAGGCAGATTGTACCAAGTTAGAAAAGCTCTCTAAGGACTGACCTATCTAAGTATGAGAAAAATCATTACCAATAGGTTAACAATTTGGTTGTATGCTTTTTGACCATTACAAACTCATAGGAATATTTATTTTATGTAAGTTGAGATGGTTTTCCTTTAAAGAGGGCAGTCTAGCCCTAGGATTTAGTTGCTGTAGAGTTTTAGGAGCATAAAAATGAAGTCTATAGGCATTATCAGGTACCAACATCTGATAGAGTTCTTGATTCTCTTTGGAATAGCTTTCTGAGACATCAATGCTGCTAGAGGAAGAGCAGCTTTGGTTATACAATAATCATGCTTTATTATATATATAAATTGATTTTAGTGCCTGGTGTGGTTCTTGAGTGCTTCACTGCATTCTTGACCCAAGCCTGAATGAGTACACTGGCACAAAATAGGTAATTCTTAAGTATTACCCATAAAACTTAGAAAAATGCAAAAATTTTTTGGTTCTGTGAGACCTAATTCTTATCTTATGATAATGGCAGTCTGACAGAGAAAGAAATAGAGGGTGCTGAAAGAATTCTAGGATATTAAAAATATTTGCAACCATTAATTTACCCATTGATATTCTAAATATTACATCCTTGTCTAGTAGAATACCATAGGAAGTGTATAGTATCAGTTTTGAAGACAAAAGGAAGTTTTGAATAAAATATAGATGGCAGTTTATGCTTGAAGAGATAATTTTTTTTAAGCTGGTGGTGTTTTTTAATCATGTGTTTCATGGCAACAAATATATCATTTCATGGTATATAGTTATCTCATATTGAAGTGCTCTTAATAAGCCATTGTGCTAATATGTGTTATAGAAAATAAGAAGGAAGAGAAATTTTATAAGGAACTTAACAGGACCTTACAAATTAAATAAGCATAGCTTTTTTCCTTTACCACACAGATCAGTATAGAAGAAGGGGGTAGAAAGTAGATTTGAAAAAATGATTTAGGAGTAAGAAGCATGAATGATCAAATGTAAATTTTATCGAATATATGTACTTGCATACTTTTTATAAAATCGTAGTGAAGAAATGTAAAGAATACAAAGAAGCATGAGTAGATCTATAGGGATTGAGTCAGACTCAAGTAACAAATAATGTCATTTCTATATGATTTATCTGTGTACAATATAGGCTTATTTGAGAAAAGATTTTAAAAAATCAAAAATAGCAGAAAAATTAGAAGATACTGTACATGACTAAGACAACTCTAATATGGCCTATTTAAAAAAAAAAGCAATGTAAAAAAAATTGGAGACAGATGAAAGAACAAACTTGGAAACTGAATGTTACCTTTAAGTGAAATTTTAATAAAGACAAATCAATTACCACAATATGGAAATAAACAAAATATAAGTTTAAAAACATCTCTGTTTAAAACTTTTATACTCCTTCTCTAGCAAGGAGAGATGGCAACCAAGAGCCTTGATAGTGTAGAGCAGTGGTTCTCAAACTTTTGTTCTCAGTATCTTCATGTTGTTAAAAAACTATCGAGGATCTGTTCAAAAAGTTTTTGTTCACATGCGTTATATTTATAGCTATTTACTATATTAGAAATAAAAAAAATAATTTTGAATTTGTAGACACTCTGAAAAGGTTTCAGAGACCCCAAAAATTCTTTGGACTACACTTTGAGGACCACTGGTTTAGAGCCTTAATATATATTGTAAAATCATACAAACAAAAAAGAAATATTATGAGCATTCATCTCATGAAATAGTAAGAAAGAGTGAGACAGAAAAGAAGTTTACTGAAAGCTTGATATGTTTCAACAAAATAGAATGATTATGAAAGAATGAAACTGGGAGAAAGGTAGTGAAGGGACAAAAATGGAAAAAAAAATCTGACATTGTTTTAACTTTTAAAAATCTCTTTTCCACCATTAATTATAGTGAAGCCATCTCATTTGGTTTCTAATGTCTTAGGAATTAATATGCTATATGAATAATTAGAGATTGAACTAAAGAAAGTAAAAAATTGAAAGAACAGTTTGGCCAATATAGATAAAAGAGATGCATATCATGGGTGAAACCATTTTAAGAGCTTCGCTAGATCAATTTTTAAAGCACCCAAATGAAGGGAAGATTCCAAATATTTTAAACAAATAAGTAAAAAAAAAAGCATACTATATACCTTGTTTTTATCCCCCAAAAGTTGATTAATGGAATATAAAACTTGCAACCCATGTTTGCTGTCCCATATCTATAGAATATTTTTTGAGAATAATATAGTTTGCATATTATGTATACATATATATTCATACATGCATGTATATATATACACATACATATACATACTCATATATTCATATATATCACATATATTCTTATATATAATAAAATGATATCATGAAATATGTGAAAAGGGGAAAATTAATTCCCTCTCAATGATTAATATCAAGCAAAACATAAACAAGAACACACAAGGTTAGCAACAATATTTAACAGACAATCTAGTACTGAGTTCAAATAAAACTTGGGGATCATCCATATGAAAATGAAGAGTTTCAACACAATTAGTGTTCATTTTTTTTATATATGATACTATTGTTACCTTCATTCCATGCTCCCGCAGACCAGCTTTTATCTATAAAATAATAGAACTGTACTGAGAGACTGTTCTCATCAGTCAAACTTCTGACAATCACCATACTCACTCTAACTAGACTAGCCCAGATCCCACCATGCTGCTGCTATTATCTAAATATCCTCATGATATATACGCAAGATGTGTATACTGATCCAATCCTATATCCTTCATATGCATTATACTTCAAGTTTTAGATATGTAATCAATTACACTCCACAGTTCTTTTAAGTGCATACCTATTGTCATATAACTACATTCATCATGTTTAAAGTTATTCCTAACCATAACTCCTCTATGTAGTCAACACTCTTCTGTCTATGATATCTTTACTTATCATAATGTAAAGGTGGAGTCAGCATTGTTTTGGTTTTTTTAATTTATCTCTTTAGTATTCATTCATTAATTCATAAATTATTTTATTTTATTAACTCACTAAATAAATCCGTGTATCCATTTATATCCATTTCTTCATTATCAAAGAAGAAATGTTCAAGAAAAGTAGTATGAAAGACATGAGAGCCACACAGCCTCAAAAAAATTGGTGTATTGAACAGTTAGGAAATGATCATCTTTGTTACATTGGTATTCATGAAATGTTGAGAGATCCAAAGCAAGGCTTTCAGAATTGTGGGTGATCCCCCTAAAAAGATATGAATAGGAACAGCAAAACATGAGAAGTTATAGATGGATTCGTTTTAGCCTGTACCACTGAAAGTATAGTCACATTGAAGAGATCACTGAATCGTTAAAAAAGAAGAAAAATAATTAAATCAATTCAACTGAAATTAAGAGTAGAAGGGCCTTCTGAGGCCATCAAGTCCAATCTTCTCATTTTACAGATGAGGAAACTGTGGTCAAGGAATGTAAAATCACTGCTCAAACTCATGAAAGTGGTAGTAATTAGAGATGAGATTTGAACTCAAGTCTTCTGGCTTCAGAATTTGTGTTCTGACAGAGCATTGTGTTGATATTCAGTAACAAAGAAAACAAAGCCTCCAACTTTGAAGGTCTTAAGATCTTTTAAGGGTTAAAAGACCCTTGAAATAATCTTTATTAACTGGTTGAATGATTGGTTTTTTGCACTAACTTTTTTTACCTTTTTAAATTTTTTATTTATTTTATTTTTAATCTATGGATAAAACGAGCATTTCTATAGCAGTATAATAAAAAGATTGCACAGAAAATTGAAAATCTACCACAGACAACCTGTCATTTCTCTCAAAGTTAAAATAAAGTTAAACTGGTCTCTTTTTATTATTATAACTTTTTATTGACAGAACATTTGCCTGGGTAATTTTTTACAACGTTATCCCTTGCACTCACTTCTGTTCAACTTTTCCCTTCCCTCTGTCCACCCCCTCCCCCAGATGACAAGCAGTCTTATACATGTTGAATATGTTATAGTATATCCTAGATATAATATATGTGTGCAGAACCTCACAGTTCTCTTGTTGCACAGGGAGAAATGGATTCAGAAGGTAAAAATAACCTGGGAAGAAAAACAAAAATGAAAACAGTTTACACTCATTTCCCAGTGGAACTGAGTTAGATCTTCTCTTTGTCGAAGATATCCACTTCCATCAGAATACATCCTCACACAGTATTGTTGTTGAAGTATATAATGATCTCCTGGTTCTGCTCATTTCACTCAGCATCAATTCATGTAAATCTCTCCAAGTGTCTTTCATCTTGCTGGTCATTTCTTACAGAACAATAATATTCCATAACATTCATATTCCACAATTTACCCAACCATTCTCCAATTGATGGGCATCCATTCATTTTCCAGTTTCTAGCCACTACAAACAGGGCTGCCACAAACATTTTGGCACATACAGGTCCCTTTCCCTTCTTTAGTATCTCTTTGGGGTATAAGCCCAGTAGAGACACTGCCGGATCAAAGGCTATGCACAGTTTGATAACTTTTGGGGCATAATTCCAGATTGTTCTCCAGAATGGTTGGATTCATTCACAACTCCACCAACCATGCATCAGTGTCAACTGGTCTCTTTTTTGTCTTCTCTGCTCTCAATCTCATCCCATTTCAGTCAGTTTTCCCCAGTGGCTGGTTAATTTTCTAAAATACTAGTTTTGTTATGTTACCCCCACTCAAATTGTTCCCCCTTTTTTCCCTAATGGCACCATTACCCAAAGGACAAACGTTGCCTTCCTTGGCCTATACTTTAAGGCTCTCCCCAATCTGCCCCAAACTTACTATTTTATCTTTTCCAATTAAACTATTCTTGGCATAGTCTGAGAATGATATATTTGTCCTCTTTCAAATTTTTGTAACATCAATTTCCCCACTTAAATGTATCTCTTCTTATCTAAATGGCTGTTAATCATTCTTCAGGGAACATGTATACTTCTTCTAGCTAGCCTAAACTGATGTTCTGACAATGGTGTCTTCTTTTTAAGTTCTAATAACATTTATTACCTATATTATCCATCTGTTTGTAATTTTGTTCTGTACATCCTTGACATCTCTTTCATATCAATGTCTGGTTTTACTTTCCTCACTTAATTTTATTTTCTAAATTTATTTTTTCATGAGTCCAAAACTTATCAAATTATATGCTACCTAAAGAGGAAACTTTGAGTAGTAGTACCCTTTGGATACTATGTCTCAGAATTCTAATCTACATGCAAGGCTTACCCAGCAGAAATGACAGTCTTTGATGTTTATCCTATTCTTCCTTCTCCGTGAATTCTTCCCACTTACTCCAATTATTAATGCTAGGAGAAAAGGTTGTGAATTATTTTATATTTGCATATCTGTGGGCATATTTTATATCTGCAATAGAATGTAAGCTTCTTGAGGGAAGGGACAGTTGTTTTCTTCATTTTTTCAGCATACAGGATAATTCTTTGCATACAGAAGGTGCTTTATTAATGCTTATTAAATTTAATTGAACTCAGTAATTCTATATCACTAACATATTTTGAACTGTTACTTGAAGGACATTGGGACATATTTTAGCTCCATTGCCATTTTAAATCTGATGCTTCTTTTTTTTTTCCTATCCATTTTTGATATACCTACCCAAATGTCAGTGGAAATACATTTATTGGGCATCACTATGCTTTTAAAAATAAATGTTAGCACATATATAGCACTTTAAGGTTATCAAAGCACTTTATATAGATCATGTTATTTGAAACTTAAAACAGTTCTAAAGGGTAGGTGATATTATTACTCTCCTTTTAAAGATTAGGAAATTGGTGCTGAATGAGATTGTGACTTGGCCAGAGTTACATATTTAATAGGTGTCTGAGTCAGAATGTTAAATTAGAAGTTCCTGAATCCAAGTCCAGAATTCTATTCATTGCATCTCCTTGGTGAGTTTTAAAATTCCAGAAATAAAATGATATGTCTGTGGGGGTTGATGGCTAATTTGAGTCACCATGGGCCTTGGAATTCAAAGTCTCATAAAACTAAGGCTAATTCAGTCACTGAATTGAGTTTTCAAAATGTCGGGCAAAAATATCATATCTCTAAAAAAGAATAAAATACAGAGATCTAAGAGTGGTGGCTCATGCTTGTAGTTGCCACAACTGAGAAGGCTGAGGCAGAGGCTAATGAATTACTACAGTTCAGGAATTTTAAGCCATAGAATTTTATTGTGTTCATACTAAGGAAAGTGCAAATATGCTAAACCCTTTGGAGTGGAGGCTATAGGACTGCCTAGAGAGGGGTAAATTGACCCAGATTAGAACTAGCGAAGGTCAAATTTCCATGTAGGGCTGCAAAAGGGTAGGGCCTGTGAGTGGATGCTGGGTTTGTGTCTTGTAAGAGATGAAGAGAACTACTCTCAAAAATAAACTAATGTACAGACAGACAGATAAAAGAATAAGTACATGAATAGCTTGATTAATATAAATATGAATAAATAAGCAGACATAAATTAAATAAATGATTAAATAAATAGATGTATACAAAGATGAATGAATGAATAAAAGAATAGTAACTTTTTAACTTAATTTTGAAAAGCTTATGATGTTCAAGTTTTCAAGAAGATATGTCCAAATTTGGTTCATGCAGACTCAGCTTGTCATAATATAATTACTGCTTGCAGAAAGCAGCCTCTTTATTGCCTGAAAGAGATTACGCAGAAAAGCCTAAATTGCATATACAATGCCCTGATGACAATTATTTTTCATTACTATAACCATAACAACTGCAAATATAGGATTTAGTTTTCATAAAGCTGTTATTTATTGATTTTTCTCTTTAAAAGTAGCTTTTACAAAAGATGTTGGAAAAAAGAAAGAGAATAGGAAAGCTC
Source organism: Antechinus flavipes (assembly GCF_016432865.1). Lineage (NCBI taxonomy): Eukaryota > Metazoa > Chordata > Mammalia > Dasyuromorphia > Dasyuridae > Antechinus > Antechinus flavipes. Next base: position 126,678,680 of record NC_067401.1, on the reverse strand, counting down.
TAAAAGAATCCTTAGAATTCCCATTCTTACTTAACTTTAGGCCTTTATAATTCTCAAGATTTCCATTTGATTTATAATATGCTTAACCCTATTGTGTTTTTTTCCTTCCCCTTATTTACTTGTTTATTTACTTTCTTTCTTCCCTACTTTCTCTCCTCTTTCCCCTTCCTTATTCCTTTTCTTTTTTCCTCCTTATTTTCCTCTATATTTTCCTTTATTGTTTCCTTTCTTCTTTCTTCCCCTTTTTTCTTTTTATTCTCTATTTTTAAAAGGTACCAAGACTTAAAGGATTGTTTTATCCAGCGGTATTATCTTACAAAAGGTGAACCTGCAATCAAGAGAGGAAGTTTTAAGCTAGAATATAAACTCTTCTGACTCCTTGGCCCAGGGATTTATTTTTTTTTACCACACCACATTGCCTTTCTAAAATTTGAATTATCACTAAATTTTGGGCTGATAGAATTGCATTCAGTGTTCAGAATCTTAACTATCATGATATAAGCATTATGTTTTCATCCCTATGTTGTCTTAGCTTCCCGTCTCTTGAATCTTTTTTATTTTCTGCTTAATAAGCATTATTTAAAATGAAGTTAGATTGTATCAGGATCTGGGATTTGAAGGTCATTTCTATTTTACTATCCTGTCCCTCTTTCAGTCAAAGAGAGACAATATTTTCCTGGCATTCTCCCTAAAAAAAGATTTTGGAATCGATTTTCACTGCTTTGAATATCTGTCATTCATAGTGGTCAATCTATGATTTCCCCGAATTTAGCAATGGATAATGATACCCATCTTCTCTTATCAAACCTATTCTCTTCAAGACTGGTGTGTTCACTTTGTGCTGATTTATTTGGTAAGCAAAATGTAGTTCATGAAATTGCACAATTAAATTCTAATACCATTACTTAAAAAGAAAAAGAAAATATGTCCATTCATTCTCAAATCTATCTTTTACCTTTCAGAGTTGAAGTTGCAAAATCAAGCCACCTGCAAGCCACCAGAGTATTAGACTGTAAAAACAAACAAACAAACAAAAAACAGTAACAAACAAAAATGCTCATCTCATACTACGGGGGAACCATAAAATTGCCTCCGTTTTGATTAAGATTAAGATACCAACCATTCAAAAATTTCTAAGTTTGTCCCTCAAAAGACAACATAGTCCCCTACACATAACAGTGACTCAGTAAATGTTTGTTGTGTTGTTAATTCAGTTTTCATGAAAGTAAGGCAGCACTCACTTGTATGATTCCTCATACAATCTGTCTTTGGGGATAAAGGCTCCACTTCAGACCAACTTTAAGGTATATTATGATAATGAAACTTGTACTTTATCTAGAGGACCATCCCAGTCACCTCCCCCCCCTCCCTATACCTTTATCTTTCCTTCAGTTACTAAGTCTTCTGCCTTCCCTCCCTTTCTTCCTTCCTCCCTCCCTCCCTTCCTCCCTTTCTCTTTTCTTTCCTTCCTTCCTTCCTTCCTTTTTTCTTCCTTCTTTTTTTCCTTCCTCCCTCTCTTCGTCCCTCCCTCCCTTCCTTCCTTCCTCCCTCCCTCCCTTCCTTCCTTCCTCCCTTCTGTTCTTCCTTTCTTCCTTCTTTTTTCCTTCCTTCCTTCTTTTTTCCTTTCTTCCTTTTTTCCTTCCTTCCTCCTTTCTCCCTCCCTTTTTCTCTCTCCCTCCCTCCCTCCCTCCTTCCCTTCCTTTCTTCCTTCTTTCCTTCCTTCTTTGCTTTTTTCCTTCCTCTTTTCCTCCCTGCCTCTCTCCTTCCCTCTCTCCTCTCCTTCCTTTGTTCCTACTTTCCCTCCCTTCTTCCTCCTTCCCTCCCTCTCTCCTTCCCTCCCTCTTTTCCTTCCTTTCTTCCTTCTTTTTTGCTTATCATTTTAATTCTATTTTTCTTTATCCTAAAAACCTTTTCCCTACTTCATGTTAGAAGTTAGAACATTCCTGATTTCCAGGCATCGTGAAATTCACTGTATTTCCTTCCTTCCCCTTCTCTTTATTCCAATAGATAAGGTTACATCTTAATTCTTTTGACATGGTTTTGGTCAGGATCTTTGGAACATAAATTAAACTCAATTTGTAACAAAAAATAGTCCAACTCTCTCCCCTTTGCAAACAAGAAGGTGAGGCTTAGGGATCCCTAAAAATGAAGGATATAGAATTTCCAAGAATTGTTTTATTATTCAGGAACCTCAGAATAAACAACTTGTTAGACCTTGGGAACTGACAATTTAAACTCAAAACAAAGATGCCTCATCCTCTTCCCTCATTACTTTTGTTTCTGTAGGCAAGTCTTTATCTGTTAGAATCCTTACAAAGTATTAACTCAATGGAATTTATAGAAACAATGCTTATGTTTACACCTTTGAGAGTTTACACATTAGCTCACACATTAGTTCACAAGTTTGGGAGATTTCAGGATTCATTATGAGATTCACAAGTTTACAACTCCCACAATCCCACTCTCTCAGAGGAGGAGTCAACCTTTGGGTTCACATCTTTAAGAGATCATATATAAGGAGCTCCTGGAGTCAGTGGAGAGGAGGAGAACCAAGATTTAGAGAGAGCTGGAGACTGAAGCTGGCAGAAAGGCTGCAAGAGCTCTTGGAACCAAGGAGGGAGACAGGCCTCTAAGAAAACTAACTGGGCTATTTTGAAGGAGACAATAAAGGATTTAAACTCTTAACAACTGGCTGCATTTGAGGTGATTATTACACAGAACTGAAACTAAGGCTGCTTCCAGAAAACCTTCCCAAGAAACCTGCTCCTGGAGAACCATTATATTTTGAGAGAAGAGAACACTACATCTATCCTTTGGGAGCTTTTTCTCCACCTAGATTTAATTATTACAGTCACTTTAGAAACCATCCCTTGGGAGCTGATACATCACCCTTTCATCACTCCTACTGGATAAGTCAAAATGTCTGTTGACATTAAAACCAACAAATTAAATTCTGGATTGCTGAATAAAGGATTAATCAACAAATGCTATTTCAAGTGTTTTTCATTCAATCACAAATTATATTTTGTTAATTGCTCCAAAGATGATCCCTCTGTGCCATTTTGCTTATAGAAATTAATAGAAGATATGAGTCATAGTTTGCTCTTAATTTTCTGTGTTTTCATTCTTTCCCACATTCTACCACCACCTATCCCAGTAGGATCTTTCTCATATAATAATCAATGAAGAGAGGTCAACAAATAATTTTAAATAAAATTTGAGATAGCAGCATCAGTAATCAAAATAATAACTGACGTGTATAGAGAACCATACATTTTGAAAATTTATATATATATATATATATATATATATATATATATGTATGTATTATTTCCCTTGAGCTTTACAAACCCTGTGAGGTAGGCATGTTAGGTATTATTTCCCCAGTTTCAGAGATAAAAAATTGAGATTTGGGGATGTTAAGCAACTGTTATCTTTTATTGTTTATTTGTAATTATTAGTAAATCTCAGAGACATATTTTGAATTCAACTTTTCCTGTCCCCACAGAATATCAAAAGAAGGCCTGAATCATCTGGGTCACCTCCTAATATCTTAGCCATTATATATTCCATTCTCCCAAAGATACATTATTGTCATGGAACTAGAGAATTCCAGTCTTGGAATAATAAGCATCTTCTTCCTTACTCTTTTCTAATGCACTACATGCTTGAACTATATTTAGGGAAATCAAACAGTTCCAATGTAATCAGCTGTATCTAAGTAAATCAGATGCCCCTATATCCCCATATTTAACAGCATAATTTTCATAAAAAGTCTTTAAGCAGTTAAATTCTAACTGTCTAAAATTCTCTACAAATACCAGTAAAAGGTACTTACAGAAATTACTAAAATATGCATGTTGCCCCTGCTGCATAATTCATAACTTGTACCAGGTTTCTGGGTAATGCAATGAAACCAAATGAACTGTGTACATCATAACTTGACTCAGTTGATCATTTCACCTGTGTAATTGACAAACATCCCGTGTGTGTGTGTGTGTGTGTGTGTGTGTGTATACATATATTGTATTTCTAGCAAATTGAGCTGCTATGGCCTATATAGGTAGATAGTTTGGACCAATTAAATTATGCAAATGTTGAGTTCATTTGACTATAGAATATATTTTCATAATTACTTCAGAGAGTTTCAAAAAGTTTTTCCTATCACTTTTTTGGTATTTTTCTTTATGCTGAAAAAATGGAAGAAACATATCCATCAAATGTATATAAAATATAGTAAGCAATAATATTTTTAAAAGAATTATTGCATACCAAGACCTCCCTATCAACATAATGGTACATGAAGAGAGAGTGTTGTGTGCATGTGCATGTGTTTTTGGATAAGTTTGCATTTTTTGTATAAGCTAGAGAGAGAAAGAGTAATACAGAGAGATAGCAAAAGAGACAGGCAGACTGAAACAGAGACAGAGAGAGAGATGTAGAATTACTTCATGAGATTAGAATTTCATAATACATAAAGTGTCCAAATTGGAACCAGGATAACTCAGATTTAAATCATGATTTAGACACACATGAACTATATAAGCTGCTCAAGTTACTTGATTATTTTGAATCCCATGTTTCTCATTTGTAAAAATAATATATAATTATAGTATCTGGGTTACATTGATTGCACAATGTGTATAATGTGCTGGGCCTGGGGTCATGAAGACATCTTCTTGAGTTCAAATCTGGCCTCAGACACTTACTAGCTATACTATCCTGAGCAAATTACAACATTTTTGCCTCAGTTTCCTCTTTTGTAAAATGAGCTGGAGGCAGAAATGTCAAACCACTTCAATATGTTGTCAAGAAAATCCCAAATCGAATCATGAAGTATGGGACACAAATAAAAAATGAATGAAGAGCAACATAACATCTACTTCAATTTACTATGAAGAACAAACATTTTTAAAGTAATTTGCCTACTTTACAATGATATACAAATGTAAGATATTATTAGTAATGCCATCAAACTCTGCTGTTCTGGAGATAGCAGAATTTTTTTTAACTTTTTCATAAATTACTTTTGAACTTGAAGTGGTAGAAGTATAAGAAATCTGAAATTATTTTCCTGGCTCTGATCACTTCATTCTATAATATATCTTTTGAGCTTTCTTGTTGCATAATAGTGTTCCATAACATTTATATGCTATAATTTGTTGTGCCATTCCCAAAGTGCTAGATCCATCCTTAATTTTTAGTACTTTACGACTAAAAAGAATTGTTTTAAAAGATTATTAGGCAGATGGTCCCTTTCTTTTATCTTTGATGTTTTTGGAATGTAAGCTTAGTAGTAATATTGTTGGGTCTTTTGCTGTTCTATCATTTGTTTTATACACTTCATAACCCCATTTGGGGTTTCCTTGAAAAAGATACTGGAATGGTTTGCCATTTTCTTTTCCACCTCATCTTACAGATAAGAAAGCTGAAGCAAATAGGGTTAAGTGACATGTAGGGACATGAAACTAGCAAGTTTCTGAGGCCTGATTTAATCTCAGGAAGATGAGTCTTTCTAAATCCATGCCTGGTACTCTATATAATCTGTCACCTAACTATCTCCAAATTATTATTTTATATTTTTTTACATATTGTAGCTAATTTATTTATTCACATTTTATTATATTAATCTATATGATTTCTTTATTATATTAGATATAGTTTTTGTTTTGTTTTCTAATGTTTCCAATCTCAGTTCACAAATCAGGATTTTATATTTAGATCATGTTCTTATTCATCCTAAATTTTTGAATGTAATGATAGTCATAGTTTTTAATCCTTTTGCAATCAAAATGCCTCTGTCCTTCAATAATACCGGATAGAATGATTTTTTTAATTCTCCTGGTTACCTTCTCCCACAATCCTGGACTGGGATGGTATGTTAGACCTAATACCAAACTCTTGCTCTCTGATGCAATCCTTAAGCTTTTCCTTCTATTTCCTGTGGATCAACATTCTTATGGTTCTTCACAACATTTGAGTCCCTTGCATAATCATTTAAACATGGTTCCATGGTTTAGAGCACATATTTGATACAATCCAAGTGGTTCTGATTGTAGATTGAGATCACAGATCACATTGCTGTCAGGTTCTTTCTCTCCTTATCCATACACATTACCTATATTTGATTGATTTTATCCCTTAGTTCACTATGTAATCAGATTGACTAATAGGATAATAGGTTCTAAAGCTGGTAGGGGCCTTAAGAGATGATCTCAGTCTTTCCTGATTTTACATATGGGAAAATTGAGCCATGATTATGAAATTCTGTAGGATCTTCCTGCTGTAAACTTAAGGCAAGCATGTAGGAATTTTGATGTCAATTGGCTTTGACTGGCCATTAATACTAAAACTTGTTAAATAGTCATTTAAATTATGAACACTGAATAATCAATATAGTATAGCATTTGTATATTACTTAAAAACACAAGATGTCCCAAAAGTCTTAGTATATTTAAAATTTATTAAGTTTCAAACTGCACTAAGTCTTTTGGAATATTCAGAATATTGTCCAATTTATTTTGTTTCTCAAGTTATTTACAAACTATTATGGTATATGAAGTGAGCCTCTTTCCTATTTTATGAGTGATGGCAACCATAATGATAATCAATAGTCAGAACCTCTAACATATGTTTATAGCTTTAGGAATTTTAAATCCAAGAAGTTTCACAGTTGTTTTTATTGTATAAACCAATTGTTTTACTACAAAAGTCAGCAGGATAGCTGGTAGGTAATCAAAGGGTTTCTGCACTGTCATTAATTGGACTTCATAAGATTTTGAGGACCAATTCATAGGTGTGACCACTTCTGAACCAACCCAGTTTGTCTCTATTAAATATTGGTATTCCTAGAGTCTTTGAAGGGGGAGAGTGTATGGAATTGTTACATTGGGAAAGTCTCTAGACTCAGGAAAGAGAAGGAATGGCAGAAAGATTTATCTCTATCTTTCATTCTACCTTTCTTCTTTATTTGGGATAACTGTGATGTTTGAGAAATATTCTTATAAATATAAATTTCAATGTTTCATAGTAGGATCATATACCTAGATTGAGGAGGACCTTTTTAGACTTTTAGAAGTTATCTAGCTAAATACCTTGCTGTTGTGTATCTTTGTCCTTCATTCTCAAAGAAGACCATGATATCAAAGAGGTGATGTTATGACATGCAAGTGAATTGGATTTAAGTGAGGAAGAAGTGTGTAGGATCACCTGCCATACATTCCCCTCCAGAGCCATGTGGTCCAAGAGCTGCAAATCTTAATTTTTCTGATGAAGGAAATGAAGTCTGATAAGTTTAAGTGACTTGCTCAAGGTCTATAAGTCATGATTTAACTCAGTCTTTTGACTTCAAAGGCAACATCCTTTCCATTACTGTTGTATGTGGTGTCATGATAAGAAAGCTACATTTGAAGTCAGAGTACTTGGGTTTCAATTCTGGTTCTTTTATTATTTAAATTACTTCATACAAATAACTTAATGCCTTTCAAAACCAATATTATAACTTTTTTTTTTAATTGAGGGGATTAACCTAGATGATCTTTAAATGCTTTCTTGCTCATTAACAACCAGTTATACCTAATGTTTATCTTAAAACAAACAAAAAAAAAGGTATTTACCATTATTTGCTTTCTATACATGTGATTAATATGTGAATGTATGAGTATTTCTGCATTTGTTGCTTTTTTAAAATAAACTTTGATAGTCTCAATGATTCTATATTGCTTCCTTTCTATCTCGGTTTATGTGCTACTTCTCATTTTCCATCTCTATACAACCTAATATATTGAAGGCATCAAAGGTCACCATGGAGAATCATTCATCAACTTGACACATTTCATTAATTTACCTTTTCCTATGGTGATTACAGGAAATACTGCTTAAAAGAGATAAGTGCCAGAGGCACTTGGTGTTCAAAGCATAAAATGATCAAAATATATACACATTTTGACAAAACAAAAATTATAAAGACAAGATGAAGATATAACATAATAAAAGACAACCCCAAAGCAAACTCTCATGGAAATTAATGAAAAAAAAGCATAATAATACAAGTAATTCATTAAATAGAAAATTGTGCCCATTATAACATGTCTCTGAGGTAGATTCACAGCCTTTCTGTAGACACTAGAATCCAGATCATTGTTTATCCCTTCTCTGTATTTCTCTGTTTATTCTCTATTTCTAGTTTAAAAGTCAAGTTTATGGCTATTCTGTTGTTCTACAGGTTAGTCATGAACTTGAGTCAAGATTAAAACAAAAGTCTGATTAGTATGGCAATAAGAATCCTGAATAGGACAACATAATACTGTAAATGAGATGTAAAAGTAAATAGAGACATTGGTGAAAACCTTGTGCTTAGCAGTTCTCAGTTGCAGCAAGGTTAAATCAATCTGGTGTCCACACTAAATTCAGGTCCATACCTCTCCCCAACAAACAGATTGAAAAGGATAATGCTCTGATTTAAAATGCTTTCAATTTGTTGAATTATCAAAGATATTTGGGGGTTTGTATGTATGGTACAGAAACATCTCTTAGTATATAGAGAATCACTTTCCTGCAATTTTTGCTATTGCAGAAAGCCCTGAGGTATAGTGTTTCAAGCCTCTTGGGTGTCTTCATTGTTTTTAATTAATATGTTGAGCCACTGAAGTTGGGGGAGGTGGGTTTAGCCATCAGGCTCTTTTAGAAAGGGGAAACAGATCTAGTTAAAAACAGAGAAGACCAAATATTCTGAATTTATCTCAACAGAATCAGGTTTGAGAGTAGCTAATGAGTTTTCAGTTTATGTGAGATTAAAAGCCAATCTCAACAACAACAACAACAACATCAGAATAAAAAAGAGCAAACATTGATAATTGATAACATCAGTCATATTTACAAAATTAAATTCAATTAAAATGAATTGGCAAAGAAGAAAGAACCTAACCAAAGAAATATCATGGGAACAGGAAAGACCAGATCTAGCCTTCAGAGGAGGACACTGAAGGAAAAAAAAAAAAGCTTCTTCTACACCAAAGAGAAACATGAAATGGTTCCATGCCCAGAGAGAATTTATAGAACTCAGAAAAAATTTTTAAAATCAAATGAAAGATATTAAAGAAACACTAAAAAAAATCAATGAAAAACAAGAAGAATGAGAAAAAAAGGTTATCAAATTAGAAAAGGAGATATAGAGTCTCAAAGATGAAAAATAATGCTTTGAAAATTAAAATTCGGCAAAGGGCAACCAGTGAAGTTATGAGAGACCAAGAAATAACAAAAAATTCTAAAGAATGACAAAGCAGAAGAGAATGTGAAACATAAGAAAAATGATAGATCTGGAGAATAGATTAAGAAAAAAACCTAAAAATAATTGGGTTGCCTGAATGTTATGACCAACATAAGGATCTTGATGCAATAATGCAAGAAATAATCCAAGAAACTTGCCCTGGGAGTGATAGAACATGAAAAGAAAAGTAGAAATAGCAAAAATCTGCCAATTACCACTTCAATGGGTTCATTTGTGAAAAACACACAGGAGTATTATTGCCACATTTTTAAATACCCATATCAGAGAGAAAATTTTGAATGAAACAAGAAAAAACAATTCAAATATTCTGGAAGTGCAATTAGAATTGTACAGGATTTATCAGCAGCCACAATAAAAGACTTCAGGTCCTAGAATCATATCTACTGACAATCAAAAGAGGGCCCAATAGCCCAAAATATCATATTCAGCAAAATTATCTATAGTTTTAAAATGGATATTCAATGAACTAGAAGATTTTCAGGACTTTCTATCAACCAAACCTGAATTTAATAGGAAATTTAACATATAAGAGCCAATATCAAAATCAATTTCAAGGAATTCATTATAGACAGATTGTTTTTTAATATGCATAGCATAATTTTAAAATCAGCATCAACAATACAGCATCTCAAAAGAAAGATTAGGATGGATATAAAGTAAAAATAGTAATTATGTACTAAAAATGAGGTGCAGAGGAAGAATAGACGTAGCAGCATTACAAGAGGGAAGAAGATTTTAGTTCTGAAAACCTACTTACATTGGGAAATAGGCAGCACTACATATATACTATGAAGGGTATAGCACTCTACAAAATCTATAAATAAATAAGGGGGAGAGAAGGGTGGACAAGCAAGCAAAGAGTGCAGAAAGAAAATAAAGGTGGGATCCATGGGTGGGGGGAAGTTAAGTTATAGCAAGGCAAGTTAAGAGCAGAAAAGCAAAAAGTTAGAGGGATAGGAAAGATATGTGTATGTGCATGTGTGGGGATATGTATATATCTTCATATGAATATATGAATATGCTATTACTTAACTATAACCTGCTTAGGGGTAAGGGGCTGAGAAGGGAAAAAAGAATAAAGTAAAAAAAGGTATGCAGCAGAAAATTTAAAAAATCAATTTACAAGGAGAAAAAGAAAAGATGGACACTCATGAATATAATTTCTTCTATTAATATATATGTAGATATAGATATCTATATCTATATATTTATATCTATATTTTCTTGAACTGTATTTGTTGTTATATTTGAATCTCCCCATATTCTCCTGGGCACATGACAATGTTTTCTTTTATTTTTCATTCTGTTTCATATTCTTTTTCCATTTTTCTTTTTTTTATTGTTTCCTTAAATAAAGCAAATTTTAAAGATATACAACATATAATAATAACCAAAATAGTAATCATTCAAAAAAGAGATTCCTATTTGATAAGAAATGCTACCAACACCTTAAACTATACGTTCTAATAAAATGCAAATGGATGCATAACATGACTATTAAAAGCTGCACAATTATATGAAGTTGCAAAGGTGATGAATTCTCAGCTACACAAGGGATGCAGATGATTACAAAACAATAATATAGATAATTTTAATTATATGAAATAAAAATGCTTATATAAGAACAAAAGCTCCAGAATAAATAACCAGAAGTAAACCAGATTATGAAAGAAAATAATGAGCTACAGCACTGGAGATTGGGGATTGAGAATACTTTCTATCAAGTACTCTTTTCAGTTTAGCATGCAAGCAATACATAAGTTATCGAAGGATATTAACAAACAGTTCTCAAAGAAAGAAAGAAAGAATGATTCAAATAATTGATAACATAAATATAGATCAAAACAACTCTGAGGTTTTACCTTACTCCCAGCAAATTGGCAAAAATGGAAAAAATGGAAATTGTGTTTGAGGGTGTGTGTATATGCACATGCTATAGAAAGACAAACACATTAATCTGTTAATGTCCTGTGAGTAGAAGTGGGAATTTGTCCATTAATTCTCAAAAGAAATCTGGAAATATACTAAGTAAGTATATAGATTATCTATTGTTCTCTGATTCAAAAATTTTGCAGTTAGCCATTGTGTTACGTGCTGCTAGGTATATCATAAGCAAAGAAGTCTGTATTAAAAAGACAAATGCCAAATATTCTAAAATATTTATATTACCACTTTTTTAAATAGTAGCAAAGAGCCAGAAACTAAGTAGATGCCCATCAACTAGGATATAGTTGATCTAAGGAATCAGATCAACAAATCAACTGAGGAATAGTTAAGCATGTTGCAGCACATGAATGTTACCCTGTTTTAAAGAAATAATGACCAAAAATGATGAATACAGAGAAGCATGGGTAAATGTATGCAAAGCAGAAAGTAGACAGACAAAATACGAGGGAGAAATAGAACAAGCTACTAATCAACTCCCTAAGAAAAAATCCCCAGGACCAGATGGATGAATTCTACAAAACATTTAAAGAACAATTTGCCCCAATGCTATATAAACTATTAGAAAAAAATAGGGAATGAAGGAGTCCTACCAAACCACACAGCTCCACTGGGTACTTCTGTAGCTTGGCCGGTGCTAAATCACCTCCGGTTGGGGGAAGGGGAAACTTTCACTCAGAGCACTCCCACACCTCAGAGTCTGAAACCGGGTTACATCTATCCCTGCTCTGTAGAGGAAGCTGGTAACCCCCTTGTCCTGAAGGCATACCTTAAAGGCTTTAAAAATGAGTAAAAAAAAAAGTAAAAGGCCATCAATAGCTTCTATACAGAAAAAGAGCAGGTCTGCAACCCCAAAGAGACTAATAGCAGTCACCAGACAATACCCCAAAGGGGAATGTTAACTGTCCCCTTTTACATAATGCTCTCATAGAAGAGACCATTAAAAGTCTCAAAAGAGTTAGAAGAAAAATGGGGAAAGGAAAGAGAAGCTTTGAAATATGAATTGGAAGAGGCCAATTCTGATCAGAATTAGGTTCACTCTTTCCTCCTCTCCTTTCCCTTTTCCCTTCCATTGCAGAAGCTTTTTTTTACTTCTTTTTTATGACAAATAATTTGCACCATTTCACTTCTCCTTTTCCCTTTCTCCCAGTACATTCCTTTCTCACCTCTTAATTTCATGATTAAAAAAGGATATTATATCTTTATAGTCAACTCACATCCATGCCTTCTGTCCACATATACACCTTCTAACTGTCCAAATAATGAAAATGCTTAGTGAGTTACAAGTATAATCTTCCCATGTAATATCGTAAACAGATAAATCTTATTACATCCCCTATGATATCACTTTCCTCCTTATGCTTCTTCAGAATTCTGTATTTGAAAATCAAATTTTCAATTCAATTCTGTTTTTTTTTTCATCATGAATACCTGAAAATCCTCTGTTTCATTGAATGACCACCTTCATCTCTGAAGAATTATATTCAGATTTCCTTGGCAGGTTATTCTTGCTTGTAATCTGACTCCATTGCTCTCCAGAATATGATATTTCAAGTCCTCCTCTGACCTGGATAATAGAGGGAGTTTCCTCAACTAAGAGTTTTTATATTAGTAAAATTCTAGATCATATGCCTATTATAACTATCTCAGTCCAAGAATAATAGAAAAATATTGCTTAGAGATTTAAATATGAGAGTTTGTCCTCAGAGCCATAATACAAGATATTGGAAAATAATATCATTGCAATAAGCCACAGCAATTAGATAAGACTTGATATGTAGTGAGAGGTCCTTGGTCAATGTCGTTGCATTTTTTTCTTATTTATTTGATTGTTTTACATAGCTGGTTTCTTCATAACAGTCTAGTAATGGTGCAAATACAAGTAATTCTCTTTAAATTATCTGCCTCTGTGAGCTAAAAGATCTAGAAATTCAGGGATGTTTCATGGAAAACGATCCAAAAATTCAAATTTGCATCCTAGATACACTAAATATATTTGATTACTCATTCAACAACTTTAGCAGAAACTATGGAAATTATGTGACAAAAAGTATAGATTGTCTTGTTTTTTGTTCTTTGGGAAAATCAATACTGTATAAAATATTATTAGATTCCTAATAAAATTATTCACATTGGGAAATATAGTTGTTTTCTTTTTTAAACTCAAATAATTTAAAAGTATTTTTCTTCCTTTGCATAAAACAATGCAAGTGATAGAGTAGTCTTTTAAATTTATGAATGTGTGAATGAAAACATTTTAAAATTATTTTCTATGTAGCAAGCATTGTGCTAAGTTCTGGGGATACAGATACAAAAGAAAGATAATCACTTCCCTTCAGAAGCTTACATTTTACATGCTTACATTGAGGAGATGACATATTTGGTAGAGCAATACAAAGAATGGGCGTTTTCATTTGGAAAGTCACAAAGTATCAGTAGAAAAATTGAGAAATATATCAAGATACTCTTTAATAAGAATGGAAATATTGATATATTTATTTTTTTCAAAACAACAAAGAAAAGGATTATTACCTCTTGACCAAGAGATAGGAGCAATTGATAAGATATCCAGGTACAAAGTGAAGCATGTATAAGATCTACTAGACATGAAAAGTCATACTCAAACATCAATCAGAAAATAGAAGAATAAAATTTTTCCTTTGGCTCCTTTTTCCAAGTTTCCTTTTCTATCCTTTCCCCATTTTCTTGGAAATTTCTCCCAATAATTTGGAATATTACCAAAGGGCTATGAAAGTATGCACACTTTTTGACTCAACAATACTCCAGGTAGGTCTATGTCTTAAAGATATGAAAAAGAGAAAAAGTGGATAAGAATTTACATGTATGAAAATATTAATAGCAAGTAGTTTTGTGGTGGCAAAGAACAGGGGATTTAGGGAATGCTCATTAATTGGGGAATGGCTGAACAAGTTGTAGTATATGATTGTGATGGAATAATGTTGTACTATAAAAAATAATAATCAACATGCTTTCATAAAAAACCTAGAAAGACTTACATGAACTGATGCCAAGTGAAGTGATCAGAGCCAATGGACACTGTGCAAAGTAACAGCAATATTGTACAATGAGCAACTGTAAATGACAAAGCTATTCTTACCAATACAATTATCCAAAATAATATCAAAGAACATAGAATAAAAAATGCTATTCACCTTCAGAATAATAACTGATGAGCTCTGAATGCAAATGAAAGAAGACTTTTTAAAAGCTTTCTTAATTTTCTTTTTTAAAAAATCTGTTTATTTTTGCAACAAAATTAAAATTGAAATAAGTTTTTTAATGATGGCACATATATATTTTATATCAAATTGCTTGCCTTTTCAAAGAAGAGAGAAGGAACGGAGGAAGGAGGGAATTTGTAACTCAAAATTTTAAAAAGGAATTTTAAAATTGTTTTTACATATAATTTCAAAAAACTACAAAAATTTCAAAAGAAACATTATTAGAGATAATCAGTGCAGGCTTTTCATTTTAGAAATAAGAAAAGTAATACAAAGAAAGGAAAAATGACTTGTCCAGCACCATACTTTCATCTCAGCTATATCGAAATGATGATATATACTGCATTAATGAGATAGATAATGAATGGTACAATTCAAAAATCTGATACATTATTTTGCAAGTGTCAAGTGTCTTAGGCTGGATTTGAAATGAAGTTCTCCTGATTCCAGGACTAGTGCTCTATCCACTTACCTGTCTAATTCAGCCTATTTTTACAGGTTGATTACACTTTTCATCCACTTATGCTGTAGTCAAATCACCCTGCTTTCTTTTCCCTGTACATAAAGTTCCATCTCTCACTTCCATGCCTTTGCACAGATTATCCTGTGTTCTGAGAAACACCTCCATTTCTTGGAACCTTTAGCTCCCTTTAGGGATCAACTCAAAGGTCACCTTTAGGAGTACTTTGTTGATTCACTCATTTGTTGGTGACTACCTTTCTGCCCTCAGTCACTGAAACCTGCAGATCTCAAGTTTGAACCTTCTGACAAATGGATCCAGTAGGAGGATCTACATAAAGAAGCTGATCCACATAGATAAAGCAAACCATTAAATTTTCTTAAAAAACAGACATTTAAAAATGTTACGTGGGCTACATACACTATATCCTCTCATGTCATATCCATACCAATTCATGAAAAATGAAAGAGATTCTCTAAAACTATAGAAGGGAAGATATCCAAATTTTAAAAAAAATTACAATGAGTTGGAATCTGAAAAATATAAATCAATGAACATGGATTTGATTTCTGACAAAACTATCAATTTCTTGATTAAAAAATTATTTGCAAACACTCACAAATGGAAGCAATGATCAAGAATGTTAGAATAGTCTCATGAAAATGGTCCATACACATAACGTACAGTATAAGATATCACTTTGTCTGTTGTGCTCTTCCTAATTGTTTACTTTGTTACAATATGGTGTTTAACTGGGAGAAGGAGGCTCAACACATCTGGTTGGAGATATATACAAAAGGGTCTGTGGTAAAAAAAGAAGATGTAAATAAAAATCACTTTGCAGGGGAAAAGGAGGGGGGACATTAGAAAAGGAGGATCAGATGGCAAGCTTTGAATTAAGTAAAAGTGACTCTTAGGGAGCAATTGAATAGGAGGAATAATAAGAGATTCTAAGAGAGAAATATAAATTGATCACGTAGAAAGACAAATCTGTAGATAACATGTTGAAGAATCAAATGTTTCAAAGAATTCAACATTAGTTGGTTGTCTTATATCAAAATCAAGAGGATTCTAGGGCTATGTTTAAGAGATTATTTAGTATTACCTAGTTGATTTCACTTATTTTACAGAGGAAGAAAACCCAGGGAATTTAAATGACTTACCCAAAATCACACAAGCAATAATATTAGAAGTGTGACCTTCTAACTTAAGAGTCAATTTTTTCCCTTTTTTAACACACTGCCACTGTTTCAAAAAATAATTATTTGACAAACATAAGTTTGATTATTTTAAACTCCTATTGTGCATGTAATCAAAACATACATCAAATGAACACTATAATCACTAGATGGCAAAATTTTTACTATCACAGCCAGACTTCTTGGTTGTATTTAGTTAGAGAACCTGATTAAGAAGTCCCTTCTGCATATTGTGATCATAGAGATAGTAGAGAACACTTGATATGGAGGACTGATGAGTTACAATGTACATGGATATATGGGAGAGGGCATGTTGAGGTTTTGGTAATCTTTTTTTTTCTTTCTTTTTCTTTTTTTAATAATTATAACTTTTTATTGACAGAGCCTATGCCTGGGTAATTTTTTACAACATTATCCCACTTCTGTTCCGACTTTTCCCCTCCCTCCCTCGACCCCCTCTCCCAAATGGCAAGCAGTCCTACACATGTTAAATATGTCATATTATATCCTAGATACAATATATGTATGCAGAACCGAATAGTTCTCTTGTTGCACAGGAAGAATTGGATTCAGAATGTAAAAATAATCCGGGAAGAAAAACCAAAATGCAAACAGTTTACATTCATTTCCCAGTGTTCTTTCTTTGGGTGCAGATGCTTCTGTCCATCACTGATAAATTGGAATTGAGTTAGATCTCTTTGTCAAAGAAATCCACTTCCATCAGAATACATCCTCGTACAGTATTGTTGTTGAAGTGTATAATGATCTCCTGGTTCTGCTCATTTCACTCAGCATTAGTTCATGTGAGTCTCTTCAAGCCTCTCTGTATTCATCCTGCTCATCATTTCTTACAGAAAATAATACTCCATAGCATTCATATACCACAATTTACCCAGCCATTCTCCAATTGATGGAAATCCATTCATTTTCCAGTTTCAAGCCCCTACAAACAGGGCTGCCACAAACATTTTGGCACATACAGGTCCCTTTTCCTTCTTTAGTATCTCTTTGGGGCATAAGTAATAGCACTGCTGGATCAAAGGGTATGCACAGTTTGATAACTTTTTGGGCATAATTCCAGATTGCTCTCCAGAATGGTTGGATTCGTTCACAACTCCACCAACAATGCATCAGTGTCCCAGTTTTCCCGCATCCCCTCCAACATTCATCATTATTTTTTCCTGTCATCTTAATCAATCTGACAGGTATGTAGTGGTATCTCAGAGTTGTCTTAATTTGCATTTCTCTAATCAATAGTGATTTGGAACACTCTTTCATGCGAGTGGTAATAATTTCAATTTCATCATCTGAAAATTGTCTGTTCATATCCTTTGACCATTTATCAATTGGAGAATGGTTTGATTTCTTATAAATTAGAGTCAATTCTCTATATATCTTGGAAATGAGGCCTTTATCAGAACCTTTAATTCTGAAAATGTTTTCCCAGTTTGTTGCTTCCCGTCTAATCTTGTTTGCATTAGTTTTCTTTGTACAAAGGCTTTTTAATTTGATGTAATCAAAATTTTTTTTATTTTGTAATCAATAATGATCTCTAGTTCATCTTTGATCACAAATTTCTTCCTCTTCCACAAGTCTGAGATATAAACTATCTTATGTTCCTCTAATTTATTTATAATCTTATTCTTTATGCCTAAATCATGGACCCATTTTGATCTTAACTTGGTATATGGTGTTAAGTGTGAGTCCATGCTTAATTTCTGCCATACTAATTTCCAGTTATCCCAGCAGTTTTTGTCAAATAATGAATTCTTATCTCAAAAGTTAGGGTCTTTGGGTTTGTCAAATACTAGATTGTTATAGTTGACTATTTTGTCTTGTGAACCTAACCTATTCCACTGATCAACTAATCTATTTCTTAGCCAATACCAAATGGTTTTGGTGACTGCTGCTTTATAATATAGTTTTAGATCAGATACAGCTAGGCCACCTTCATTTCATTTTTGTTTCATTAATTCCCTTGAGATTTTCGACCTTTTGTTCTTTCATATGAATTTTGTTGTTATTTTTTCTAGATCATTAAAATATTTTCTTGGGAGTCTGGTATAACACTAAATAAATAGATTAGTTTAGGGAATATTGTCATCTTTATTATATTCACTCGGCCTATCCAAGAGCATTTAATATTTTTCCTATTCCTATTCCTAATAATTTATTTATTATTTCCTATCCCTATTATTTATTTATTTGTTTGTTTATTTAAATATTAAATATTTAAATATTTATTTAAATCTGACTTTATTTGTGTGGAAAGTTTTTTTGTAGTTTTGCTCATATAATTCCTGACTTTCCTTTGCTGTTGGATTTTGTTGGTGATGTATAAAAATGCTGAGGACTTATGTGGATTTATTTTGTATCCTTCAACTTTGCTAAAGTTATGAATTATTTCTAATAGCTTTTTAGTAGAATCTCTGGAGTTCTCTAAGTATACCATTATATCATCTGCAAAGAGTGATAGTTTGGTTTCCTCATTACCTACTCTAATTCCTTTAATTTCTTTCTTGACTCTTATTGCCAAGGCTAGTGCTTCTAATACAATACTGAATAATAATGATCATAGTGGTCAACCTTGCTTCACTCCAGATCTTACTGGGAAATGTAAAGTTTTTCCCTATTGCATATGATGCTTACTGACAGTTTGAGGTTCTGGTAATCTTGAAGGGAACTTCTGCCAAAGAACTGTGGTTCACACAGAACTTGTCTTTGTCAATTGATCTTGATAATTAAGTTATATTCTATGAATCATAGTGTCCAATTTAAGTCCAATTATAATTTTAAGGTATTAAAATTAGGCTGGCAAGAGAGTTAGCCTAGGGGGATAATGAAGAGAGAAAGAGAGACAGAGAAAGAGAATCAGAGACAGAGACAGAGACAGAATCAGAAAAGCAAAGAGAGGCAGAGACAAAGAGAGAAGCAAAGAGAGAGAAAAAGAAATGGGGAGGAGAAAGGGAGAGTCAATATTGCTTTTGAACAGGACTGTTAACAAAGCAATAAATCCAT
Source organism: Antechinus flavipes (assembly GCF_016432865.1). NCBI lineage: Eukaryota > Metazoa > Chordata > Mammalia > Dasyuromorphia > Dasyuridae > Antechinus > Antechinus flavipes. The sequence continues at coordinate 126,659,528 of NC_067401.1, read as the reverse complement.
AAAAATCAAGGAGGAGAGCAGTAATCCTAAGAATATCTTTTAGTACTAGCTGTTGCTTGACATTGTAAGATACTTCTGAGTCCATATTTGCAGCAATATTTTAAATTAATAAGTAATTTTGATTATTAGAAATGGGTTAAGATGATAATGGGGATTCTAGAGATATATCATAAAGTATAACATATCAAAAACTAGGACTATCTTCTGTACTGAAAGATATCTGACCATTTCTTATTATTTATTCTTATTCACTGCAGAGATAACCAAACTTTCTTAGTTCACAATGGCCTTACTATCTCAGTATTTATTTTTGTCAAAGAGAATTAGGCCAAAGAAATACCTAAGAGTTCCATTTATTAAGTATGTATGTCCAAATAATTTAATAAGCATTTTTACCTAACAAAAGTGTTGCCATCTGAAAAAATAACACACAAATTAAAAGAAAATATAATATTTAAATTATATTTTTGTTAACTACACTTATTAATGGGATATATGTGCTTACTGAGCATTAACACAGTCTCTCAGTCCTTGGAATCTGATTGATCACTAACACCTTCATTTCCTGTTCCACATTGATTTTTACCCAATTTTTAAAAAAATTTTATCATTGCAAATGTTTAAAACCCAACTTTGCAAAAATTTGTCAATACAAACAATAAAGTTCAGGAAGTTGTTAGAGTAGTAAAGTATGAGTAAATAAAATACATCTCAAACATTGTAGAATATCATCAAATGAAAGCTAGGTGGAGTAGTGAATAGAGGCCAGGCCTGAGCTCATCTAAACTCATTTTCCTGGGGTCAAATTTGGCCTCAGACACTTCCTAGAAGTGTAGCCCCTGGGAAAGTGATTTAATTCTGTTTGTCTTAGTACACCACACTTGTAAAATGAATTCAATAAGGAAATGGCAAACCACTCTAGTGTCTTTGCCCCCCCCCAAAAAAAAACCCTAAATGGTTCTATAAAGAGTCAGACATGACTGAAAAAAATAATATCAACTGAATTTAAAAGTTGAAATTGAGAACTACCTCATGCTAGTAGGCCAAATGTTATCAAAAACTTGGAATTTCTAGCAAAGGTACCACTAGTCATCCAGATTCAAAATATGAGATCATTCCTGATTCTTCCTTCTCCTTCACTCTCTCGTTACTCCTTCATATCTAATTAGTTGTTTATAATTTTGATTCTACTTTCACAATTTTTTACATCCATCTTTTTTTTCTCTTCACATGCTCATCCAACATCATAATAATGTTTTCATTGATTCTTTCTGAACTATCTCAACAGTCTACTGATTGAGCTCTGTATTTCCAGTTTCTTCTCCATTTAATTTATAGCTACAAAAATTATCTTTCTAATGCACAAATCTGACCATGTGACCTCAGGTCTTAAAAAATCAGTGGCTCCCTTTTGTATCTGTGAAAAATAGGAAATCAATCAGCAAATATTTACTAAGCACTTAGTGTATGTCAAGCAACTCTAGCCACTGTGGTTATAAGTATTGAATGAGATATAACTGCCTTCAAGGAGCTAGGTGAAATAGATTCTCTATACTTAAAATCAGACAGATTAAGTTCAAATCTTGCTTCAGATAATTAAGATTCATGTGGCTATAGATAAATCATTTCCATTCTTTCAGCTTCACTTTCCCATGTGAAATTAAAAGGCTGAACTCTATGTACTGGAGATCCTCCTAGCTTTAAATCTATGAACTTATGAACTGAAATTCTCACACTATCATGTGAAATCCTTCACAGTATAGCTCTAGCTTATCTTTTCAGACTTATTTCTCTTTTCCTCAATAAACTTAATGTCATTGTTATATTCTGACTTTGTTACTTGTAATTTACCAAATTTGCCAATATATCTTCATGGATTGCAACTTGCATAATATGTCCTTGAAACCTGCAATTTACTCCTTCCTTATCTCCGCCTTTTAAAATCCTTAGCTTCCTTTAACGCTCATCCAAGCACCATCTCCAATTGGAAACTTTCCTATCTCTTCTCCTCTCTACCCTGGCCTTGTTATTTGTACTCTTTCCTATCTCCTATCCCAGACAAGAATCATGAAGTTACTGAAATAACAAAGTCCCCATGAGGTAATTTTCTTCACCAGAGCATAAGATTCCCTGTTCTAAACTTAGAAAGTTTTCTGAGATACTGAGAAGATAAATGCCTTATTTAGGATCGCATAGCCAATATATGCAACAGATAATTTTTGTACTCAAGTCTTTCTTATGCCATAATTAACTTTCTATATGCTATGTCACATTTTCTCTTATATTCAAATTATTCTGTATGTGTATTAACCCTGTAAGTTCCTTGAAAATTGGGATTGATTTTTTTTCCTCTGAAATGCTTTGTTCTTAGTAGGGACTAAATAAATGTTTGTTGAATTGAAGTACATCAGATTTTACTGGACTAACTTTTTTTGGGGTTCACATTGGCAGCTCCAAAAAGAGTTTTTCAAATAGATCAATTAGGGAAACTGTGAAAAAGAAAAGAGAACAAAATGGTGTCTATGAGAGATCAAAGTAGTGATATAGTAAAGGTTGGTCATATTTTCCAAGAGAATGAAACCTTAAGGTAAAAGATGACTTTTTGAAAACTAAACTTATCAGCTTAGTCATGTTCAAAGATAAAGTTACAGAGTTAAAGCCAGCAATTTGGAAGGAAGCCCTCTGAAGAACTGTTCAGTTCCCGAAGTGTTGAGAAGGAAGCCAAAAAATGGGAACTTTCTATAGATAAACAAATGCTGCAGAAAGGATTTTTCAGGTGAAAATACTGCTGAAGATCTGTAGTGGGAAGAAAATGCAGGAAGAAATCAAGGAAGAAGTCATGTGTAATTGAATGTTTCTTCTGAAGAAATATCTCTGAAGTATTCTTTTTTATTTTTTAAATTTAAATTTATTTATTTTCAAAACATAAGCATAGCTAATTTTCAACCTCACCCCTGCAAAACTCTGTGTTCCAAATTTTTTTTCTCCCTCTCTTCCCCCATCTCTTTCCCTAGATGGCAAGCAATGCTATATATGCTAAATAATATATATATACATATATATATACATATATATGTGTATATATATATATTTCCACAATTATCATCCTATGCAAGAAAAATCAGATCAAAAAGGAAAAAAAAATTAGAAAGAAGCAAACAACAATAAAAGAAGTAAAAACACTATTTTGTGATCCACATTTAGTCTCCACAGTAATCTCTCTAGATGCAGATGGCTTTCTCCATCATAAGACCATTGAAGTATTCTTAGAGGAGAAAAGAGAAAGTTGACTAATAAACTCAAGTTTGGGAAGGCTACTTTACAATGCACTTAACTTGACTATCTGACAGAATAAATATAAAACTAAGTGAAGTTAAAATATCCTTTGAGGAAATATGTAGTTATTTATAAGTATAAAGAATTGGGAAGCATCCACTTAAAAAAAAAGAGCATTTTCCCTATGAAGATTCATTTGTTCTACCAAGGCAAATTATAGAATAGATAACTAGAGTTATAGTTGTATGCATGTGTGTGTGTGCTTGTATGTGTATGTGTGTATGTGTATACATGTGCAAGTTTAGAAAGAGATCAATAACAGTATTTGGCTCCAATATTTTAATTCAATATTCAGATGAATTATAGATAATAAGCAATACAGAGTAGGGCATGAAGACCAATTTATCTTTGTTAAGCTTGTTGAAAAATAATTGAGAAACAAACTGAATCTAATAAACATATGCCATATGTAATAGCAATTTCTAGTAACTTCTCTTTTAACAAAAGAAATTATCTACAATGAGTTTTCTTCAGATCCTATTTTCAAGCACATCACATAAAATGTTTAACAAGGTTAGAGGACAATCAAAGAAAGCCAATGGAACCTAAGATTTATATATATATATATATGTTTTCTTTTTTAAGATTTTTATTATTAAAGATTTTTTTAAAAAGAATTATATGGAATGCTCTATATGACTTTTAAAAAATTATAATATATATTTGTGATTGAGAAACCATATAGTAAAGTGCATTAAAGGCAGATCTTGAATTCAGGAAAACAGAGTTTCAAGTATTCTTGTCTTTGAAATGTACTGACAAATCATCCAGCCTCTCAATCCCTTCACCCACTCCTCCAAAATCTATACATATTAATTGAAGAATGATTTCAGGTTGAAATACATAGAGAAGTTTCTCACACTAAATTCCTGTCATCAATGAAATCAAAAGTCTGGATTCTCCTTTCCTCCACTTTCCCTTTCCACCAAAGTCTAATTTATGATGGAGAAAGCCATAAATAACAATCAAAACTAAACTAGCATATAATGTATCATCTTTTAGTATAGATGCACTCCTGACACTTAATCCAAATGTACTTTCCTCAGTAAAATAGATAGACATTTGTTTATCCTAAACTTATAAGGTTATCATGAAATTCAAGTGTGATGATGATCTAAGTATTTTGCAAACCTTTAAGTACTATGACTAACTAGTGATGATAGTCATGTCAGATGCTATGATCTTATCATTATAGAAAATGCTTTGTGTGCAAACTTCCTCCACTGATGCAAATTGAAAACTTTTTCTTTTGAGAAGTTGCCCAGTTTTTGAGGGTTTTAAGTGATTTGCCCTGGGTCACCAATCAGTGTTATATATGTGACTTGATCTCAGGTCATCCTGATTCTAAATTTGATGGTTTTTCTCTCTCAAAACTTATTAATATTTCCCTCCCACTCCACCACCCATCTTACTGAGTAAATGAAACTGTCCTTTTCAAATAAAGTGCTCAACATATAGTTCATAATCATAAATTCCCACAGTAACCATGTATAGAAATGTATATTATTTCTTGCATTTTAAGTTCATCGCCAATCTGGGAGAAGGTGAGTAATGAATTTAATCTTTATTCTTTTAGAACCATTGCTTATCGCACAGTGATATTGTATTATGTTGATTTGCTACAACTTGTTTAGTTACTCTCTAATAGGAGAATCAAAAAAAGAAACCCAAAGAAACCTTTAGTTGCCATATTGTTTAGCTAATAAAAATAGATATTACAAATATTTTTGAACATATAAGTCATTTTACTCTTTGTTTTTTGTTTTGTTTTTTTTGGAGTTACATTATAGTATGTCTTGGTAAGGGTTATTGATAGTTAAATAATAGTATTTCTTGGTAAGGGTTATTGATAGTTAAGTAACATTTCAAGGGATAATTTCTAATTGTTTTACAGAATGGTTGAGCAATTTGCAACTCCATCCACAGTCCAAAAGTAAGTTTGTTTTCAAGGAACCCTGTAACATTTTTGTTTTTCTTTTTCTATATCTTTGTAAATATGATGAAGTTAGGCAATCTGTATTTTTCTATTAACTAGTAATTTGGAAGAGTTTTAATATCATTAATTATAACTTGAATTTCTTCCTTTTTACATATCTTTTGACTATATATTGGGAAATGATTCTTTTGTTATACATTTGAATCAATTTTATCTATCTAGTTGTTTAAATTTGCACTTCTCTAATCAACATCTATCTATCTACCTATCTACCTATCAATTTATGTCTCTCTGTCTATCTATCTACCTATCTATTTTATTTATAATCATCTATTTATATAGCAATCTATGTATTGCACAGAAGATCTTTATCAGAAAAACTCACAGTAAAGACTTTCCTTATTTACTGGTATTGCTTCTAACTTTTGGTATTTAATTTTGTTGTTGTTGTTGTTAAGATTAAAATAACAGTGCAATTCACTCTGCTGAGTGAGAAATTTAAAAAATCCCTTCCCTCAAAGATAGTGGAAAAGAAAGAAGACAGACAGACAAACTGACAGACAGACAGTATATAAACATAATATCTTCAATGTAATTTAGGAAGTAAAGTACTAATATCCAGGTATAATGTCCAGGCTAGCTCCCTAGAGAATTTCAGGATAAGTCAGAGTCAGAATCAATCAAAATTTTTGGTCTTTAGAAAGAGAAATGAAAGAGGCAGGCAAGCTGCCATGTGGCTTGTCAGAGATGTATCCTGGATTCCGGAGTCCGGAATCTCCAGCCTCTCTCCTCCTCATCCTGCCTCCAAATGACACTGACTTCTCTATCTCATCCCTCCAATCCTTGCCTACAATTACCTCACCACCAAACATTCAGCAAGCACCAATGGTGAGAAGAGCCAACACATCTAAATATATGTGTATAGAGTCATTATCTCACATTGAATAGGTAATTAGCCTTAAGTGCTCTGTTTTCAGAGTTTCAGCCCTCTGCATCCAAGATAAAGTGAGGAAAGTTATCGTTTGTTTTTTTGTTGTTGTTGTTGTTGTTGTTGTTGTTGTTGTTGTTGTTGTTGTTTTGTGAAGTTCCTTTCTTTAAAAAATATTTTAGCACACATTTCTTTATGAATCATGTTAGATAGAAAAATCAGAGCAAAAATGAAAAATCATGGGAGAGAGAAAAAAAAATGAACAAAAGCAAATATAACATGTGTTGATTTATATTCATTCTCCACAGTTCTTTTTCTGATTGCAGATGGCATTTTCTGTTCAAAGTCTATTGGGACTGCTTTGGATCACTGAAGCACTGAGAAAAATCAAGTCTCTCATAGTTGATCATTGCACTTCCTTGCTGTTATTATGGACTATGTATTCTTGGTTCTGCTTGTTTCACTCAGCATCAGATCATGAAAATTTGTCCATATCTTTCTAAAATCAGCTTGTCCATCATCTTCATATAAAATAATATTCCATTATCTTTATATACCACAAATATTCAGCCATTACCCAATTGATGGACATCTACTCATTTACCATTTTTTTTTGCTAACACAAAAAGAACTGCTACAAACATTTTACACATAGGGGTCCTTTGCCTTTATGATTTACGAGGTAGTGCCAGTGGTGGCATTGCTGGGTCAAAGTATATGCATATTTTGAAGGCCCTTTAGACATAGTTCCAGATTGCTCTCCAGAATGGTTTTATCATTTCACAAGTCCACCAATAATGTATTAGTGTTCCAGTTTTCCCACAACCTCTCCAAAATTTATCATTATCTTTTCTTGTCATCTTAGCCAATCGGAGAGGTATAATTTGATACCTCAAAGTTGTTTAAATTTGTATTTTCTCTAACTAAACTTTTTCATATGACTATAAGTGGTTTTAACTTGCTCATTTGAAAAAAAAACTGTTCATATCCTTTGATCATTTATTAATTGGGGAATGACTTATATTCTTATAAATTTGACAGTTCTTTATATATTATTACAAATGAGATCTTTATCAGAAACTCTGGCTGTAAAGATTGTTTCCCAGATTTGTACTTCCCTTTTAATCTAGTTTCTGTTGGTTTTATTTGTGCAAAACCCTTTTAATTTAATGAAATCAAAGTTGACCATTTTGCCTTTCATAATGATCTCTAGTTCTTTTCTGACCATAAATTCCTCTCTTCTCTAAACTCTTGACATATAAATTATCCCTTGCTCTCCTAATTTGTTTTTGGTATCATCCTTTATGCCTAAACCATGTATACTTTTTGACTTTATTTAGGGATGGGATATGAGATGTGAGTGAGTCTATGCTAAATTTCTGAAATCATTTTCCAGTTTTACCAACAATTTTTGTAAAATAGTGAGTTCTTATTCCAGAAGCTAGAGGTTGGTTTTTTTTTTTTAAATACTAAATTACCTTAGGCCTTCATTATTGTGTCATGTGTATCTGATCTATTCCACTGATTCACCAGTACATTTCCTAGTATCAAATGGTTTTGATGATTGCTGCTTTATAAGATAGTTTTAGATTTGGTACTTCTAAAACATCATCCTTTGTATTTTTTTTTTCATTAATGCCCTTGATATTCTTGATCTTTTTTTTCTTCCAGATGAATTTTTTTTTATTTTTCTAGTTTAATAAAATAATTTTTGGCAGTTTGACTGGTATGGTATGGAGTACTGATACTGGTACAGGTATGGAACAAGTAGACCAATTTAGACAGAAGAATCATTTATTTTATATTAGCTTGGGCTACCCTTAAGAAATTGATATTTTTCCAATTGATTAGATCAGACATTTTTATGTGAGAAGTGTTTTGTCATTGTGTTCATATAGTTCTAGACTTTGCCTTGGAAGATAGACTCCCAAATATTTTATATTATCTACAATTAGGTTAAATGGATTTTCTCTTTCCATCTCTTGCTGATGGGATTTGTCAGTAATGTTTAGAAATGCTGATGATTTGGGGTTTATTTTATACTCTGCAACATTGCAAAAGATGGGAATTCCTTCAAGTAGATTTTGGGATGCTTTTTCTAGGGTTCTCTAAATATAACAACATATCATATGTAAAAAGTGCTATTTCCTCATTGCTTATTCTAATTCCTTTGACTTTTTTTCTTAGTGCAAAAGCCAATATTTCTAGTACAATATTGAATAATAATGATAATAATGAACATCCCTTGGAAGTGGATCTCTTCAATAAAAAGATCTAATTCAGTTTCAATTGATCAAGGATGGACAGAAGCAGCTACACCCCAAGAAAGAACATTGGGAAATGAATATAAACTGTTTGCATTTTTGTTTTTCTTCCCGGGTTATTTATATCTTCTGAATTCAATTCTCCCTGTGCAGCAAGACAACTGTTCAGTTCTGCACACATATATTGTATCTAGGATATACTGTAACCTATTTAACATGTATAGGACTGTTTGCCATCTGGGGGAGGGAGTGGAGGGAGGGAGGGGAAAAATTAGAACAGAAGTGAGTGCAAGGGATAATGTTGTAAAAAATTGCCCTGGCATGGGTTCTGTCAATAAAAAGTTATTAAAAAAATAATGAACATCCTTGTTTAACCCTTGATCTAATTGGTAATGTATCCAGCTACTCTCTATTACAAATAATGCTTACTGTGAAATTTAGACAGATACAGCTAAATATTTTAAGGAAAGCTAGGTTTATCCTTATGATCTCTAATGTTTTTAATATGAATGGGGTACTGAATTTTGTCAAAAGTTTTTTTCTGTATCTACAGAAATTGTACTATGATTTATCTTGGTTTTGTTATTGATATGATTGATATTATTATAGTTTTCCTTATATCAGACTTTCATTCTGGATATAAATCCCATTTGGTCATGGTGTATTATCCAGCTGAGAAGTTGCTGTAATCTCTTTGCTAATATTATCTTTAATATTTTTTGCACTGCAAAGGACAAAATAGTCAATGACTTTAATAATCTAGTGTTTGACAAACCCAAAGACCCCAGCTTTTGAGATAAGAATTCACTGTTTGACAAAAACTACTGGGAAAATTGGAAATTAGAATGGCAGAAACTAAGCAGTGACCCACACTTAATACTGTACACCAAGAACCAAAACGAGTTCATGATTTAGGCATAAAGAATGAGATTATAAATAGATTAGAAGAACATAGGATAGTTTGCCTCTCAGTCCTATGGAGGAGGAAGGAATTTGTGACCAAAGAATAACTAGAGATCATTATTGATCACAAAATAGAAAATTTTGATTATATCAAATTGAAAAGTTTTTGTACAAACAAAACTAATGCAGACATGATTAGAAGAGAAGTAATAAACTGGGAAAACATTGTTACATTCAAAGTTTCTGATAAAGGCCTCATTTCCAAAATATATGGAGAATTGACTCTAATTTATAAGAAATCAAGCCATTCTCCAATTAATAAGTGGTCAAAGGATATGAACTGACAATTCTCAGATAAAGAAATTGAAATTATTTCTAGCCATATGAAAAGATGCTCCAAGTCATTATAAAATAGAGAAATGCAAATTAAGACAACTCTGAGATACCAGTACACACCTTTCAGATTGGCTAAAATGACAGGGAAAGATAATGGTGAATGTTGGAGGGTATGTGCAAAAACTGGGCCACATACATTGTTGGTGGAATTGTGAATACATCCAGCCATTCTGGAGAACGATTTGGAACTGTGTTCAAAAAGTTATCAAACTGCACATACCCTTTGATCCAGCAGTGTTACTACTGGGCTTATATCCCAAAGAGATCTTAAAGAAGGGGAAGGGACCTGTATGTGAAAGAATATTTGTGGCAGCCCTCTTTGTAGTGGCCAAAAATTGGAAACTGAGTGGATGCCCATCAATTGGAAAATGGCTGAATAAATTGTGGTATATGAATGTTATGGAATATTATTGCTCTGTAAGAAATGACCAGCAGGATGATTTCAGAAAGGCCTGGAGAGATTTACATGAACTGATGCTGAGTGAAATGATCAGGATAAAGAGATTATTTTATACTTCAACAACAATACCATATGATGATCAATTCTGATGGCCATAGCCTTCTTCAACAATGAGATGAACCAAATCAGTTCCAGCAGTGCAGTAATGAATAAAACCAGCTACACTCAGCAAAAGAATTCTGGGAAATGAGTATGAACCACTACATAGAATTCCCAATCCCTCTATTTTTGTCTGCCTGCATTTTTGATTTCCTTCACAGGTTAATTGTATATTATTTCAAAGTCCAATTCTTCTTGTGCAGTAAAACAACTATATGGATATATATACATTTCTTGTATTTAACGTATACTTTAACATATTTAACATGTATTGGTCTACCTGGCATCTCGGGGAGGGAGTGGGGGGAAGAAGGGGAAAAACAAATGGTTTTGCAAATGTCAATGCTGAAAAAATACTTATGCATATATCTTGTAAATAAAAAGTTATAAAATAAAAAAAAAAAGAAAAAATACTTTTGCACTGATATTTATTAGGGACATTGGTCTCTGCATATATTTTTTCTTTTTTGTATGCATAGTTGTCCTAAATTGTATAGAACAGATTTTATGAAAAAAATTATTTATATATATTTTTAAAATCATGACTAAATGGACATTAAATCAGATTTCTCATTAGGATGGCAAAAAATAGCTCAAATTCTCAATGAAGTGTCCACTTTAACCTTCAAGGCATCCTCCCTAGCTTATTGACTTTTTTTATGTTATACATGTTTAAAATATATATTAAAAACAATATATGTAAACATATTTGTATAATTATCTTACTGCACAAAAAAATAATCAGTCTAAAAGAAAACAAAATGCAAATAATAACAAAAACAGTGACAATATTATGTTCTTAATCACACTCAGTTCCTGCAGTCCTCTCTCTGGGTGTAGATGGCTCTCTTCATCATGAGATCATCAAAACTGGCCTCAATCATCTCGTTGTTAAAAAGAGTCACATTCATTAGAATTGATTGTCACATAATATTGTTGATGCTGCATACAATGATCTCCTGATTCTGCTCATTTCACTTAGCATCAGTTCATATAAGTCTCTCCAGGCATCTCTAAAATCATCCTGCCTAGCATATTATCAGAGACAGATTATTCTCTAGCCTTCAGAAGAGATGCTGTTTTTTAAAACTGTAAGGTGGGGATACTAATATTTATACTATATTAATATTTATCTCTTTTTAAAAATTTAAAATCAATGTGTAAATTAAAGCAATACAAATGTGCCTTTTAATCATATATAGTTAAGTTGATATATCTTGCATGGATTCATAAATCAGTTAGAAAAAATTAAATGGGTTCATTCAAACAGCTAGTTAGATAAAAAAACAATCAATTAATTCTATATATCAACAGTTAGTGTTCAAAATGGCTGCTTGTTTTTTATTGATTTCACTTATCTTATTTTGCTTTAAATTGTTCTAAAGAGCTATGTGAAGATAGCTTACAACTATTATTACATACTAAGTGAAGAAAAGAAAAAATATTCTCTGAGATTAAAATCATTGATCAATATTTTTTCAGAAATATCTTTTATTTCAAATTACCAGAATTGTAAATATTTACTTAAATTCCCCCCCCTCACCTTCCATATCTTCTTTCCTTCCTTTCTACTTTCCTTCCTTCCTTCCTTCTTTCCTTCCATCCTATATGTGTATATACAAATATATATATATGTAAATGTGTGTGTGTGTGTATATATATATATATATATATATATATGTGCATATATACATATACACAGATATGTATATACTGGAAGCAAAAAGTGATTTCTTTTTTTGAGTCTTAAAAAAGTTCATTAAGTATATTTTTGCTTTATTCCATTTATTCCAAGAGACAGAGAAAAATTAGAATTCTCCTTTACTTATTAGAAATGGGAACATATGGTGTAGTATGCTGGAAACATAGCTTGATTGACAAAGCAATTTGTGGCATTAAGGCTGGGAGAATGACTCTCATCAGAACTATAATCATATGTTTATTTCAAATTGCTCATGTGTCTGTTTTTGTAAATTCATAACCTCACTTATACAGGAAAATTCTAAGTGTGAACCAGGTGTATGAAATTACAGATAAATTGACGAATGGACCAAATAGCTTTATTTACATGAGCAATATTCAATCATGTCTTATACAAATTGATCAAGAAACACATGCAACAAAGAGATGAGGTCCAAATGTTAATGTGCTATAAGTAGGAATCTGATGGAGATGTGTCACCTGAGAATATTGCACTTTGATAATATAGTAGCAACATATGAATATAATGATATGTTTCCTTTGATGCCAGATTGTTGATAATGAAGTCTGAATGTTGATAGTTTTCTAGTTGTTGTTGACAAAACATTTAACATGCATCAAATGCAAATTGCAATAAATGAAGCATGGTCCGTATTTACACTTTTAAAGTAAAAAGAGTGGGGGAACACAGATTCCATACTAATTAATACACATCTATATGCATGCAAACCACAAGGTGTCTCAATAACACTGATGAAAAGAGCTGCCAGTCATGGCTCCACCAACTGAACTGGGTAATCCCTTTCCTTAGCCAAAGGTTTTCAGTTAAGTTCCTAAATTTTGCTCAAGGAAAAAAAAATAGTTCTTTTATTAATTGATTATTGCCACATAAATATTAGCAGTCTATGAATTAAATCCCTGGCTTTTTAAATTGGAAATAAATCTTTGTGAAGCAACCTAATTAGGGAGCTCTCAGGCCAACAGTGTATAGACAAGATGTTTACAGGCACCTAAAGCTACACAGGAGGAAAGAGGGATAAGAAGAGAAACCTATCCCATACCTTCATCCCTATAATCCTCCATTTATCATCTGAAGAGAAGCATGGCTAAATATGAAGAGATATATTATTGCAAGTGTCACTACCAACTCATGGATTGTCTCAGAGACTATAGTCCTCAAAGACCATCTCAAAAAGTATGGAGGAGTTGCAATATGAATTACCTGAGTGAGCATTTACATCAGAGGTTCCCAACTTCAGGTATATATCTTTCCCTTTCCCAGGGAAGAGAAAACTTATCAAGCAAGTTCAGGAAATGTTTGGTTGTTGGAATCCTTACTAACTGCTAACTAATTAGAGTTGATCTAATCTTACAAGAAGATTTTGGCCAGAACCTGAAACAAGGTACTAAGTAGAACTAATTAATACAAGGTTTGTGTTCACACCTTTACTCATTGGAGTCCACAAGTATGCTAACTTCACAAAGTACACTTTCTAACTTCAAGGAAGTCCACACCTCCCTTAAAGCTCGTTGGGCCAGAGAGCACTATGGGAGAAAACCCATAATCCCATTCTCTCAGAAGAGTCAGATAAAAGGCCAGCGATGAGGGGTCTATGGCAGAATACATTTTTTCCTCTTGGCTGGCTGGTGGCAGATGAAGAGTTTACAGAGGAAGAAGCTACGAGTGGAGAGTTCAGTGGACAACCAGATTCATCTTCATCTCACACCACTGTAGTTGGTGCCTGGGCTCCCCAGAAGGATACAAGAGAGACATTCCATCGCTGTGTTGGTCGGAGGCTGAAGAAAGCAGAGGCAGAGGCTGAAGGACAGAACCTTTGGATTTGGAGATATTCGGAGGGCTCTAAGCCTCTAAGCCCTGTGTTTTGAGAAGAACAAGAACTCCAACATTTGAACTCATAACATTTGGTAAATAGACATAAGTTAAAATATTTACTCAATCATTTACTACCTTATGACAGTGGGAACATCATTAAGTTATTTAACATTATTGGACTTCAATCAGTTCTCTTTTAAAAGAGCATTGTTTGACTAAACATTTTCTAAAAATTATATTTCTAATGATAATATCTGTGGCACAATCTTTTGAGCTTGGCTTGATCTAATCAGCTACCATCACATACACTGTACACCTATTGCAACATAATGATATCATTTTGGTCCTCAATTCTCTTGAAGCAGATATGCTAATCAAGTATCAACAATTGTCTTCCCTTATTAGAATGTAAGCTCCCTGGGACTGTCTTTCTTGTTTGTATCTTTGTTACCAGTATTTAGCATAGTGTCTGAAATATAAACAATTAACTGTTTGTATCATTCATCCATTGTTTCATTTTCCTTGTGGTCCCAAGAACAAGAAAATTCATCTTTTGGCTCTGAATATTTTCTCTTGTCTTCCTCCTTGCCTAAAATTCTCCTACCTGTTATCTCCATTTACTGGGTTATCTGGCTTCCTTTAAGTCCCCCAAAATCTTATCTTTTAAAGGAAGCTGTTCTCAATCAATCTTAGTACTAGTCCCTTCATTTCTTATTTATTTGCTATTTATCCCATATATAGTTTATTTAAAATATGAATATAATTTAAATAACAAGTAATATAATAATAAACATAAATATTTTAAATATATTTAAAATATAAAATAAAAATATTCCTTCATTAAATATTTCCAAATTACTGGAAATTTTAAAAACTTTTTTTTAACATTTTAATATTTAAATTCTTCCCCTCTCCCCTGTCCCTGCCCCACTAGATTACAAACTTCTTGAAGGCAGATACTGTGTTTTGCCACTTTTTAAATCTTCAGTACATAATATACAGTGTCTGGCATGTAGAAGGTGCTTAATAAACATTTATTGACTGATTCATTCATTCATCCATTTTTATCTATACACTCCACCCTTTGGACTTATCCACCTTTTCTGAATGAATTAGTTGATTTGATCACTTCATTTCAGAAGCTCATAAAATTGTGATGTATTCAGAAATGCACAATGTATTTTTTTATAGCACAGATTTGGTTAGTCCAATTATTTGGAACCACTATTCAAAAAAATGAATTTTAAAGGGGGAGACTGGAACATAAATAGTACAAGCAGGTACAAAAATGGCAGATGAGCAAATATATTTGTAATAGTCCTTTTGTATTGGCAAGAAACTGGAAATTACATGGATGCTCATCAGGAAGGAATGGCTGAATAAGTTGTGGTATATGAATGTAATGGAATGTTATTGTTCATTTCTTATTGAACACTGATTAAAGAACAGCTTGAAGAGACTTACAGGAACTGATGATAAATGAAATAAGAATGAAAAAAACAGTGTAGAAGAACAAGATTATGTGTTCATCAAGTGGGATGAATTTGGTTGTCTTTAACAATGCAACAATAGACATGATAGAAAGCACCATTCACATCCAGAAAGGTAATTGTGGAGACTAAATATAGATTAAAACATAGTGTTTTACCTTTTTGTTGTTGGTTTCATTATTTTTTCCTTTTCTTTTGTTTTTTTTCCCTTTTGATTTGGTTTTTTTCTTGTGCATCATAATGAATATAGAAATATTTAGAAGAATTGCAATTTCTCCCCACACCCAGGATTTTCTTTCTATTATAATAGATATTTCTCAATTTTTGTGTGTGTGTTGGGGGGAAGGGTTTCTTAATAATAGAATTCTTTCATTCTGGCTGCATAAAGCTATTTAATTTTGGTTGAGAAACTTTTGACATGTGATATTATAGTCCTAAACTTCTGAATTTTAAGATGTAATAAATACTTTCCATTGATATCTCTCAAATTCTTTTTATTTTACCTATTTTCTAGGTCATTTTTTGTATGCACATACAAATATACACATACATACATATATATATGCATCTACCTATGTAGATACAAATAAAATATTGTATATGTCATATTTTATTCTATTTTTCAATATTCTGTTTTTATCCTGATACTTTTGTTGTCTCATGGTATCAACAAAATATATTTTTTTCTATTTTGATTTCCAAATAAATCACCACTGCTTTTGTTAAGTTTTCCATCTATTCTAAGCTCTTTATTTCTTTTCTAAATTTTCCTTCCAAAACTCACTTAATTTTCTCATCTTTTGTTTTCCTTTCTTTTAAGTACTTTCAGTAAAGCTATTTTTTGAGAGAGAGAGAAAAAGAGAAAAAGAGAGAGACAGAGACAGAGACAGAGACAGAGAGAGACAGAGATAGAGAGAAAGAGGTTGTTTGCCTCTTGGGTATCTTTTGAATCTTTTGTATCTTCTTTTTATTTATCTCCAGGCACCATTTCTTATTTGGGATATAGTTCTAGTATCAGGATCAATTCCTTATTTTTTCTTTGGAGAAGCTGTTAAGTCCTCCTAGATCCTAACTTCAATTTCCTAAGTTTTTGTCTTTAGCTTCTAATACCTAAGTTTATACTCCCTGAACTGAAATGCTTCATTGTCCCTTTTCAGAAATTTGCAGTTAACCATCTTGGTCAAATAACTTCTGTGAACTATTGTTACCCTAGGGTAATGAATAATTATGGCATTACTGTTCATCTTAGGCCATGCTGATTTTCCTGGTGTGTGTTCTCTTCCAGAACTTACAGCTTTTTTGTTGTTGTTGTTGTTCTAGATTTCAAGAATAACCTAATTTCATTCTTTGGATTTTTTTTTATCATTATTTGACCTGGTGTTCTTTTATGTCCTTATTGGAGAATATTTGGAAAGTTTGGGCTCCTTTACAAATTTTCATACAACAATCTTAAATGATGCATCCAAATCCAGACTTCAATGACAATTGATATATGAACACAGAAATGACTAAAAGTCTTACAACTCAGTTTGAGATTGCAAAAACCATCTGCTAGAATCACAACTGGCAATGGCTTTTTAGATGCCTTTAACGTTTCTTTGCTTTTCAAAAAAAATTCATTTAGTAGCCAAGAAATTCCACAATGCTCAAAGATAGATTAATCAATCTATCTTCCTAGGATTGATGAAAACAGGCAATTGAGGTGATGTAAGAAGCATCAAGAGATGTAGAAGCCACACTCAGGGTAAGTTTTGCCTTTTTTACATTGACTTCTGGAATATTTTCTTCAACCTGACAGCTTTAAGAAAAGAAAATATCTTTTGGCAAAAGCTCACTAACTCACATTTTTCTTTGCATTATAAACATCTCTAAAGAGTTATAGAATTGAAAAGGGGGAAAAGAAGCTGGATGAAAGAGAAAGCACTCATACAAATTTAAAAAATTTTGGTATATCTTTTATTGGATTTTTTCTTTCTTTGTGCAAGTATTCTTAATGATTAGTACAGTATCTGACACATGTGCTTAATAAATACTTTGTGATTGATTGTGTAATAGGTACCTATATCTTTTTATATTGTGGCAGGAATGCCACCCCTAAGGCTCCTCCATCCTTTACTGTATGATGTTTACTGTTGACTTAAGTCAGTTTTCAAAGACTGGTCCTATTTCCTGAGAAGAAAGATGGCAAATGGAAAGGGGAGAGTTTTTAATCCCTCCCCAGCCACACACACACACACACACACACACACACACACACACACACACATTTTTAAATTCAATAGACGCTTCTGATGATATGGGAATGGTTTATGCCCTTTCAACACTAAATCAGGAAAGGGACAAATGAAATTTGTTCATTTTAATATACCTAGAAGTGTAAATGCTAGAAAAATTGGCTGGAAATGTTGGGAAGGGTGAGAGCTGTCTTTCTTTTGTGCCAGTAGGTGGGACTACAAAGTTGACTAATTATAATGATAATAGTTACAAATAGACATCATGATTACTTATAATAATCATAATAGCTATTTTTTTTTGGCTGAGGCAATTGGGGTTAAGTGACTTGCCCAGGATCATACAGCCTGGAAGTGTTGAGTGTCTGAGACCAGATCTGAACTCAGGTCCTCCTGACTTCAGGGCTGGTGCTCTATTCACTACACCATATAACTGCCCCTATAATAGCTAATTTTAATACATTGTGGAAAACTCTTTACAAATATTATATCAGTTTGGTCCATCCAACAGGCCTGTGATGCAGGTACTATTGTTAGCTCTATTTTATGTGTCAGAAAACTAAGTCATACAGAGATTAATGATCACATAGCTAGTAAGTATCTAAGATTTCAGGCCATCTCACCAAAGTAAGAATAAAATAAGCCATCTCATTACTTCCAAGAAAAATCATATATGTAAACCGAATTCCCAAACATTATCATTATTAAAAAGCTATCCAAGACTGAGATTAGCACATAGTCAGAACTTCCAGGTTACAGTTCATAATAGATACAGTTCTCTAGATATGTCCAGTTCTCTTAAAACAAAAGTACACTTCAAGTGTCTTTGACACATTCCCAGATTGCCTAGCATGAAGACCTGTAGCCCCTATTTTTGTGTCCCCTGCTCCGTTGATTAGTTTCCTGTGTCTTTAAAACTTCTAATACTCAGCTGATTGTTGTACTTAGGCTGTGTTTTGACAAGGTTTTTTTTTTTTTTTTTTTTTTTTTTTTTTTTAATACATCACTCCTATCTCTTGTATCCAGAGCATGAAGATCACAGTTCATTTACAACATTGCTGTCCTGTCCTGAGTCTATGAGTAGAGAACAGCTTTCTTTACTTCTACTGTTTCCTATTTATTATCCTTGCTCTGAAAAATGGGTCCGAGGGTATTTGTTTTGATTATATATTATTTGATTCTATATTATGATTCTATATTCCTGTTCTGTGTTATTTTTTCCATTTGGGGTACAAAATTATCCTCATGAAACTGGGAATTTAAGTCATAGTGACTTTGGGTTCAGGATTGCAGGCAGGATAGGCTAGCTAACCAGCCCTGGGACAGACTTTTGGACTTTAAATTAATTCTTTGATTTCTGGGAAGACATAATCTATGATCTTCTCCCTTTGCCCAGAGACTGAAGTGGTACAATAGTAGAGGAGATTATGCTTCTTAGTTGTCATCACATTAAGTTTTGATGTTGCTGATTTTATCTTTTGAAGTGAATATTTCTGTGTAAAAACTTATCTGACCAGCAGTGCTTAAATGGAACTGTGGTATAGTAGATTGACTCTCCTCTACAATTGAGTTAATACCATCAGTGAGTTTTGGAGTCATTTGTAGAGTGCCTAGATATCTTCTAACTATATTAAGACTTTGGGGAAAGAGAATGGATTTTGCTTAACTGGCCTAGAGTAGCCCCTATTACAATAATAATAAGAAAGTAATATTTGGCAGTTATGTAGTGCTTCAAATTTGCAATGCACTTTACATAAATTATCTCATTTGGTCCTCAGAACAACCCTAGGCTTATAAGCTCTTATTTTCATTTTATGGATTAGGAAACTAACGATTAAAGGTTAAGTGACTTATAGGGTTCCATAATTAGTGAATTTCTAAGACTGGATTTCAATTAAATTCTTCTGGATTCCTGATCCATTGCTCTATGTATGTATCTGTTATAAAACAAATATAAAAGTTTGAAAATTAACTGAACAATATACTCTAGTAATCATTCCTTTTGAAAACAATCCTTAGAATAACTTCAATTTGTCAAAGTGCTTTTCTTACAGCAACCCTGTGAAAATAGCAGTGTAAATATTATTTTCTCTATTTTAAAAATAAAGAATATTCAAAAGTCAATTGATTTTCCCTTAACCATAAAGAAGCCAAAATTCATATTTATATTTTTTCGTTCTGATTCTCTATCATACCACACTGTCTCTCCAAAAACATACAATAAAGCCAAGCTAAACCAAAAGTCCATTCTACCTCATGCATAAAAGTATTTGACTAAATCTTTTGGTGCCTCATCATAACATTTTTTTGAAATTAAAACATATGAATAGATAGTTTTCAACATTCACCCTTACAAAACCATGTGTTACAAAGTTTTTGTCCTCCCTTCCTTTGCCTCTTCCTCTAGACTATAAGTAATTCAATATATACTGAACATGTACAAATCTTCTGCACATACTTCCACAATTATCATGCTGCACAAGAAAAATCAGATTAAAAGGAGAAAAATGAGAAAGAAAACAGTATGTAACAAACAACAACCAAAAGGGAAAATACTGTTGTGATCCACATTCAGTTCCCACACTCCTCTGAGTGGGTGAAAATGGATCTCTTCATCATAAGACAATTGGAACTGGACAGAAGCATCTCTTTATTGAAAAGAGCCATATTCATCAGAATTCATCATCATATAATCTTATTGCCATGTATAATCATCTTCTGGTTCTGCTCATTTCAGTTATTATCAGTTCATGTAAGACTCTCTAAGATTCTCTGAAATCATTCTGCTAATTGTTGCTTATAGAACAATAATATTCCATGACATTCTTATACCATAACTTATTCAGTTATTCTCCAACTTATGGACATTCACTCAGTTTCTAGTTTCCTGCCACTATAAAAGGGTGGCCACAAACATTTTTGCACGTATGAGTCCTTTCCCCTTTTTTATTAACTCTCTGGGATACAGTTGAAGTAGAGATACTGCTGGATCTAAAGGTATGTACAATTTGATAACTCTTGGGACATGGTTAATACCCTTCAGAATGGATGAATCAGTTTATAAATCCACCAACAAGTGTCCCAGTTTTACCACATCCCCTCTAATATTCATTGCTATTTTTCTATCATTTTAGCTAATTTGAGAGATGAGTAGTGGTATCTTAGAGTTATCTTAATTGCATTTCTCTGATCAATTAATGATTTAAATCATTATTCATATTATTATAAATGGTTTTAATTTCTGCATCTGAAAATTATTTCTTCATAGCTTTTGACCATTTATCAATTGGAGAATGGCTTGAAATCATATGAATTTGAGTCAATTCTTTATATATTTTAGAAATGAAATTTATCAGAATGTTTGGATGTAAAAAAAAAATCCAGTTTATTGTATTCTTTCTAATCTTGTCTGCATTGGTTTTGTTTGCACAAAAATTTATTAACTTAATATAATTAAAATTATCCATTTTGCATAATATAATGTATTCTAGTTCTACTTTAGTCACAAATTCCTTCCTTCATGCCCATCAATTGGAGAATAGTTGAGTAAATTGTGGTATATGAACGTTATGGAATATTACTGTTCTGTAAGGAATAACCAGCGGGATGAATACAGAGAGGACTGGCGAGACTTACATGAACTGATGCTAAGTGAAATGAGCAGAACCAGGAGATCATTATATACCTCAACAACGATACTGTTTGAGGATGTAGTCTGATGGAAGTGGTTCTCTTTGATAAAGAGAGCTAATTCAGTTTCAATTGATCAAAGATGGACAGAAGAAGCTACACCCAAAGAAAGAACACTGGGAAATGAATATAAACTGCTTGTATTTTTGTTTTTCTTCCCGGGTTATTTATACATTCTGAATTCAATTCTCCCTGTGCAACAAGAAAACTGTTCGGTTCTGTACACATATTGTATCTAGGATATACTGTAACCTATTCAACATGTAAAGAACTGCTTGCCATCTGGGGGAGGGGGTGGAGGGAGGGAGGGGAAAAATAGGAACAGAAGTGAATGCAAGGGATAATGCTGTAAAAAATTACCCTGGCATGAGTTCTATCAATAAAAACTTATTATTAAAAAAAAAAACAAATAAAGTCAGATTTAAACAATTGGAAAAAAAATTCCTTCCTTCTCCAGAAATCTGAGATATAGACTATCCTTAATTCTTCTGCTTTGCTTATAGTATCATTCTTTATGCCTAAATTGTGAATTCACTTTGACCTTATCTTGATAGAGGGTGTTAGGTATTGGTCAATGCCTAGTTTTTACCATATTATTTTCCAATTTTCTTGCAATTTTTGTCAAATAGTGAGTATTTATCACAGAAGCTGGAGCTTTTGGGTTCACCATACACTACATTATTATAATCACTCATTATTTTGTCCTGTAAACTGAACCTATTTCAATAATCAACTATTCTATTTCTTAGCTAGTATCAAATGGTTTTGATGACTGCTGCATTATAATAGTTTTAGGCTGCTTCTGTCCATCTTTGATCAATTGAAACTGAATTAGCTCTCTTTATCGAAGAGAACCACTTCCATCAGACTACATCCTCAAACAGTATCGTTGTTGAGTTATATAATGATCTCCTGGTTCTGCTCATTTCACTTAGCATCAGTTCATGTAACTCTCGCCAATCCTCTCTGTATTCATCCCGCTGGTTATTCCTTACAGAACAGTAATATTCCATTATGTTCATATACCACAATTTACTCAACCATTCTCCAATTGATGGGCATGAAGGAAGGAATTTGTGACTAAAGTAGAACTAGAATACATATTATGCAAAATGGATAATTTTAATTATATTAAGTTAATAAATTTTTGTGCAAACAAAACCAATGCAGACAAGATTAGAAAGAACACAATAAACTGGATTTTTTTTACATCCAAACATTCTGATAAACTTCATTTCTAAAATATATAAAGAATTGACTCAATTAGGTAGTACAAGTGTAGTACAGTGAGACTACCTTCATTTGTACTTTTTTCATTAATTTCCTTGAAATTCTTGACCTTTTGTTCTTCAAGATGAACTTTGTTATTAATTTTTCTAACACTTTAAAATTATCTCTCTGGAGATTAATTGGTATGGCACTGAATAAATAGATTAATTTAGGTAGTATTATCATTTTTTATATTAGCTTTGCCTTCCATGAGCATTTGATATTTTTCCAGTTGAGTAGATCTGACTTCATTTATGTAGAAAGTATTTTGTAATTGTGTTCATATAGTTCCTGACTTTGCCTTGGCATGTAGACTCCCAAATATTTTATATTATCTAAATTTATTTTAAATGGAATTTCTCTTTATGTCTGTTGCTGCTGGACATTGTTGATAACATATTGAAATGCTGATGATTTATGTTTGATTTATTTTATATCCTGCAACTTTCTTAACATTGTGAATTGTTTCTATTAATTTTTAGTTGATTCTCTAAGATTCTTTAAGTATGCCATCATATCATCTGCAAAGAGTGATAATTTGTTTTCCCCATAACCTACTCTAATTGCTTAAATTTCTTTTTATTCTCTTATTGCTAGAGCTAATATTTCTAATAGAAATTGAATGATTATAAAGTTGATAGTGGGCAACCTTATTTCTCCCTTGATCTTATCGGGAATGTTTCTAGTTTGTCCTCATTACAGGTGGTGCTTGCTGATAGTTTTAAATAGGTGTTACTGATCATTTTAAGGAAAACTCCATTTATCCCAATACTCCCTTTTGTTTTTATTAGCAATGGCTGATGGATTTTGTCAAATGCTTTTTCTTCATCAATTGAGATAATTACATGATTTTTATTTGTTTGGCTATTGATATAATCAATTATGTTAATAGTTTTCCTAATATTGAACCAACCCTCCATTCCAGGTATAAATTTTACTTGGTCGTGGTGTATTATTCTGATGATAACTTGCTGCAATGTCTTTCCTGATATTTTATTTAAGATTTTTGCATCTATATTCATTATGGAAATTGGTGTAGAATTTTATTTCTCTGTTTTGAGTCTAATTGGTTTAGGTATCAGCATTACATATGTTATAAAAGGAATTTGCTAGAACTCCTACTTCTATTTTTCCAAAAAGTTTATATTATATCGGAATTAATAACATATCAGAGGATTCTGGCTTTTAATCCAGTCTGCTATCTGCTTCTGTTTTGTGGGAGATTTAATCACACTCACAGTTAAAATGACTAAATCTGTATTACCCACCATTTTGTTTTCCCAAGTTATATTTTCTTTCTCCTTTTCCCCTTTCTCTCCACCCCATTATTTTACTTCTGACCACTACCTCCCTCAAACAGCCTTCCTCTTTTATACCACTTCTCCTTTTCTTATCCCTTTCACCTTCTACTTCTGTTATCCTTTCTATTAGCCTCTTTTTTTTTCTCCTTTTCTCTCCTACTTCCCTATAGGATGAGACAAGTTTTTGAGCTAAATATATCTGATATTTTCTCTTTGAGACAAATCTGATGATTCATCCCCCTCCCTTCCTTCCTTCAATTGTAATAGGTCTTTCTTTTTTACCTCTTCATGAGAAGTGATTTACCCTATTTTACCTCCTCTTTCCTTTTCTTCAAATAAAATCCACTTTCCATCTCTAATTTTTACACACCACAATAAAATCAAATTAAAACCACATCCTGTAAATATATCTCTAACACTGATACAATTTACAAGAGCTAAACATATCATCTTCCCACATAGAAATGTAAACTTTTCAACAAAAAAAACCTTATTTTTTCCTTTCCTTTTAACTTTTTTAATGCTTCTCTTGAATTATGTATTTTAAGATCAAGTTGTCTGTTAAGGTCTGATTTTTTCATCAGAAATAAATGAAATGCAACCTGTTTCATTGAATGTCCATCTTTTGTTTCCTGAAAGATAATGCTTAATTTCTCTAATTGATTTTTTAAACATTATATGTAGCATTTATTATATAGACTTATTGAAATGAAAATCTGTCTCATAATATGAATTCTCCCTATGTTCTGCTGTACACAGAATTTTGTTTGTATTCTTTTTTCCTTAAGTTTTTTTATTAAAGCTTTTTGTTTGTCAAAACATATGCATAGATAATTCTGCAACATTAGCCCTTTTAAAATCTTGTGTTCTAGTTCCCTTCTAGTTCTAGTTCCTCTTCTCCCATTCCTCTCCCCTAGATGGCAAATAATTCAATATATATTACACATAGTAGAAATATATGTTAAATCCAATATATACTTACCTTTTTATACAATTATTTTGCTGTATGAGAAAAATCAAATCAAGCCAGAAAAGAAAATGATGAAGAAAATAAAATGCAAGCAGACAATAACAAAAAGAATGAGAATGCTATGTTGTGAACCACACTCAGTTCCCATGGTTCTCTCTCTGGATGTAGATAGCTCTCTTCATCACTGAACAATTGGAACTAGTCTGAATCATCTCATTGTTAAAGAGAGCCATGTACATCAGAATTGATCATCATATAATATTGCTATTTCTGTGAACAATGATCTCCTGATTCTTCTCATTTGGATACTTATTTCTTGGATGCAATCTAAGTTCTTTTGCCTGTTGGAATATCAGAATCAAGGCCCTTCTATCTTTTAAATTGGAAGCTTCTAAGTCCTGGATAATCCTGATTGTGGTTTCTCTATATTTAAATTGTTTCTCACTTGCAATATGTTCTCTTTGTTTTAATAATTCTAAAATTTAACTATGATATTCCTTAGAATTTTCATATAGAGGTATCTTTCAGAAGGTGATTGGTGAATTCTTTCAGTGGCTATTTTCCCCTCTCATTCTAGGATACATTCTAGTATAGTTTTCCTTGATAATTTCCTGAAAAATGTTGTCTAGGCTCTTTTTTTTTATCCCGGTTTTCAGGAAGTCCAATAATTCTTACATTGTCTTTCCTAGATCTATTTTCCTGGTCAGTTTTTTTTTTTTTACTAATGAGGCATTATACATTTTCTTCTATTTTTTTTTCATTTTTGGTTTTCTTTGACTAATTCTTGATGTTTCATTGAGTCATATACTTTCATTTATACAATTCTAATTTTTATTGAGTTATTTTCTTCATTGTTTTTTATCTCCTTTTTGTTTTTGGCTAATTGAACTTTTAAATGAGTTGATTTGTTCATTGATTTCTTTCCATTTCATAAATTCTGTTTTTCAACATATTGGATTCTTTTTGATTTTATTAAATCTATTCTGTTGGGAATTATATGTGTTTTTCTATTTCATCAAATCTATTTTACAAGGAGTTATAGTTTTTTTCCATTTCTACAAATCTATTTTAAAGGAGTTTTCTTCAAATAATTTCTGTTTCCTTTTCCAAACTCTCTTACAAAGTTCATATTTCCTTTCCCCATTTTTTCTAACTCTCTTTTAATATCCTTTTTGAATTCTTGCAAGAGAGCTTTGTAAGATTTAGACCAACTCGTATCACCCTTTGGGGCTTCATCTGGAGGCAATTTGCACTTATTATCCTAAGAGTATGAGATCTGTTCTTCTCTGTTTCCATAAAATCTATCTATGGTAAGAACTGTTTTTCCTTTTTTGCTCATTTTTAAAGGTTGAGGTATGCTCTTAGGGCAAAGAGGAGATTGTTGCAAGCTTCCTGTATCAGCCATAGTGGCTTCACACTGCTCTGATGCTGGTGCTGCTGACTTCCTTCCTGTGCTGGTTGGATGTGATCAAATCCTGGAGTTAAGAGTCTCACTATTTGTTCTTTGTAGTTGTGATGAATATTTCACAATTAATCTGATGCTCCACTGCCTTGTAAATTAGGACAGAGTAGCCAATACAGCTATATTTTGGCTAAGAGCCTCCATATAGATTCCCTCAGTGTGAGGATGCCACATTGCCCTGTGATCTTATGCTGTGCCTGCACTCAGTTGCCTCCCAGCCCTTCCTACTCCCTCTGCTCAATTTAAACAGAGCTTTTCTGACTTTCTTCCAAAATATTTTCTGCTGGAAATTTATTACCCTCCAAATATTTGTGTATTCTATCACTCCAAAACCAGTTCAGAGGTTTGATCTGATGTTGATGTGAGAGAAGACAGGAAGAGCTCAAAGACCTGTCTACTCTCCACTGTCTTGGTTCTGTTCCCACTGAGATTTATTAAAGTCCATGCTTGTAAGAAGTTCTCTAAGCTTTTTTTTTTCTTTCTGAAGACAAAAAATGTTTCTTTTTTGTTAAAGGTTTTCTTTTAAATTTTAAATATATGCATAGATTACTTTCAATATTGACTCTTGCACTATTCACCTTTGTGTGGTTTTCAATGTTCACCCTTGCAAAACCTTGTGTTCCAAATTTTTCTTTCTCCCTTTCCCCAAATCCTTATCTTATAATGCAAGCAATGCAATATATGTTAAATATCTGTAATTTTTCTATACATATTTCCACAATTAATCATTCTGCACAAAAAAAAAATCAGTTCAAAAAGGGGAAAAAATGAGAAAGAAAACAAAATGTAAGCAAATAACAAAAAAATCTGAAAATACTATTTTGTGGTCCATACTCAACAGATTGTTTTCTCTGTCACAAGACCATTAGAACTGGCTTGAAAAGAGCCAAATCCACCAGAATTGATTATCACATAATCTTGTTGTTGCTGTGAACAATGTTCTCTTGGTTCTATTCACTTTGCTTCACATCATTTCATGTAAGTCTCTCTAGGCCTTTCTGCAACCATCTTTCTGATCTTTTCTTATATAACAATAATATTCCATAACATTCATATATCATAACTTATTTAGCCATTCTCCAACTGATGGGCATCCACTCAGTTTCCAATTTATTGTCACTATATAAAAAAAAGGCTGCTAAAATCATTTTTGCACATATGGGTATTTTTCCCTTTTTTATGATCTCTTTGGGATACAGGCCAAATAGAGAAAATGTTGGATCAAAGGGTATGCACAGTTTGAAAGCTCTTTGGGTGTAGTTTCAAATTGCTTTCCTGAATTGTTGGATCAGTTCACAACTCCAACAGCAATGCATTAGTGTCCCAGTTTTGCCATATATTCTCCAACATTCATCATTATTCTTTAAGATTTTTAAGTTGAAGAATGGTATCTTCATTGATAAAAGAAGTTTCCTCATTGGGAATTCTGTAATCTAATAAAAGCAAAGGTTTATATCACCAATACCTTCAGCAAAAGAATTGCCCAGTCTAGTGCAAGTTCTGGCTAGAAAGGCTTTAAGTTTGGGTTCAGCCATGTAAAATATGTCTATATTGTCTGATGGACAATAGAATGAGCATTAATTGGATCCTTACTACGTACCAGGTTCTGAGCTAAACACTTTAGCATATAATCTGATTTGATTTACAGTGATCTTGTTACTATTCCTATTTTAGATGGAGAAACTGAAACAAAGCTTAAGCAATTTACCCAGTGACTTACAATCATCTAGTAAATGTCTCTGAAATGAGATTAGAACTCAGGCCTTCATGATTTGAAGCCCAGAAGTCTACCATTATTCTATCTTCTCTGAGGATTAGCCTAGGTTGTTTTGACATTTATTACCTATGAGGTAATAACTTATTTAGCAATAGAAATTCTATAAGTCATTCTGTAACTTTTATTATTACTCTATACAAGAGATGCAGTCTGCTTTACATTTACATATTTAGGGTGCCATAGTACTTTAATATAATCAAAAATTCAGACAAAGTTAAATTAATTTATATTCATAAAGGTATTTAAGCCTGAACTTATATATAGGGATGATTGGAAACCTTATTACATCATAGTTTTTGATTTGACTCTATTTTCATCTCTGCCTCATGTATCTGAAACTGTTTGTTTTTTTTTTTTTTTTTACTGCCTTCTCCTTTGCCTTACTAGAATATTTATGTAGTTCTCAGTTCTTATGTTGTAGTCTCCTGTTCCTCAAAGAATATAAGCTTTTTGATGAAAAAGGCCATTTTATCTTTGTATCTTCAGTACCTAATGCAATGTCTTATATATATATTTTAATAAAAGCTTATTTGATTACAATGGATGCTGCATATTCCAAGAATGGTCACTTTTTTCATTAGATCAAAAGTTAAACATGTTACTTAGTTTATTGAATTTTTGTAATTTAACTATGCATATTTATTACTGAACTTATTATTCAATTAGAGGTAACATGGAGAAGTGGATAGAGATCTAACCTTTGAGTCCAGGAAGCTTCACATTTTGGCTATGTGACCATAAAATTCTCAACATAAGTTCTCCGTGCCCCACTCATATTTTAAATGGCAGAGCAGATGTTGATCTGTATTATACAGGGAAAATTCTCACTGGAGGTTCTCTACATTAAGGAAATCATCTGTTCAGTCAAAAATGAAAGAAATGTAAATGTAATGCCCCCAATAAAGATGTGAGGATTTGCACCAAACCTAAAATAAGGAAAACGTTATCTCCCAAGTTCAATCTGATTTCAAATGGGTTCAAATCTGATCTTGGAAGTTTACTAGCTGTATGAGTCTAGCAAGTCAATTAACACTGTCTCAGTTTCCTCATTTGTAAGATGATATGGAGAAGGAAATGGCAAACTACTTCAGTACCTTTACTAAGAAAATTCCAAATGGAGTCACAAAAAGTAATACGTGACTGACAATTGAAGAACCACAAGGATTAGTCAAGCTTCTTCCTACTTCTATTTTAATAGCTTGTAAAATAGCATAGTGATTATATTTTCTTCTAATTGAGAAAAGTGGTATGGAATTTGGATTTGCTATAGAAAAATATATACATCATGTTTTCCTATCATCTCTTCTTTGATTTAGAATTTATTTTATTGACAGTTCTCATGAAAATTCATTGAGGGACAAAATGACTCAAGGACCAGATGCCTTTGCTTGTGCTTTTTGGCAAGCAATATTTTAATACTGAAAGTCTAGTGAGACAATATAGTGATTGAGGTGTCAACTTAAGCATGTGGGTATGCTTATGTGTGTTTATACACACACAGATACTCTAATGGTAAAAAAAAAAAAAAAAGATTATGTTTACTTCTTGAAATTAAAGATAATAAATTTAATTCCATTTCAATCTGAGTAAGATTGAATGGTTTCTATTTTTATATATCTTCCTAGGCAAATTAATTCAATCTTATTTTGTAATGATAATCTTTACAGTATATTTATTGCATATGGCGAACATATTCATAACCAAAAACTGGATGCAGAATAACGCAAAAGGCAGTCTTTTGGACACTTTTAAAAAAAACTTTACTTGTGGTTCTTGAAATTGAAATGATTATGAAAAATCAGCAGTAACACTAGGGCTCATTAAATTAAGCTCATGGTCTAGTGAGGCAGATTTAAATATCTGAGTTTGCATTGACTATGCCCTTGAAAATTTAGTGATAAAACATATGAATGAGTTGTGCTTAAGCTCCCAATTAGAGAGAGAAAATTCTCTGACAACATGTTAGGGGATTGAGATTCCAGCCCTGTAATAGAAAAGGTCATTTTCCCTAGAGTGACTGTTAGAACTGTTCTGTGTCCTTAAGCAATGAACAACGAGATGCAAGTAAATGCAAATAAAGGCTCCAGAGTGTTTATGAGAAATAAGGTCAGATCAGTCAGATATAGTCGCAAAAATACCCCAAAAGCATGCTTTAAATGATTGTTCATTGTATTTGGATGAAGTAGGGCAGGGAAAAGGATTAGGAGCATCTGTTTCTTCAGACTTTTTTTTTCTTTCTTCACTGCTCTAGTCACCTCAGCCTGCAAGAGCCCATAATTTAAAAAACAAACAAAATAAAAAGTAAACTCACAATAGTTATATATCTTATTGCTTGCTCCTTTCACATTTACTTTTCCTGTTTACCAGAAGCTTGGGTTTAAAGAAGGAAATAGTTGTTTCCATCCCTGTCATTATGGTCACTGCTGTTGTTCCATGTAGCCAGAGAAAGGTCTAGCAGTTTCTACTTTTTAAAATCTATTCTCTCTTCTTTTTGGCTTTACTTTTAGTTCTGCACTTGTCCCAAAATATGTGAAATTTAATTCATGAGGAAATGAGCCAAAATACACTCAATCTAAGAATGCAGTTCATTTAATTCAGTCCAGCAAATGCGAGTATGGACAAATCTTACTTCCTCTCAGGGAAGCATTACATATAGTTACTGTAGATAAAGGTTACATCAGGATCTTTCTATAAAATTCTATATTTATTTTATTAATTAGTAACTACACTCATCTTTAGTTTCTCATTTTACCTAGAGAATGACAGTAAAAATTTGCATATAACCATTGAAAATGAGTTCAAAGGAAAAACTCTTTGGTAATATTATTTATCCATTGCAATTTTTCATTTTCATCTGATCAATCACAAGTAGTAATATTTTTGTCACTTCAAAGACACAAAATGACATAAACTGTGAGATACAAAGATATCTTAAAGCAATTAAAGATGATTTATCTGGCTAATCAAGAATTAGGGCTAGAAATATAAAGTTGAGCACCTGAAGGCTAATTCTAACTCATTTAGAAAAATTACATAGCATAGCAAATAGTGATCTGAACACTTTTTCATGAAAATTTGGATTCAGGTCTTACCTTTGAAACTTGCTAGCTATGTGATCAGAAGAAAGTCACTTAGTATCCCTGAAGTTTGATTAACTCTCTTAAAAATATCATTTATTTCACCTTTTTTTCTTCATTTTAATTTTTCTTCTGAATTAGACACCAAAGATTATACAGAGTAGTAAGAATATTGTTTTACATAAAACAACAGGTTTTTGTTATATACAAGGTGATTTTCTTTTAAATAGAATAAAGTCAACTTTACTTATTTATTATAATTTTCTTTTTTTTTTAATTATAACTTTCAAAGATTTCCTACTTGGAGTTTTTTCTGGCCTTTCTACTTTTTTTCTGGGTTTATATGAAAGAGATATGTCAATAACCTCTCTTGTTCCTTCTCTTCCCCTCCTTTCTTTCCCCTATCCTCCCCTCTTCTTTTATTCACTTCCCTTCCCTCCCTTCTCCTCCCAAATTGATTCATATCATATGCTCACATGATGACATTATGACTATGCTCATGGCATGATAGTTTTGTAGAAGATTTGGCTAGAGGAGGATTTGAGTTATGAAGTGGTCTTCCTTCTGATATCCATCTAGCTTATTGTTTGAATATGGTATATTGACCTTTCTGAATGTTAAAAAGCTAACAAGGAATGGGAATGGGTGGTTCAGTGATCTCTTAATAGCAGCTGTATAACTCTCCTTACATATGAAAAGCTACATCTCCTCTCTGTGCCTTTGCATTGGTTGACTCCATACCTGGGAAATTTTCCCTCTTCACTTTTGTCTCTTGAGAAATCCCTAATTTCTTTAAAGACTCAACTCAAATAATATCTCAAACAGGAATTCTTCACAGCTTAACCTTATCTTCCTTCATTCTATTTGTAGTATGCATATCCACTTATGATTAAATGTTTGATTTCCAGTTTCAAATCTTACACAGTGTAATGGAAAGAAAACTAAGTTTGAAGTCAAAGGATTTGAGTTCAAATTGCATCAATGCCTATACCCCTTTTTAAAAAAAAGACTTATCTTGTTCCATATTAGCTATATTTATGTAGTTTATTTTTAAGCAAAAATGTGAGTTTTACATTGATTACAATCATGTTTTCTTGTTATATTCAACCATCTATCCAGTTTGAGGTCTAGTTGAAAGAACTCCAAGATCAACCATATTACTTATAACTCTCAGTTTTATTTCTCTCTCCTTTGGGTTGTGACTGCATTTCTTCTCTGCATCTCATTTAGCATAGTTATTTCCATTACTAGAGAGCTTTTTTCCCAAGGATTGTCATTTATTCCAAATGTCAGCAATTTTTGATTCTCCAATATATAGTGAGATATAAGTACATTTATCTACCTATATAGAGAGATATATAAGTAGTATATGTACATATATATCTATATAGTGAAAGAAAGTATATGTATTATAGTGTATATATATAGTACACAGCATAGTATATAGCATGTATATATGTGTATACATACATATATATATATATATATATATATATATGTATATATATATATATATATTCAACTAGAGAACCAAGAATCACTGGCATTTGAAATAAATCTTGAAAGAAAAGTCCTCAGAGTAATGCATTGAATTTGTCATCCATCTATCTATTTATCTATCTATCTATCTATTATATTCATTGGGATACATGTATAATAGGTTCTTGATGCCTTTTAGCTAAAACAATGTAATGCTTGTTCTTATATGTAGCATGAAGAAAGGGGGGAAGTTATTACAGATGAGATAAAAGCTTTCACCAGAACCTAATACTTGGTAACATGGATTCCAGACCAAGCACCTAGAAACCAAAGGATTCCCTCTGCAATTCTGTAGTTCTTTAGTTATCTTAGTGAATTTCTATTAACTATCAGTCTGTACTGCTAACCATTAATATGGTCCTATTCAAAAAAAAAGGTCAGATGATAGGACTTTTTTTTAACCCTGGTTGTTTTGTCTTTGTTTTGTTTTGTTTTGTTTTCCTAATGGATAAACTTTTGTTTCCTCTCTCTCCTCTCTTACTAGTTACACTGTCTTCTCAGACAAGGAGGTATAATTAGAGAGACTACATATTATCATAATTCTAAACCTTCAACTCTTGGCCTTTTCCCATTTCTTTTAGATTTTATTATGTTACTGAATCCTAGTCAAATCATTATAGTAAAATAAAAGTCACTCTCTATACATAAGATATATAGAGTGTTTTACTCTTTGAATAGATTACATAATGACAATAGAACTATGCAAACAAAATAGTTACTTTGTACTAACACATTTCCTAATTTATCTGTGGATAGTTAAATGGTGTAGAATATAACACAATTCCCAAGTGATGCTTGATGTATACTTTGAATAGGGCTTATTTTTAAATGAAAATTCAGGAACTCTATAGCCAGGTTTTATCATTTTCTTGCTCAGGAACACATAGTAAGTGTCTGAGACCAAATTTGAATTCTGAAAGATGAGTGTTTCTGACTCCAGACTACTGAACCACCTGGCTATATCTGTTCCCTGCTTTTGTTTCACATCTAATACTATATGACTACTGTAGCTGCCCCTGATTCTTTCCCCTCCCTCCCCAAAGAAAAGCCTATAGACATGAGCTCTATAAAGCCTGTACTAAACAATTAAATATGCTACAGCTTCCCTTTTTCACAGGGGAACTAGACAATGGAGTAACAAAACAACTAGCCAATTAGGAGAACTTCTGAAGCCCAGGTCTTTTTGACATATCAGTGATCCTTTGTGAGTAAACTTTGGTTGAACTTAAAGGTGTCTGTAATTGTGAAACCAGTACTGATCAGCCCAGAAAGAATAGCAGATATCTTCCTTTCTGAGTTATCTGAAGAGCAGCAAACATCCTGCTTCTTGATTTAGTGTGTTTACAAATATTTTCTCCCTAGGCCCGTGCTTCCCTGACTTCCAGCTCTATTTTCTCCTAACTTTGCCATGAATACCCCCAATATATACACACATATACACCTCACCCCTTTCCCACTC
Source organism: Antechinus flavipes (assembly GCF_016432865.1). Classification (NCBI taxonomy): domain Eukaryota; kingdom Metazoa; phylum Chordata; class Mammalia; order Dasyuromorphia; family Dasyuridae; genus Antechinus; species Antechinus flavipes. Next base: position 126,625,406 of record NC_067401.1, on the reverse strand, counting down.
CCCTTTGAGCAACTGAGAACTGTGCTCTCTGTTCTAAGTACATAAGCTTCTTCTCAGGCAAAAAATGTTATCCTAATCTTTGTAAACTGGAATTGCATTTGGGCTTATTCCATGTTGCCTTTCAGACCTGAGGTTTCTTCTATTTTATCAGTCCACAGGGGTTTTTATTTTATCAAGCCTAACTATAGACAGAGTTTAAAGATTATCTAATCTTCCTGTTCTTCAATTCTGATTCAACCTTGCCCTGCATTTAGGTAATCAGGTGATGACACATAAATGCAAATTATTCTTCTGGCTTAAAACAGCTTACCCTTTTCTTATTCATAATAGTGCTTTAATATAGCATGATATAGTTGTTGCTATGTTGCTTTGTAAAATTTTAACATTTTTATATAAAATTATCCTGCTTTATATCTGTTATATGTTACAGTCTTGAACCCTACAACCTTCTTTCCTAGGATCTCACATATTATTTTGTTTTGCATCTCTCTCTAATGATTGTAAGGCACTTGCCATGTGATATTGTGTTTAAATTTTATTCTTCTTTAGACAGAGAGCTCCATGAAAGTATGGAATTTATATATCTTTCCCAGCCTTACGCCCAAAGCTCTGTACACAATAAGCACTTGAAAAACATCCAAGATCATTGGATGTGAAAGTAGTCATAATATTCCCAAAGAAAAGTATTAAAAAATGTTGCTTTCTTTCTCTCTATCTTCCAACTTGTATCTCTTAAACATTGTCTTTGTTTTTCTGATATTTTCTGATATTTCAGAAAAAAATGATTTTATTAAGTTTTGAGTAATTAATATTGATTTAATATTAAATATTAACCACTCTGACATCAAACAGAAACTTTTTGTAATCTATAACCCAGAAACAATACTCTAAATTTATAGAGAAAAGATTCAGTCATGTGTATGTGAGGAGAAAAATCATTATCTATTTCACTTTGGCTTTTGTAACCTCTAAGATATTCTCAGAAACATTAAGATTTGTCCTTACATATAGACTCCCCATAACAAAGAGAAAAGGATTATGGAAAATAGAACTTTGTTTAATTTGACAAAAAAGGCAAAGTATTAATTCTGAAGTTCATTGTAAAACAAACAAAAACCCTTTCCTTTCCTTTTAGTAATATAGGAGGAAATTTCACTTCTAGATTTAAGACAATGCTTGGCTTACCAATCATATTCATCAGCTACTAATTTTCTCTCTGCTAGAAAACCAGATACTTAATAATTAAAAAAAAACCTCTCATTTACATTACCATTAATGTTTTAAAAGGCCTTTTCTCACTACATTCTTGAAAGGTTGGAAATATATGTATATATATATATATATATATGTTTTAAAGAATCATATATATATATATATATATATGATCAATCTCCTTTAAAACTGTGGAAAATTTGGATTCACCAAGGCTATAAGTGATCTATGTAGTATCACCAGATCTTGGATTGAATTCCTTAATTCCTGGGCCAAAACTTTTCATTTGTAAAAAAAAAAAAAAAAAAAAAAAACTATTGATTTGTTTTGTTTTTAACATTATTTCCTTTCGGTAATGTATTTCCCTATCTACCAAAACTAACCAACACATTAACCATGTCTGAAATTATAAGCAGTTTCTTAAATTCTCCAATTCCTGCAAAAAGAGGACCATACATTTTCACATCTCTTCTTTACAGCTAAGGTTGGTCATTATAATTCCACAGCATACAGTCCCATTTGTATTGTTATTTTTTTTTCCCATTTACATTGTTGTAATCATTATGTTTGTCATTTCCTTGGTTCTGCTTACTTTATCATTTCATATGTCTTCCCAGACTTTTCTGTATGCATTCTATTCATCATTTCTTACAGCACAATAATATTCCATTACAAACATTTGCCACACATTTTTGTTTTTTTGCTATCCTCAGTTTTGTTTCTGATTTTTTACTGTTACCAAAACTGCTATTGATGAAATCTTGGATATCAGGGGGTTGACAGAGAAAGACTGAAGTATTCCTCTAAGGTACTGATGAGATTAGTCTAACCTTATAGCCCATCTTGCTGTGTCGCACCAAGAAATCCAAGTCACCTCAAACCCCTGAGGTCCACTGTCTATGGAGATCATGGGCAACCCCATCTTACTGCAGCCAAGATATCCCAGTCACCTCCCTGAGGTTAAATTTCCTCCATAAAATCTGTCTATGGCCCATGCCAGTTTTGTTGAACCACCTTTGGATCAGTCTGTCACAACACTCTGCCTCGTGGTATTTTTCCCTTCACTCTACTCCCATGCCATGGTGTCTCTCTCAAACTCTACTATACTTTATGGTGTTTGTACTTTCCCTATATCTAACTAACTGTTTTAGGGTGCTAAGTCCCTTTTATGGTTTAGCATGCCAGCTGAGGGCATTCTCCAACTTCATGAGTTGATTTTTTTTGTCCTGTGTAATTCTGAGTTCCACTAAGTAACTAGTCTTTTCATATTTTGCCAAAGAAAATGGGCCATTGTAAATTCTTCACATGACTGAATACCAACATTTGGTTGTGGGGTTATTCACATTATCTAGTGCTACATAATTTGCTACATCAGCCACATCATTATTAGAAATATTTTAGTAAACTTTTCTTTTTAGTGAACTTTATCATTGATCTCCTTGGCCTACATGTCTAGAGTGTGATCCTGGTTCAAAAATAATATGGGCATTTATATCACTTTCTTACCATAATTTCACATTGTTTTCCAGAATTGTTTAACCCAAGTCATAGCTAATGACACACAACATACCTACTTTTTTACAATCCCTCGAGTGAACATTCCATCTTTTTTGTCATCTTTGCCAGTTTGCTGGGTGTGAGGCAGGTACTCAGGGTTGTTTTTGCTTTTTGTTATTCTGAATATTTGTGAATTGAGCATCTTTCACTTAATGGTTAATAGTTCACAATTTTTGAGAACTGTTTTGTTCATATATTTTGGCTAGTTATCCATTGAGGGAATGTTTTTTTGTCATGTATCTTTCTTAAAATACATGATACATGATGCATCTTCCCTAATTTTTTTTTTATATTAGAGCCTTATCAGAGATATATGATAAAATTAAACAATTAATAGATTTCTTTTTTATCCTATATGCATGAATTATATTCATGCAAAAGTCTTTTTCATGTGCTTAAAAATGTTTATTTTGCCTTTTAAGATATTCTTTGAGATATCCTTATATGGTAAGAATTCAGGCCCTAGCTATGTTTGAACATTCTCTCTCTCTCTCTCTCTCTCTCTCTCTCTCTCTCTCTCTGTCTGATTCTCTGTGTATTTTGTGTGTGTGTGTGTGTGTGGTATCTGATATTCTTGTCACTCTGCTCATGTTTATATTTTAAGCTTATTATTGGATATGATTTAAAGTGTTGGTCTAATCCTGATTTCTGCTAAATTTCTTTCAAGTGTTTTGTTCACTTTACCCTGACCCCCTCTCCCAGATCTGGAAATCTTGCAAAACAGTGAGATTAATTGAGTATCTTGCTGGTCATATGACCATTATTATCTATTTTCATTGAGGTTGTTCAATTTCAGGGAAGCATTTAGTGGCTTAAAAGAGTTAATGTGCTTCATTTGATGGATTCTGTGGTACAGTAATCATTTGTGTTCAAGATACCTGGCTTCAAATCCTACCTTTTCTTCCATATGGCATTGGGGATTGATTTGACTCTCTTTAGGACTCTGTTGCTCATCAGCAAAATGAAGGCCTTTGACTGGACACCTTATAAATTCCTTTCCTTATGATTTTATGATCCCCCTACTCATGAAGTTGTGAACTGAAAGGGTCACATTTATGGATAGAGTAGGTCACTGCCTATACATGAAGATTGCAAAAAGACTTTAAAAATTTCCCTGAGTAACTTCCCATTTGTATGGTTAATGTGTTAAATTCCTTTAACACAGGACAAATCCTTTTACCCTTCGTGTAGAGAAAAGCTTCAGAGGTAAATAGTCTTGGGAAATGTAACACATAAATCTCTATTCACATAGAAGCTTATAGGATTGTTACCTTTAACCTTAACTAATAGCTATTTTTATAGCAAAAAGAAAAAAAGTAGGCTTCCTATTAAACAAAGGACATTGAGAAGACAAACAAGAAGTCAAGTATTTTATAATTACTGAATCAAGTAGACCCTGAGGTGGGGGTGGTGGGTGGAACCGACTTGTCATGAATCATATTCCTATTTCCTCCATTCCAAAGGAAGCTTTTCTCAGGCTTATGAAGTTATGCATATAATACATTTAACTAAATCAGGCTGAAATTGTCACTCCTAGACTGTCAAAGTTGTCATCGTATTCAATTAAAAAAAAAAAAAAAAGGAAGGATGCCTCACTTACAGGAAACAAGGAGGTTGTGCTGGTGAAATGAATTCAGAACAATTCTCCTCCATGGAAGATTTCCACCATGCAAATATCCAAATGAAAGGTAATCTACTGCAATGGATTTGCTTAACTCCTGCTAGCCAGAAGCTGCCACATATAGAGATAGAAGGAGTCAAAATGAATCTGTCTTTGCTTTCTTTGGCTAAATGTGTCAGGTTGAGAAGAAACACATCATTTGAAGACTTGGGAAACCTTATTACCGTTTTATGCAATTTTTTCATTGCTTTAATTCATAACAGCAAGAGTACTATCGAAGTACAAACTGTCAATCAACTCTCCCCCCAAAAATCCCAGTTCCCATAGAAACCTTAACTGTTCCTGATAAGTCATCATGCATATAAAAGTGAGAGTCTGGTATTGGAAATAACAAGCACCTGTTCTGTTTCATGGCATTTTTCTTTTCCCAGAGACTCAAATGGTGGGACAATCTTATTTTCATCAAGAGGCAGGAAGATGTAATTTAGTTTTCATTTAGCCCAACATAATCTCAAAACTTAGTATTTGCATGGGAAGGACAAGAAAAATGAACTTTCCTTGTATTAGTTCAGTTTAATTCATTTTATTTCACTTCAATTCACTTTAGTTTAGTTTGCTTCAGTTGACTTAAGTATATTTCACTTCATTTCAGTATACTTAAATTCTTCATGTTATTGCCTTTCACTTCACTTCCCTCACATCATTTAAATTCAGTTTCAGTTCAGTTTGCATTAATTTTGTTCACTTGATTCAATTAAGCAATTATTTATTAAGTGATTTCAAGGCTACCTATTCTAAGTATACAAAAAACACAAGCAAAATAGCTGCAATCATCAAATAAGCTATATTTGCTGGAGTAGCACATAATGTAATAATAGTACTTGTATTAAATTTTCCATAGCACTTTGCAATTATTATCATGTTTTAGTCTGAAAGATAGGTACTAATAGAATTACCTCATCTATTTAATGAACAAGTATGAATTAAGTGCTTACTATTTAATTCAGGAAATATTCAATGAATGCCTGCTATGGTAGGCAATTATTTTGAGATTGAGGAAATTAAAGCAGACAGATAGTAAATGACTTGTCCAGGGATTCTTACTGAGTGTCAGAGTGGATTTGAACTCAGGTATTCCTGATTGCATGGCAACTATGTAATGCAGTGGAGAGAGAGCAGAGCCTGGACTTAGGAACACTCATATTTCTGAGTTCAAATGTGACTTCAGACACTTACTAGTTGTATGACCCTGGGAAATTCACATCACCCTGTTTGTCTCAGTTTCCTCATCTGTAAAATGATATAGAGAAGGAAATGGCAAACTACTCCAGAATCTTTGCCAAGAAGACCCCAAAAGGATGGCATGAAGAGTTAGACAGGACTGAAAAGACTGAACAACAAAATTCTTGATTCCAGAACCAGGACTTTATCCATTGAATTATTTAGCTTGCCTACATATCTACACCTTAGTTATACATAGAGATGCACATATAAACACACATACGTACACACACACAAACACACACACACACACACACACACACACACACACACACACACTTTGCCACAATAATTTTCAAAAAAAATATTTTGGGCCCATGTCAATGTGATTCAATCTATATGGGGGTTAGTGATGGTGGTAATGCTTATCAAAAAGCAATTTCTCTCCCTGACACTAACCTCACAGGAAAGTAATGCTAAAGACAGTGTCTCAAATAATGGTTAGATATGGCTCATATCTAGAGTACCAGAATATGGATAAGAGGGATCATTCTATGAAAGGTATTAAATTTATAACATAGATAGTTTATAAGAAGTACTATCATAATAGTGCCCTCCCTTTGGGGCACTTTTCCTGTTGAACAAATTGTTTCACTCTCAAATTTCCAGAAACAAGGAGAGAGAAAGTGTTTTTCCTTTCCTTTTCCAGCATCAATGGCAGCCTATAAGCACTGAAAACCAAAAAAAAAAAAAAAATTGGTTTTGTTTAGAAGGATCTGATATTCGATGTTAAAACCTCAATTGTTCTTATTTTTCTTCTACCATTTCTTTTTCTTCTCCTTTTTCAGGTATAGCTTTGATGCTTGGGACAGTGATAGTACTAAATAGTCAACTTTTCCTCTTCTGTACTAGGAAATATTAGCTATAGATAGCCTGTCAGTTTCATTTCACATTCTGAGGAATCACAGATACCATGCCTCATTGCTTCCTGGAGAGGATGCTGCCGAGATGCAACACCTGTCAGACCTTGAAACCCCTAATCTGATATCTGCAAAATTTCCTAACACCCTTTTAACCTTTTCACAGTTTCTCTGTGGCATGATGATATAGCAGCCTAGGACAATCTTTTTCCAGTTATGTTGCTTTATAGTGTTGGGTAGATAAGCTGACTGGACAAAAGGAGATGAGAATACTCCCAAACCACATTTCCTAAAAATTTGAGAATTTGTAGTTTGTGGAATGAGTAATCAGAATATTTGACAGTATTTCAAAAAAAAAAAAATTAATATGTCTTTTGATTTTTATTGTCAACTTAATGATCAAGAAACAAATTTTAATATACAAATGAAAGGAAATTATGTAAGAAATTGTAAACATATTACATAAATTCTACAGTGAAAAGTATGCATATAATACTATGAAGTGGTAGCAAAATCACTTTACCCATTGTGTCTTCTTCTTTACATTAAACTTGTTTTATTAATGTTGTTTTTTTTTCTTATCTATTATTATCCTCTTTAAATACAGTGTTCTAATGTGGGGTAAAAATTACTTCTGCTACAAGAGTCACTGTCATTTATATATTGTTTTATCAGTATACTGTTACATATATTATTCACATGTATGCTCCAGTACATAGGTGGATAGAGAGATAGTTGATTATCATTACCATCAGACCTAATATTTCATAGAGAAGTTTGCAGAATAATTAAAAATATTATCTAATTTCATCATCATAATAAATCAGAAATATAAATGCTATTAACATCTCCATTTTACATATGAAGGACATACTCAGAGTGTTATATAGTACAACAAAACAACATATTGCATTAAATATATGTGTGTGTGTGTGTGTGTGTGTGTGTGTGTGTGTAATTCTATATGTCTAGTGTATTACTTTTCTCCCAAAAGATAGAAAATATATTTTATCAATAAACTTTTTTTTTTTACTTTGGCCAGAAATCTTGAGAGTCTTCTCCTCCCTGGTTTATTTATTTATTAAGATTTTGCTTTTTATTGTTTTTTTTTTCCTGGTTCTACATTTACACTGTTTTTTTAAATACACATTTCTTTATGAATCATGTTGGAAGGAATAAATCAGAACAAAAGGTGAAAACCATGAAAGAAAAAAAAAGAAAAAGAAAAAAATTGACATAGTATATGTTGGTTTTCATTCAGTTCCCAAAGTTCTCTTTCTGGATGCAGATGGTATTCTGTGGTGAGCTTTTCTTCTCAAAACACAGCCAGGTGATAAAAGTTCAGATCTTTTATTATCCCAATATATCCCGGTTAGCTTAGAGGCCTATCTCTCTGCTTGGTTCCAAGAGCTCTCTCCGAATGTCACCAAATCCAAAGGTCTGGTCCTTCAGCCTCTGCCTCTGCTTTCTTCAGCCTCCAGCCAGCTCCAACTCTTCATGTCATTCCGCTGAAATCTCGACTTGTAGCGTCTTCCTCTCTGAAGAACACTTCTGCCACCAGCCAGCCAAGTGGAAAATATTCTGCCTTGCCTCGGAGAGAGGGCTTCTGGCGTAACTCTACTGAAATCTGACCGAGAGCTTCTGTCTGTTTCTTTTATCCAAGAGGGAGGAATTGTGGGATACGAGAAAGAGGGATTATGGGTTTTCTCCCATAGTGCTCTCTGGCCCAACGAGCTTCAAGGGAGGTGTGAACTCATTGAACTTAGTTCTACTTAGTACCTTGTTTCAGGTTCTGCCCAAAACATCTTCTTGTAAGATTAGATCAACTCTAATTAGTTAGCAGTTAGTAAGGATTCCAACATCTCCCCCTTTCTTTTGTTTTAAAACATAGGGGGTTTCTGAAGGGGTACACATAAATCCATCAATATGGGCCAGAACTTTGTAACAGATATACATGGTATACATAAATCCATCAATATGGGAGGCATTATACATAATTTACAAAAGCACACAGCAATATAACACAGGCTAGTGGTAATGTAACAAATAACATGAATCAACATGAAAATTTAACTACTGCAAAAAGTCTCATCAACAATCTTTCATCTCAAGAAATCCAATGATTCTTGCAATTGCTTAAAATACATAAGCACATAGTAATATAACACAGGCTAGTAGTAATGTAACAACATAAATCGACCTGAAAATTTACAAATGTCCATAAGTCCTAGAAATAGTCCATAAGGAATCCATTGTCCATTAGTTCATGTGCCAGGAATCTAATAATTCCTGTAAGCTCTGAAGTACTGCAAAAAGTCTCATCAACAATTTTTCATCTCAGGGAACCCAATGATTTCTGAAGATTTTAAGAATCCTTTTGACAGTCTCATTGTTAGCCATCTGATTCTTTCTTCATCTGTGGAAATATAAGCAGATCCTCTTCCCCAAGCAGTTAATCTAATTCCCTTCTATTTACCAAGTTTGGGATTTCTCCTCATCATCTGGTAATTACATTGGAGTTGTTTGCATTGGATATTGTCTTGTTGTCTTAAAAGGCCTGTATTCTTCCCAACTGTAATCCTGATTGCTTTTCTGTTGGTTGATGACATCAGAGTTCTGAATTTCTAAAGTCTCTCTGGGTGTAATCTCAGCTGCTATCATGCCCCACCTATCCTTTGATTGATACTTTGGAGCTGGGCCCTGCCTCTCATTCCTCTGGGTCAATATACATTTAGAGGCCCAGTGAAAGCCTCGGTTACATTTTGGACATGGGGTTTTGGGTTTTCTCTCACCCTGTCTTCTCACTCTATCTCCATATCTACAATGAGCTCTCAAATGTCCAATTTTTCCGCAGTGAAAACATCGACGAGTTTCTCTAGAATTCCTCTGCCAAGAAGGACCTTGTCTTTCCATGTTCATCATAGTCTGGGCATAATAAGCATTTGTGCCCACTGTGGCACAGCATCTAATGATTTCCTCTAAAGGAGCATCTTTGTCTAGCCCCCATATAATTCTCTTGCAAACCTCATTGGCATTTTCCTTAGCCAAATGTCTAGTCATTATTTCTGTGGCTGCATTATTTCCAATGGTTCTTATTACAGCTGTTTGTAAACGTCCCACAAAATCTGCAAAAGGTTCATTGGGACCTTGCTCTATTTTTGTGAAAGCATTATTTCCATCTTTCTGTCCAGGGAGAGAATTCCAAGCTTTTATGGCAGCCTTAGAAATTTGCTCATAGACTGTTATGGGATAATAAATCTGTTCTGAACTCTCTGCATACTGACCTTCACCAGCTAGTTGGTCAAAAGTGATTTGTACAACAGCTCCTTTTTGCCTATTGCGTTGGGCTTGAATCCTACATAATTCATGAAACTCCGAAAGCCACAATAAATTTTGTCCCAGTTCTAGACAAGTTTTCGTTATGGATTTCCAGTCATTCGGGGTTAGGATTTCATTAGACAAATTATCCAGTAACATCTTCACATAAGATGATGTAGCCCCATAAAGAGTGCAACCCTTTTTCAAATCTTTAATTTTTCCCAAATTAAAAGCAGTGTATTTTCTCTCTTTTTGACCTGAGGAGTTGAGCTCTTCAATCACAGGATATGCATTTATAAATCAGATATATCTTCTCCTTCATTTTTTGCTTTAATTAATGCTTTTTCTAATCTTGTCAAATTCTGCTTTACAGGAGAAGCTGACTGTGTTTCTGTCTCTCTCCCTCCCCCTTGTTCCACCCATGAAGGGTTAATTGCAGGGGGAGGGTCATGAGATGTGGAATCACCTAATTCCTCCTGCCGTGAAGTATCATACTCAGAATTGTAATTAACTCCATTCTCATCTGATTCGTCCTCCTTTTCACCTAGTAAAGTTGGCACTTTTTCCTCCTGTACTTTCCTTTTCATCATTCTATCACTTAAATAACTTCTTATAGCCAATTGTATATGTATTAATTATTGAATTAGGCCCATTTTTATCATAGAATTGACAAAGATCCTCTCCAACCAATTTCCATTCATTTAGATCTAATTCCTTATCAAGAGAGAAACAAGGACATATGTCCTTTACAGTTTGTAAAAGTTCAGTGATTTGCTGTAAACTTATAATTAAACCTTGGCTTTCCATAATTTTGACAATGCTCTCTAAACATTTTCCTTGAACAGAAACAGACTGTTTTCTAAATATCTGTCCCATCTTAGATGAAATTCTACTTTAACTCTTCTAACAAAATTTCTTTGTTGCACTCACCCTAATTTCTGGGTTGAAGTTTTTTCCACTGGATCAGGATCAGAGGCTTTTCCACTTGAATCAGGATCAGAGCTTTTCCACTGAAATCCACTGAGGGGTCTGTTTGTCCCACGTTCAGGGCGCCAGAATGTTGGAGTTCAAATGTTGGGTTCTTGTTCTTCTTTAAAATATTATAAAGGTTCTCTCTGGGTGCCTTCCCTGGAATCAGGATTTTGTTTGCCCCACGTTGGGCGCCAAAATGTGGTGAGCTTTTCTTCTCAAAACACAGCCAGGTGATAAAAGTTCAGATCTTTTATTATCCCAATATATCCCGGTTAGCTTAGAGGCCTATCTCTCTGCTTGGTTCCAAGAGCTCTCTCCGAATGTCACCAAATCCAAAGGTCTGGTCCTTCAGCCTCTGCCTCTGCTTTCTTCAGCCTCCAGCCAGCTCCAACTCTTCATGTCATTCCGCTGAAATCTCGACTTGTAGCGTCTTCCTCTCTGAAGAACACTTCTGCCACCAGCCAGCCAAGTGGAAAATATTCTGCCTTGCCTCGGAGAGAGGGCTTCTGGCGTAACTCTACTGAAATCTGACCGAGAGCTTCTGTCTGTTTCTTTTATCCAAGAGGGAGGAATTGTGGGATACGAGAGAGAGGGATTATGGGTTTTCTCCCATAGTGCTCTCTGGCCCAACGAGCTTCAAGGGAGGTGTGAACTCATTGAACTTAGTTCTACTTAGTACCTTGTTTCAGGTTCTGCCCAAAACATCTTCTTGTAAGATTAGATCAACTCTAATTAGTTAGCAGTTAGTAAGGATTCCAACAGTATTCTCCATTCAAAGTTTAACAGGATGGCTTTGGACACTGCACCACTGAAAAGAACCAAGTCTTTCATAGTTAATCATCACACAATCTTATCATCTTTGTGTATAATGCATTCCTGGTTCTGCTTGTTTCACTAAGCCTCAACTCATGTAAATCTTTCTAGGCCTATATAAAATTGGCTTGTTCATTACTTAGATAGAACAATAATATTCCATTACTTTCATATACCATAACTTATTCAGTCATTTCCCAATTGATGGGCATCTATTCATTTTTAATGCTTTGCCATCACAAAAAGATGTTTCAAACACTTTTGCACATATGGATCTTTTTTCCCACCTCTATGATTTCCTTGGAACACTGACCCAGTAGTAGCACTGCTGGATCAAAGGGTGTACACCGTTTTGGACATTATTCTAAAATTCTTCTCAGAATAATTGGGTAATTTCTTTTCTTTTTTTTTAATGGTTTCATTGATATTTGTTTTTTTTTTAATAATAGCTTTTTACTTTCAAAATATATGCAAAAATAGTTTTTAACATTCACTCTTGCAAAGCCTTGTGTTCCAAATTTTTATTCCTCTCTTCCCCCACTTCTTTTTCTAGAGAGCAAGTAATCCAATATATATCAAACATATATTCTATATGCATTTCTACATTTGTCATTCTGCAAAAGAAAAATCAGATCAAAAAGTGTAACTCTGGAGAAGTATACTAAAAAGACGATGTTAAGTAATTCGAACTGATTAGATATTGGTTATCTAATTTAGCATGGTGATTAATAAATCTCTAGTTCAATACATGTACTTGGTATTTAATACAATTCTACAAGATTGGCATCTATTCTACAAGATTGACACCTATGATGATGTAGAGCATAGAGAGGTAAGAGTTCTGGGAAAGAGACAGACTTCAAGATAGAGTCCTAGTGGCTCTCCTGCTTTCATCACTGCTCCATTAAAAACCAAGAATTTGGGACTGGTCCCAAGATCCTCCAGAGAGCCAGTCTGGACACTATATTTTAATCATCCCAGTGTGGGGGCTCTAGAAAGCAATGGTACGTTTTGTCACCTCAACTTGGGGGCTCTGGAAAGCAGGACATTACATTTGGATGTGCACACTGTTGACTGGCTGATTAGCTGAGGCTGCTGATGAAGACTAAGAGACTGAAGGAGACAATAAAGACTTTGGACTTTATCCCTGACTATTCTTGTGGTGATTACTCTGCTAAAACGAAGGCTGGTCCCAAAACCTTCAGAAAGCTAACCAGAACATTACAAAAGAGAAAAAAAATGAGAAAAAAGCAAACAAACAAACAATTAAAAGATAAAAAACCCAAAAAAAAAAACAAAACAAAAAACTTATTATGGGGCGGGGCAAGATGGTGGAGAAGGCACATCTGACTTTTTTAGCTCCTCTCATGTCCTCATGATCAATTATTAAATTCAGCCTCAAAATTAGCGCTTGACTGGCAAAATGCATGAAGTTTAGAAGCACAACACCTTAACAGCCGAAGATAATCTGGAAGATCACCAGGAAAGGTTTGTCCTGAGGGGCAAGGAACAGACCAGCACAGGCAGAGAGAAACTAGCATCCAGAGAAGACCAAGGGCAGGGGTGACCTCTGTGGATAGAAAAGTTATAGAGATGACTCTACTATAGGCTGACTGCTCTGCCTTGACTACAAAGCAGTAAACCGGCAGAGAAATTGAAGCCTAAAACAGAGGGTACTCTAAAAAACACCAGAACCTATCAAGATCTGGCTATACCCACCCAAAACCAGAAGTGAGGGACTCAGCGCAGACCGTAGCACAGCTCTGTAGCTACATCCTGTAGTACGGGGCTTTTCCTTGGGGCAGTTAAAAATCTGCATGGCAGGTGGGCACAGCCTGGGGCAGCCTCTACTTTGCACAATGTGTGTGTGTGTGGGGGGGGGGGAGATCTCGGCTGGGGCAAAAGAACTTCCACAATGTGACTATGCTTCCTGGGGCAGAGACACTTCCGGTTTGTGTGGGGGTTCATTCCAAGCTCTTTTGTTTACCAGTCTCCATCTCTGTCTCAGAATCCCTAGCTCTCACTCTGGCACCTCTGTCTTTGGGCTGATAAATACTTGTTATCTTTATTCCAGGCACAGACCTACCACGATCCTATATAGGTATCTTCTATACATACGGATCATTCCTCCCTCTCTTTCTCTGTCCCTTTCCGATTCTAAAAACAGTAATCAGGTCAACACTGTGAAAACACTTCTCTCTGGTTACCGCTTTCCCACATATGTGGTTTTCTCTTATTAGAATATAAGCCCTTTCTTTGTAGTGGTCAGAAACTGAAAACTGAGTGGATGCCCATTAATTGGAGAATGGCTAAATAAATTGCGTTATATGAATATTATGGAATATTATTGTTCTGCAAGAAATGACCAGCAGGATTATTTCAGAAAGGTCTGGAGAGACTTACATGAACTGATGCTGAATTAAATGAGGAGGACCAGAAGATCATTATATACATCAACAACAATACTATGTGATGATTAATTCTGATGGACATGGCCCCCTTCAACAATGAGATGAACCAAATCAGTTCCAGTAGCAGTAATGAACTAAACCAGCTACACCAAGGGAAAGAATTCTGGGAGATGACTATGAACCACTACACAGAATTCTCAATACCTCTATTTTTGTCCACCTGCATTTTTGATTTCCTTCACAGGCTAATTGTACACTATTTCAAAGTCTGACTCTTTTTACACAGTAAAATAATGGTTTGGACATGTATACATATATTGTATTTAACTTATACTTTAACATATTTAACATGTATTAGTCAACCTGCCATCTGAGAGAGATGGTGGGGGAAAGGAGGGGAAAAATTGGAACAAAAGTTTGGCAGTTGCCAATGCTGTAAAATTACCCATGCGTATAACTTGTAAATAAAAAGTTATAAAACAAAAACTTATTGTGATGCATTTATGTCTTAACAGCCCTCTTTCTAATTGCAGATGGCTCTCTGCATAAAGAATCTATTGGAATTGTCTTAAATTACCTCATTTTTGAAAAGAGCCAAGTCCATCAGAATCGATCACATAATTTTGTAGTTGTTTTTACATTTTTCTCTTGGTTCTACTTGCTACACTTAGCATCAGTTCATGTAAATATATATATGTATAGATAAGTAGATTGCATATACTAACTGCACCTCATTTTTCATTTTTTCTTTTTTTAAAAAAATATTATTTTTTTTATTATACCTTTTTTTTTTTTTACAACATATATGCATGGGTAATTTTTCAGCATTGACAATTGCAAAACCTTTTGTTCCAACGTTTCCTCTCCTTCCTCCAGATGTCAGGTTGACCAATACATATTAAATATGTTAAAGTATAAATTAAATACAATATATGTATACATGTCCAAACAGTTATTTTGCTGTACAAAAAGAATCAGACTTTGAAATAGTGTACAATTAGCCTGTGAAGGAAACCAAAAATTCAGGCAGATAAAAATAGAGGGATAGGGAATTCTATGTAGTAGTTCATAATCATCTCCCAGAGTTCTTTCCCTGGGGGTAGCTGGTTTAAATCATTACTGCTCTACTGGAACTGATTTGGTTCATCTCATTGTTGAAGAGGGCCACATCCATCAGAATTGATCATCATATGGTATTTTTGTTGGAGTATATAATAATCTCCTGGTGCTGCTTATTTCACACGGCATCGGTTCACATTAAGTCTCTCCAGACCTTTCTGAACTCATCCTGCTGGTCATTTCTTACAGAGGAATAATATTCCATAATATTCATATACCACAATTTATTCAGACATTCTCCAACTGATGGGCATCCACTCAGTTTCCACTTTCTGGTCACTACAAAATGGGCTGCCAAAAAATATTCTTGCACATACAGGTCCCTTTCCCTTCTTTAAAATCTCTTTGGGATATAAGCCCAGTACTAACACTGCTGGATCAAAGAATATGCACAGTTTCATAACTTTTTGAGCATAATTCTAAATTGCTCTCCAGAATGGCTGGATGTATTCACAATTTCACCAACAATGTATAATGTCCCTGTTCTCCCACATCCCCACCAACATTCTGCATTATCTTTCCCTGTCATTCTAGCCAAGCTGACAGGTGTGTAGTGGTATCTCAGAGTTGTCTTACTTTGCATTTCTCTGATTAAAAATGACTTGGAGGATCTTTTCATATGGCTAGAAATAGTTTCAATTTCTTCATCTGAGAATTATCTATTCATATCCTTTGACCATTTATCAATTGGAGAATGGTTTGATTTCTTATAAATTAGAGTCAATTCTCTATATATTTTGGAAATGAGGCCTTTATCAGAACCTTTGACTGTAAAAATGTTTTCCCAGTTTATTGCTTCCCTTCTAATCTTGTCTGCATTAGTTTTGTTTGTACAAAAATTTTTTAATTTGATATAATCGAAATTTTCTATTTTGTGATAATTAATGATCTCTAGTTCTTCTTTGGTCATCAATTCCTTCCTCTTCCACAGGTCTGAGAGGTAAACTGTCCTATGCTCTTCTAATTTATTTACAAACTCATTCTTCATGCCTAGGTCATGAAGCCAGTTTGACCTTATCTTGGTGTACGGTATTAAGTGTGGGTCAATGCCTAGTTTCTGCCATACTAGTTTTCAATTTTCCAAGCAATTTTTGTCAAACAGTGAGTTCTTATCCCAAAAACTGGGTTCTCTAGGTTTGACAAATACTAGATTATTGAAGTTATTGACTGTTTTGTACTTTGAACCTAACCTATTCCACCGATAAACTAGTCTATTTCTTAGCCAATACCAAATGGTTTTGGTGACTGCTGCTTTATAATATAATTTTAGATCTGGTACAGCTAGGCCACCTTCATTTGATTTTCTTTCATTAATTTCCTTGAAATTCTTGACCTTTTGTTTTTCCATATGAACTTTGTTGTTATTTTTTCTAATTCATCAAAATAGTTTTTTGAAAGTCTGATTGGCATAGTGCTAAATAAATAAATTAGTTTAGGTAGTATTGTCATCTTTATTATTTTGCTTGCCCTATCCAAGAGCATATAATATTTTTCCAATTGATAGGATCTTACTTAATTTGTGTGGGAAGTGTTTTGTAGTTTTGCTCATATAGTTTCTGATTTTCCCTTGACAGATAGATTCCTAAATATTTTATACTATCAGTAGTTACTTTAAATAGAATTTCTCTCTGCAGCTCTAACTATTGAATTTTGTTAGTGATATATAAGAATGTTGATGACTTATGTTCATTTATTTGTTATCATGCAACTTTGCTAAAGGTATGGATTATTTCTAGTAGCTTTTTAGTAGAATCTCTGGGGTTCTCTAAGTATACCATCATATCATCAGCAAAGAGTGATAATTCGGTTTCTTCATTACCTACTCTAATTCCTTTAACTTTTTTCTCAACTCTTATTGCCAAAACTAGACTTTCTAATACAATATTGAATAGTAATGGTGATTTTATTGGGAATGGCTGCAGTTTATCCCCATTACATGTGATGCTTACTGATGGTTTTAAATAGATGCTACTGATTATTTTAAGGAAAAGTCCATTTATTCCTATACTCTCAAGTGTTTTTAGTAGGAATGGATGTTGGATTTTATCAAATGCTTTTTCTGCTTCTATTGAGATGGTCATTTTTTTTTTTTGTAATTTGGTTATTAATGTGGTCGATTATACCATTAGTTTTCCTAATATTGAAGTAGCCCTGCATTCCTGGTATAAATCCTTCTTGATCATGGTGTATTATCCTGGGGATGATTTTCTGTAGTCTTTTTGCTAATATCTTATTTAAGATTTTAGCATCAATATTCATTAGGGAGATTGGCCTATAATTTCCTTTCTCTGTTTTCAACCTTCCTGGTTTAGGTATCAGTATTATGTCTGTGTCATAAATGGAATTTGCTAAGACTCCTTCATTCCCTATTTTTTCAAATAGTTCAGATAGCTTTGGGGCTAATTGTTCTTTAAATGTTTGGTAGAATTCACATGTAAATTCATCTGGTTCTGGGGATTTTTTCTTAGAAAGTCCATTACTAGCTTGTTCTATTTCTTTTTCTAAAATGGGACTATTTAAGCAATTTACTTCCACTTCTGTTAATCTTGGAAGCCTATATTTTTGGAGGTAGTTGTCCATTTCACTTAGGTTATCAAATTTATTGGCATAAAGTTGGGCAAAGTAACTCCTTATTATTGGTCTAATTTCCTCTTCATTGGTGGAAAGTTCCCCTTTTCATTTTCAAGACTAACAATTTGATTTTCTCTCTTTCCTTTTTCTAATCAGATTTACCAAAGGTTTATCTATTTTATTGGTTTTTTTTCATTAAATCAACTCTTAGTTTTATTTATTAATTCAATAGTTTTTTTTTACTTTAAGTATTATTAATTTCTCCTTTTAATTTTAGAATTTCAAATTTAGTATTTGATTGGGGGTTTTTAAATTGATATTTTTCTAGCTTTTTAAGTTGCAAGCCCAAGTCATTGATTTTCTCTTTCTCTATTTTATTCAAGTAAGCCTCTAAAGATATAAAACTTCTCCTTATTACTGCTTTGACTGCATCCCACAAATTTTGGTATGATGTCTCATTGTTGTCATCTTGTGTGAAATTATTAATTGTGTCTACAATTTGCTGTTTTACCCAATCATTCCTTAAGATGAGATTCTTTAGTTCCCAATTACTTTTTGGTCTATTTACCCCTAACTTTTTGTTGAATGTAGTTTTTATTGCATCATTATCTGAAAAGAAAGCATTTACTATTTCTGCCTTCTTGCATTTAATTTTGAGGTCTTTATGTCCTAATAGATGGTCAATTTTTGTATAGGTTCCATGAACTGCTGAGGAGAAAGTATACTCCTTTCTGTCACCATTCAG
Organism: Antechinus flavipes; assembly: GCF_016432865.1. Classification (NCBI taxonomy): domain Eukaryota; kingdom Metazoa; phylum Chordata; class Mammalia; order Dasyuromorphia; family Dasyuridae; genus Antechinus; species Antechinus flavipes. Next base: position 126,606,926 of record NC_067401.1, on the reverse strand, counting down.
TTTTCTCCAAAGATTTATCACACCTAATTTTTTTCTAATATTCTATTTATCTCTTTAATTTCTTTCTTATTTCTTTTGTGGTTTGATTTCTCTAATTCTGGGAGTGCATTGTTGAGATCTCCCACTATTATAGTTCTACTGTCTATTTCTTCTTGCAACTCTCTTAACTTCTCCTTTAGGAAGTTAGGTGTTATATATAACGTATAGTATAGTATTGCTTTATTGTCTATGCAACCCTGTAGAAAGATATAGTTTCCTTCCTTATCTCTTTTAATTAGATTAATTTTTGCCTTTGCTTGATCTGAGATAAGGATGGCTACCCCTGCTTTTTTGACTTCACCTGAAACATAATAGATTCTGCTCCAGCCTTTTACCTTTACTCTGTATGTATTGCTCTGCTTTAAATGTGTTTCCTGTAAACAACACATTGTATGGTTCTGACTTTTGATCCAGTATGCTATCCGCCTCTGCTTTATGGGAGAGTTCATCCAATTCACATTTACAGTTAAAATTACTAATTCCATATTTCCTGCCATCTTATTATCCCCAGATTATGCTTTTCTTTTTCTTGCCCTCCCTTACCCTTTTTTTTCAGTATTAAACTTATTGGTCCCATTTGTGTCACACAGTTCTTCTTTAGGATCCCTCCCTCCCCACTTTGAATCTCTTCCCCTTTCTTGTACCCTTCCCTTATTACTCTTTTACTTTTCCCTTTTCCTCTCCCCCTTTTTAATGAAGTGAGAGAAGATTCTCTGTAAAACAAACATTTCAATTATTTTCTCTTTGAGCCAACTCTGATGAAAGTAAAATTCACACAATATTCCTCCCCCTCTCTAAAATCCCTCAGGTACGATAGGTTTCCTTTGCCTTTTTGTGGGATGTAGTTTCCTTCTTTTTATCTCCCCTTTTCCCTTTTTATGACACTATCCCCTTTCCATTTCTACTTCTCTTTTTATGTTATAACAGTGAAATAAAATTATACATGTAGTCTTTATGTATTCCCACAACAGAAATACAGTTCTCAAGAGTTCCTTTCACTTTTTCTGCTTCTCTTGAGTCCTATGGTTGGAGATCATTTTTTTTGTTGTTGTTGTTTTGTTATTGTTTAGATCTGTTTTTTCCTTAAAAACAAATGGAATTTATGTGTTTCATCTGGGAGAAAATGCTCAGCTTAGCTGTGTAGTTTATTCTTGGCTGCATTCCAAGTTCTTTTGCCTTTTGGAATAATGGATTCCAGGCCCTTTGACTCTTTAATGTGAAGTGATTTGAGTAATCCTTATTGTGGCACCTTGGTATTTGAATTTTTTTTCTGGCTCCTTGTAATATTAGTATAGGTTCCTAATATTTAGGCTGATAGTTTGGCCACAATATTCCTTGGAGATTTTTATTTTAGGGTCTTTTTCAGAAGATGTTTGATGAATTCTTTCAATACTTATTTTACCTTCTGATTCTATTACATCTTGGCAGTTTTCTTTGATGATTTCCTGTAAAATAGTATCTAGGGTCTTTTTTTCATCATAATTTTTGGGAAGTCTAATAATCCTCAGAATATCTCTACTAGATCTATTTTCCAGGTCTGTTGTTTTTCCAAGTAGATATTTAATGGGTTTTTTTTTCCCCTAATTTTTCTTTTCTTTTTTTCTTTTTTCTTTTTGGTTTTGCTTGACTGATTCTTAATGTTTCAATGAATCATTCATTTCTGTTTGTTCAGTTCTGATTTTTAATGGATTATTTTTTTCATTAACTTTTTTTTACTTCTTTTTGTATATGTCTAATTGAGTTTTTAAATGAGTTGTTTTGCTCTATGGAATTTTTTTCCATTTCACTAATTTTTTTAATGAGTTATTTTCTTTTTCCAATTCACAAATCCTACTTTCTTGGGAGTTCTTTATCTTTTCCAATTCATAAATACTACTTTCTTGGGAGTTCTTTATCTTTTCCAATTCATAAATCCTACTTTCCTGGGAGTTCATTACCTTTTCCATTTCACAAATTCTCTTACCCTGTACTTCCTGGGAGTTCTTTACCTTTTTCAATTCGCATTTCAAGAAGTTGTTACTCTCTTGCATAGCTTCTCTTTCCTTTCTTCATTTTTCTTCTAACTCTCTCTAAAGTTTTTTAATAGTCTCCTGTATGAGAGATTTGTGTGATGGAGGCCAGATTACATCTCCTTTTGGGGTATTATCTGGGGACTATTTGCTATCAGTCTCTTCGGGGTTGGAAACTTGTTCTCTTTCTGTATAGAAGCTATTGATAGTCCTTTTGATTTTTTTACTCATTTTTTTAAAGCTTGCCAGGGTCTGCCTTCAGGGCAAGGAGGTTACCACCTTCTCTGCAGAGCAGGAATAGATATATGGACAGTAGCTGTCCTTTAAATGGGCTGCAAAGAGCAGCATGGCACAGGAGTGATCTGGGGAAATGTTGCCCACCGGAAGTGATTCAGACCTGGTTAGCACAGGGCCTAGCTGCAGACGTGCCCAACGAAGAACCCTACTGTGTGCATTAGCGACTGCCCTGCGGCTAGAGGCTGAGCAGGGAAAGTGTCACTACTCAAAACCAAAGCCCACTGTGGGGCTGTATTAGCAGCTGACCAGTGGAAAGCCCCATTCTGGCTGGAAATGTCTCTGCCCAGGGAAGCACAGTTGAGCTGTAGACATTCTATTGCCCCAGGCCAAGCCTTCTCACTGTGTAGATTAGAGGCTGCCCTGGGCTTCGCTCTGATGCCTTGCAGATTTGTGACTGCCCTGGCAGTGCTGCAGCATGCAGCTGCACAGCGGTGCTGTGGTCTGTGCTGAGTCACTTCCAGTTTGGGGTGGGTATAGCCAGATCTTGTTAGGTTCTGGCATTTTTTAGAGTATCCTCTACCTTTGGCTTTAATTTCTGTGCTGGTGTACTGCTTTGCAACCAAGGTAGTGCAATCAACCTATGCCAGAATCATCTCTAACCACAGGGGCCATTCCTGCCTGGTCTGCTCAATATTATCTAGCCTCTAGTTCTATCCCCATTTGTGCTGGTCTGTTACTGCTGCTCAGGACAAACCTTTTCTAGCGATCTTCCATATTATCTTTGGCTGGTAAGTTGTTGTACTTCTAATCTTCGTGAATTTTACCAGTCAAATGCTATTTTTGAGGCTGAATTTAATAATTAGTCATGAGGTTATGAGAGGAGCTTAGAAAGTTGCATGTGCCTTCTCCACCATCTTGGCTCTGACTTTATTTTTTCTTTTGATCAATTTTAATTATTTCAAAGAAGTTCAGGGTAGTTACTGAATTAATGGTCAACTCAAAGAAATTTACAAAATGAAATGTGACAAAATTGTAGCTATAATTTCTGTTGTTGTTAGAATTAAAATGTCCTATCCTCTCTCCATTTATGGTAACTTTGTATTATGCTCTTAAGTTAATTATTTACAATATATGACTTTTTTGTGGCTAATAGTTTGCATTCTGTCTCATTAGATTATGAGATCCTTGTTGGCTTTCTTCAACAATTAATTGATTCAGACCAGTTCCAATTGTTCAGTAATGAAGAGAGCCATCTACACCCAGGGAGAGGACTGTGGGAACTGAGTGTGGACCACAACATAACATTTTCACTCTTTCTGTTGTTGTTTGCTTGCATTTTTGTTTTCCTTCTCTGTTTTTTTTCCTTCTAGATCTGATTTTTCTTGCTCACTTAAATAATTATGTGGACATATATATGTGTATGTGTATATATATATATATAGATAGATAAATAGATAGATAGATATTCATTGATAGGCCACAGTCCTAACCAGAGTCCAATTTTTCATTTGCAAATTTCACAAATTTCAAAGTGACATGCTCTATTGTTATGAGCTAATAAATCAGCTTTACTGATGAATGATCAATACCATGTCATATTATTGTGCCAGAAGACTGATGAATATATGCAATTCAGAGAAACATGAGGATAGCTGTATGAAGTGATTGAGAATGCAATAAATAGAACCCAGAAGACCACATATGTAGTGATAATAATAAAATTGTAGTGATAATATAATAGCTATATAATATAATATCATATAAATAGTGATAAGATAATATAATAAGATAATAGTGATAATGTAATGTAAAATAATAAATGAAAAATGTAGTGATAATAATAAAATAAGTTAAGGGGCAATGGCAATGCAATGTTACATATGCTATCAGATATATTTTCTTTTTCTTTAACTGATTTTTTTTCTTATAAGATAAGAATAGTAGTGGATGTTATATCAAAATGGATAATATTATAAAAACAAAACCAAAATAAAGGGTTTTTTTGCAGGTGAGGATAACTAATTGCTTTGATTTTCTAGGTTTTAGTAATTCTTGGTTGCGCCTATCTACTTTTCCATATTGAAAGGTCTTCTGTATTAACATTGCTCAAAACTTTCATTTGTTCCTCATCTCTTTAAGTATATTGGAAAATGACAAGGAAAAACTTGTCTTATTTAAAATTGCTTTGAGTGCTTCTTTGTTTTGTATTTAAGCCATTAAAATCAGGAAATGAGATGGATGCCTCGCAGCCAAAGCAATTACTTCCATCTATTACACTTCAAGACCAAATTATTTCACTTCTCAAAACTGTTGTTTTTAATTGTTTTGTGTTTTTCATATGATCATTAAGACAAAGGAGTCACTCTTTAATTTTATTGACAAGCATGGTTTGAATTATGGGGTAAAGACTGTCATATTTACAATATAATTTTAGCAATTTTCTTGTTTTTTTGGCTTTTGTTTTGAACTTAATGATTTCTGGCTCTCACCAAATTAAATTTGGTTTGTTTTATCCTTTTCAATTGTTTTTTTTTCTTTAATTTCTACTCCCAAAATGAATCCAAGGATGCCAATGTGTTTTCGTAAATTTAATATTGTTTAGTAAAACTGTTTTGTGATTGGTGAAGCTTTTTCCTCAGGAACTGTTGGTGTTTGGATACCAGAAAAAACAAAAAAGTCAAGAAAGTAAAAATAAACAAATAATAAGAGAATTAGATTCATTAGATCCTTATTTGTGTTTTCTTTCTCCCTAGTGGGGTTTATTCTGCTGATGATGATTACCATTTGATAATTAAAAACAAAAACAACAGCAACAACAACAACAACAACAACAAAAACTCTGTCCATATGGATAGTATAGAAGGAGTTGAGGGGAGGATACAGTGTCAGCTTTTTCTTTCTTTTTTCCTCTAATTTGTTTTTGTTTTCACAGCCTAGAAAAGATGTTTCAAAATTCTGGTGGGATGAGATGAGTGGTGGTCAATTTTAACAGCATTATTTACCTGGAATTGATTTAATTACATATTCATTAGTCTTTGAAAAGAACAAGATGGAAATGATTTGTCTATAAAAATTAAATATTTAAAAAGCTTTCTCAGTTGTTTCTCATAGAGACTGACAGTGATAAAACCAGCTACCCACTGTTCAAATCAGGTATGCAAGGTTTCATTACCATCCCAAACAGAGGGTCTTTCTTCTTACCATAGGATCATAACTCTATAGCTGAAAGACAACTCACAAAACATTTAACCACACTTCTCATTTTACATGTAAGAAAGTTGAACTTCATAATGATTAAATGATTTACCACAGCTTACACAGGTAGCAAGCACCAAAGGTTGTAATGTCTGGGCTAGCTTTCTGGAGGGCCTTTGGACTAGCCTTGGTCTCAGCAGAATAATCACCACAAGAATAGTCAGGAATAAAGTCCAAGGTTTTTGTTGTCTCCTTCAGTCTCCCAGTCTGTGTCAGCAGTCTCAGTCAGTCAACCAATCAGCAATCTGCAGATCTCAATGTAATGTTCTGCTTTTTAGAGCCCCCACACTGGGGTGATTAAAACATAGTGTCCAGACTAGCTTTCTTCTCAAGTCTTCTCTTCTGTGGCTGAGTTTGTCCCCAGTTTGTATACTCTATTACAATTAAATCAATTCATCATACTAAATATAAGCCAATCATCATATCACTATCATTATTTGTTGTAAGATTAAATCAATCATACTGAACTAGAAAACTATTAATCACCATGCTAAACTAGATAACCATTGTCTTATCAATTCCACTGAGTTAATACCTTATTGTAAGAATCCTTGCCTCAAGTATATTTCTCTAGAGTTGTGACCCATTACAAAAGGTCTTCCCTATTTTCTTTCTTTTAATGTCTATGTGTGTTGTGGAAGCAGAGCTGGAATTCAAACCCAGGGCCTCTGAAACCCAAGTCTGTCTTCTTTATGTCACATGCTAACAATATTTTAGGAAGAACAAAGATTTGAAGGTTATAAAAATGGATTCTTGTACTATGCCATAAAGCTATGATGCCATAAAGGTGGAAGGAAATTAGAGGAAATTTGGTGTAACTGTTTCATCTTCCAGATGAAGAAACTGAGGCTGAAAGGAATTCGGAGAATAATTGTCAAAGGCATAATTAAAATTCAAGTTTTCTGACTCAAGCTTTCTTTATACTACAGAGTATATCAACTTGCTTTGTTATTCTTGAAAGTCATATCATCGGACTTCCGGCCAAGATGGCGGAGAGGAAATACACTTCTGTGTAATCTCCGTGTTTTTCTCTCACTATTCATTTCATTTCATGCCTCTGAATTAATGCTCGACTGAAAAAAAACCATACAATTACTTACCAAGAGAAACCATCCTTGAGACTCGTCAAGAAAGGTCTGTTTTTGCGCGAGGGCGGGGACGGTATTTGGAAGCAGTCTGCGGGCAGCAGCTGCAACCAGAGCACAGATAGCAGCTCAGAACCGGGTGGAGCGGAGAGAGGGTAGGACGCGATCGCAGCCGTCTCTGCGGCGAGAGCTTTGCTATAGGAGCAAGTCAGCAGCCCAGCAGAGAAGCTAAAAACACCGGGGGTGAAGAATACAATCCCAAACAGCTGGAGTTTCTCAGGACCTGGCCACCCCTCCCCCACAGTGTCTTAGCCCGCTCGGATCTCAGAGCGCTCGGAACTCAGTGCGCAGGCGCCATAGCACAGTAGGACCTGTGCCTCACAAATACCCTGCCCCTCCCCCAAAGAAAGCAGCCTCCATTCAAGGGGTTTTTTTTCCTTCTGTTTCTTTGATAGTTTGTCTTTGATAAATAGACAGAATGAGCAAGAAACTGAAAAAGAATTTAACCCTGGACAGCTTTTATACAGATAAAGAGCAGACTCCAAACCCTGAGGAGACTAAAAACAAACAGTCCCCAGGTGAATCCCCGAAGGAGGAGACCTTATGTCCCTCAGCACAGATGAATCTCATGGAGGAAATTAAAAAGGCTCTCACAAGGGAGCTAGAAGAAAAATGGGAAAAGGAGAGGGAGGCTCTGCAAAAGGAGAGGGAGGCTTGGCAAAAGAGCCTGGAGAAGTCAGTTAAAGAGAGAGTGGATAAAGAAACCAAATCCTTGAAAAATAGGATTAGTGAACTGGAAACAGAAAACAGCTCTCTAAAAAACAAAATTGGCGAAATGGAAAAAAATTCCACAGAACAAAAGAACTCAATTGGACAATTAGAAAAAGATCTTAAAAAAGTGAGTGAAGAAAATACCTCACTGAAAATCAGGGTCGAACAATTGGAATTGAATGACTCGAGGAGACAAGAAGAATCAGTTAAGCAAATCCAAAAAAATCAAACAATGGAAAAGGATGTGAAATACCTTCTGGGGAAGACAACAGACCTGGAAAACAGATCCAGGAGAGACAACCTGAGAATCATCGGACTTCCAGAAAAGTATGATGAAAAAAAAAGCCTGAACACTATCTTCCAGGAAATTATCAAAGAGAACTGCCCAGAAGTCATAGAAACAGAAGGTAAAATAGACATTGAAAGAATTCATCGATCCCCTACTGAAAGGGATCCTAAAATCAAAACACCAAGGAATATAGTGGCCAAATGCCAGAACCCTCAGGCAAAGGAAAAAATACTGCAAGCGGCTAGAAAAACCCAATTCAAGTATCAAGGAGCCACAATAAGGATCACCCAGGATCTGGCAGCATCCACATTAAAGGATCGAAGGGCCTGGAATATGATATTCCGAAAGGCTAAGGAACTTGGTATGCAACCAAAAATAACTTACCCAGCGAGATTGAGCATCTTTTTCCAGGGAAGAAGATGGACATTCAACGAAATAAGCGAATTTCATCTATTTCTGATGAAAAAGCCAGAACTTAACAAAAAATTTGATCTACAAGCACAGAACTCAAGAGAAATCTAAAAAGGTAAAGATTAATCTTGGGAACTATATTTCGGCTGTAAAGATGTATAAAGAATACATGTATACCTTGTTCTAGAAACTAGTTGTGGAAAGGACATTGTACTAGAAAAAAGGGAAAGTGGGGGTACTACATTTCATGAAGAGGCAAAGAAAACCTAGTATATCTGAGAGAAAGAATGGAGAGGAATGAAAATAGTGAGTATTTTACTGCTTTCAGAATTGGCATTAAGAGAAGAATTTTAGACATATTCAATCTATGGTGAAACTTCTCCCACCTCATTGAAAAGTGAGAAGGGAAAAGTGAAAAAGGAAGGAATAAGCTAAGTGGAAGGGAATACGGTAACTGGGAGGGAAAGGGGCAAGTTGGGGGGGGGAACTCTAAGGGGGGGGAGGGATACTGAAAAGGGAGGGCTGTGAGAAGCAAGGGGAGCTCACAAGCTTAATACTGGGAAGGGGGGTAAGGGAGGGGGTAAGGGAGTAAGAAGGGAGAAAAGCATAAACCGGGGTTAACAAGATGGCAAGTAATACAGAATTGGTCATTTTAACCATAAATGTGAACGGGGTAAACTCCTCTATAAAGAGGAAGCGGTTAGCAGAATGGATTAAAAGCCAGAATCCTACAATATGTTGTATACAGGAAAGACACCTGAAGCGGGGTGATACATGCAGGTTAAAGGTAAAAGGTTGGAGCAAAATCTACTATGCTTCAGGTGAAGCCAAAAAAGCAGGGGTAGCCATCCTGATCTCAGATCAAGCTAAAGCAAAAATTGATCTAATCAAAAGAGATAAGGAAGGGCACTATATCTTGCTAAAGGGTAGAATGAATAATGAAGAAGTATCTATATTAAATATATATGCACCAAGTAGTGTAGCATCTAAATTCCTAAAAGAGAAATTAAGAGAGCTGCAAGAAGAAATAGACAGTAAAACTATAATAGTGGGAGATCTCAACCTTGCACTCTCAGAATTAGATAAATCAAACCACAAAATAAATAAGAAAGAAGTCAAAGAGATAAATAGAATACTAGAAAAATTAGATATGATAGATCTCTGGAGAAAATGTAATGGGGACAGAAAGGAGTACACCTTCTTTTCAGCAGTTCATGGAACTTATACAAAAATTGATCATATATTAGGACATAAAAACCTCAAACTCAAATGCAGTAAGGCAGAAATAGTGAATGCATCCTTTTCAGACCATGATGCATTGAAAATTACATTCAATAAAAAGCCACAGGAAAGTAGACCAAAAAATAATTGGAAACTAAATAATCTCATACTAAAGAATGATTGGGTGAAACAGCAAATTATAGACATAATTAATAACTTCATCCAAGAAAATGATAATAATGAGACATCATACCAAAATGTATGGGATGCAGCCAAAGCGGTAATAAGGGGAAATCTCATATCTCTAGAGGCCTATTTGTATAAAATAGAGAAAGAGAAGGTCAATGAATTGGGCTTGCAACTAAAAATGCTAGAAAAGGAACAAATTAAAAACCCCCAATCAAACACTAAACTTGAAATTCAAAAAATAAAAGGAGAGATCAATAAAATTGAAAGTAAAAAAACTATTGAATTGATTAATAAAACTAAGAGTTGGTTCTATGAAAAAACCAACAAAATAGACAAACCCTTAGTAAATCTGATTAAAAAAAGGAAAGAGGAAAATCAAATTGTTAGTCTTAAAAATGAAAAGGGAGAACTCACCACTAACGAAGAGGAAATTAGAGCAATAATTAGGAGTTACTTTGCCCAACTTTACGCCAATAAATTCGACAACTTAAATGAAATAGAAGAATACCTCCAAAAATATAGCTTACCTAAACTAACAGAGGAAGAAGTAAATATCCTAAACACTCCTATCTCAGAAAAAGAAATAGAACAAACTATCAATCAACTCCCTAAGAAAAAAACCCCAGGACCAGATGGATTTACATCTGAATTCTATCAAACATTTAAAGATCAATTAACTCCAATGCTAAATAAACTATTTGAAGAAGTAGGGATTGAAGGAGTCCTACCAAACTCCTTTTATGACACAGATATGGTACTGATACCTAAACCAGGTAGGCTGAAAACAGAGAAAGAAAATTATAGACCAATCTCCCTAATGAATATTGATGCTAAAATCTTAAATAAAATATTAGCAAAAAGATTACAGAAAATCATCCCCAGGATAATACACTATGACCAAGTAGGATTTATACCAGGAATGCAGGGCTGGTTCAATACTAGGAAAACTATTAACATAATTGACTATATCAACAACCAACCAAACAAAAACCATATGATCATTTCAATAGATGCAGAAAAAGCATTTGATAAAATCCAACAGCCATTCCTAATAAAAACACTTGAGAGCATAGGAATAAAAGGACTTTTCCTTAAAATAGTTAGGAGCATATATTTTAAACCTTCAGTAAGCATCATATGCAATGGGGAAAAACTGGAACCTTTCCCGGTAAGATCTGGAGTGAAGCAAGGTTGCCCACTATCACCATTATTATTCAATATTGTATTAGAAACACTGGCCTCTGCAATAAGAGTCGAGAAAGAGATTAAAGGAATTAGAGTAGGCAATGAGGAAACCAAACTATCACTCTTTGCAGATGATATGATGGTATACCTAGAAAACCCCAGAGATTCTACTAAAAAGCTATTAGAAATAATTCATAATTTTAGCAAAGTAGCAGGATACAAAATAAATCCCCATAAATCCTCAGCATTCTTATACACCACCAACAAAATCCAAGAGCAAGAGATACAAAGAGAAATTCCATTCAAAATAACTGTTGATAGCATAAAATATTTGGGAATCTACCTACCAAAGGAAAGTCAGGAATTATATGAGCAAAATTACAAAAAAGTTTTCACACAAATAAAGTCAGACTTAAATAATTGGAAAAATATTAAGTGCTCTTGGATAGGCCGAGCAAATATAATAAAGATGACAATACTCCCTAAACTAATCTATTTATTTAGTGCTATACCAATCAGACTTCCAAGAAAATATTTTAATGATTTAGAAAAAATAACAACAAAATTCATATGGAACAATAAAAAGTCGAGAATCTCAAGGGAATTAATGAAAAAAAAATCAAATGAAGGTGGTCTAGCTGTACCTGATCTAAAATTATATTATAAAGCAGCAGTCACCAAAACCATCTGGTATTGGCTTAGAAATAGATTAGTTGATCAGTGGAAAAGGTTAGGTTCACAAGACAGAATAGTCAACTATAGCAATCTAGTGTTTGACAAACCCAAAGATTCTAAATTTTGGGATAAGATTTCATTATTTGATAAAAACTGCTGGGATAACTGGAAATTAGTATGGCAGAAATTAGGCAAGGACCCACACTTAACACCACATACCAAGATAAGATCAAAATGGGTCCATGACCTAGGCATAAAGAACGAGATTATAAATAAATTAGAGGAACATAGGATAGTTTATCTCTCAGACTTGTGGAGGAGAAAGAAATTTGTGACCAAAGATGAACTAGAGACCATTACCAATCACAAAATAGAAAATTTTGATTATATCAAATTAAAAACCCTTTGTACAAACAGAACGAATGCAAACAAGATTAGTAGGGAAGTAACTAACTGGGAAAACATCTTTACAATTAAAGGTTCTGATAAAGGCCTCATTTCCAAAATATATAGAGAACTGACTCAAATTTATAAAAAATCAAGCCATTCTCCAATTGATAAATGGTCAAAGGATATGAACAGACAATTTTCAGATGAAGAAATTGAAACTATTACCACTCACATGAAAGAGTGTTCCAAATCACTATTGATCAGAGAAATGCAAATTAAGACAACTCTGAGATATCACTACACTCCTGTCAGATTGGCTAAGATGACAGGAAAAAACAATGATGAATGTTGGAGGGGATGCGGGAAAACGGGGACATTGATGCATTGTTGGTGGAGTTGTGAATGAATCCAGCCATTCTGGAGAGCGATCTGGAATTATGCCCAAAAAGTTATCAAACTGTGCATACCCTTTGATCCAGCAGTGTTTCTATTGGGCTTATACCCCAAAGAGATACTAAAAAAGGGAAGGGGACCTGTATGTGCCAAAATGTTTGTAGCAGCCCTGTTTGTAGTGGCTAGAAACTGGAAAATGAATGGATGCCCATCAATTGGAGAATGGCTGGGTAAATTGTGGTATATGAATGTTATGGAATATTATTGCTCTGTAAGGAATGACCAACAGGATGAATACAGAGAGGCTTGGAGAGACCTACATGGACTGATGCTAAGTGAGATGAGCAGAACCAGGAGATCATTATACACTTCGACAACGATATTGTATGAGGATGTATTCTGATGGAAGTGGATTTCTCTGACAAAGAGACTTAACTGAGTTTCATTGGAGAAATGATGGACAGAAACAGCTACACCCAAAGAAGGAATACTGGGAAATGAATGTGAACTATTTGCATTTTTGATTTTCTTCCCGAGTTATTTTTACCTTCTGAATCCAATTCTCCCTGTGCAACAAGAGAACTGTTTGGTTCTGCAAATATGTATTGTATCTAGGATATACTGCAACATGTTTAGCATATATAGGACTGCTTGCCATCCTGGGGGGGGGGGGGGGAGGAGGGAGGGAGGGGAAAAAAACGAAACATAAGTGATTGCAAGGGATAATGTCGTGTAGAAATTATCCTGGCATGGATTCTGTCAATGCGAAGTTATTATTAAATAAAATAAAATTTATTATAAAAAAAAAAAAAAAAAAAAAAAAACAAAACAAAAAAAGAAAATATTTATATTGATTAACTATTTATGATAAATCCATGTATATTTATCTATGCATATACACATATATGTCATAAACATAAAGTTAATAAATATATGTATATTAAAAAAAAAAAAAAAAAAAGAAAGTCATATCATCATAATGTTGGACACATAGTAGGTATTGTTCATTGATTAATCTTCCTAGGTCTCATTTTTCTCATACATAAAAAGAGCAACTTAATCTTTGTCCCATCTAATGGAAAGGGCAATCAAAAATTGAATGGCTTAATTGATTGAAATCAAGTTGAAGATGTCAAAACATATGTTATTAATTTTATATAATAAATTTAGATGTAACTTGTCATTTCTTGAAAAATCTGTTGTTGGGGCAGCTAAAATGGTACAATAGATAGAGCACTGCCCTATGAGTCAGAAGAATCTGAGTACAAATGTGTCTCCAGGCACTGGAGTGTGTGTGTGTGACTCAGAGCAAGTCACCTAACCCCAATTTCCTCACAAAAAAAAAAAAGAAGAAGAAAAAGAAGAAGAGGAAGAAGAAAAAAATGCTGTTGTTAATGTTGATTAGCTACTATCAATATTAATTTAATTAATAATGTAATGTTTTTAAATAACTTTTTCTAACAATATCCCTTTAAGGTAACTCTATATAGCTTATATAGAGAGTTAGGAGAGTATGGAGAAATACCTGATGATCAGATAATTTAAGCAATTTGCCAAAGATCTTAAAATTGTGGTGTCAGAATTTGAATCTGGACCATTCATTTCCAAATTATGCCCTGTTTTTACTATAGTGCACTGTGATTCTGCCTCCATAATACATACATAATACATAATACATACATACACGTAATACATGTCCAGAAGTCTCTCAACAGCCACTGCTAAGAAAAAATATAAGGAAAAAATTCTGTTCTGGATCAAATATTCAAGTTCGGCTGAACAATGACTACGGTTATGAATTATTCACATATCAGAAGAATACAGTGGTCATAGTGCCATGAAAAATGCAAACTACCAGGAAAGATATAACACAGGTTTGAGGTGACATTTTTGACAACATAAGGTAAGTAATTCCTTTAAAAAGTTGTCATCAGCATTCTCCAAACATACCCTGAGTTAGGATATATTTCAAAAGGCCTTCAGTGACTGGGGTTAAAGTTCCTTTAGAAAAATGAAGAGGAAGGACACAATTAAGGCAGATGTGTTTTATCTAGTAAGTGAGTGCTCAAGACTACAATAGATGTATAAGAAAAAGTACAAACACAGACATACAGAGAAGGAAAAAAAAGTCAAGTTTGTCATTCGGTGAAGAGGGATTCAAATAGAGAAAGGAGTGTCAAAATGGATTCATCTTTTTAGCAAAAGGTGCGAAGCAAGGGAAAATATTATGAAAACCCTGTCAATATATGGAGGGTTAGGGACCTGAAACGTTTGTCATTCAGCCGATTTGGACTTCCTAAATGGCAGAGAGATAAATGAGCCTGGTCTCTGGGTAAAGAGGGGGAAAGGGAAAGATGCTAAACAAGAGACAGTCTAGAATGAAATAAACACTACCACTGCCAGAGGACTTAAGGTGCACAGCATGTCCTAATGACTCTTAGATGTTAAGAATCATTTTAAATAAAAGATGAGGAGCTTGACTTAACTTAGGAAAAAGGGGACCCAGTTTCAATGTAGCTGAAATGATAAGAACAGAGCATATTATAATCTTCATTTTGTGTCAAAATAAATAAAGGCATTTCTTCCTATAATAAAAAAGACATTCTTTAGCTCCTCCCAAATGTTATTTCAGTTTGGAGTAAATAACTCATGGATATTACTTTGCAGAACTAGTTTCTGACTTATGATCTAGTACACTAGTTCTGCACACTATTAATCTCTTCTCTCTTCCTCTTTATTGTCCTTCTCTTTCCTCTCCTTCAACTCCCTTTCTTTCTTATTTTTTCTCCTCTCCTCTTCTTTTCCATTTTTCTCTTTCTTTTTTCCTCCTCTTTTCCTTTCCTCTCTTAATTGATTCATAGATAGAACAGATTACCCTTTCCTGTACACTTATATTATGGCTCAAATGTAATATGACCTATAACCCATAACAATACTTAGACCATCCTGAAGACATCTCAAGAAATCATTCTCTTTTGCTCTTGTTACATTCCCTAACCCAAGGATTTCCCCAGAAATATTGAAATATTTGTTACTCTAGGTTTCTTTAGAAATAACAAGTTCCCTAATAATTTGAGCTAATTAAGGATGGATGGATAGATAGATGATAATATGATAGAAAATTTATTTCACCCCACATAAAAATTGAAAACCATAAAAAAGACTCACATAAGCCTATAAACCTTCCTTTTGGTGAATGTCAGATAGTTCCAAGGATCTGGGAATCTTCTATGTCCTGAGGACTTCTAATGCTTCTAATAATGAGTCTAAAGGACCCAATATTGCAAACCCCTCAGAAGACAAACAAAAAATTAAAAGTAAATGAACAATACTCTTTCCAGTATACCTATATAATCTACATAATTCAATAGAAGTGAAAAGTATAGATTTATTATTCATATAGCTATTTTGTCTTTAATGGAGTAAGCATATTGTAGTGGTTGGAGTCAAGAATTATGTAGGTTCAAATGTTATCTCTGACTCTTAATACTTTTGTAATGTTTGGCAAGTCCTTAATCTCTCTAATTTTTGCTTTGTTTTTTAAAATAAGAAAGTTGGGTTCAATGGCCTTTAAGATTCCATTAAGTTTTCAATATATAAGGGTATGATCTTATTTGAAGCAGAAACGCCCCTCCTTTCTCAAGGAGTCTGGTTACAGAAATTCAGCTTTTAGGAATTCTCTTTTCTCTCCAGAAGGGAATGTTTCCCTTGTTCTACTGTTTCTTGTGACAAGATGTTTCCTCATCTCCATCAGTCACATGGTTCCCATTCTGCAAACTCTTGCCCTGCTCTGTTACTGCATCTCTACTGATGCCATCTCTGGAATATAAGAGATTCTCTCAGAAAGAGTTGTTTAAATAAATTGCTTTCCCCCTAGTTTTTAGTTTTTTGACATCATAAAAAGCTGACAAATATTTCTTTACACTTAAAGTACTTTTTTTTTATTGTAACTTTTTATTTTCTTTTTCTTTTTCTTTTCTTTTTTTAGAGACCAATTCAATAGTTCATTAAATGGAGAGAAATACTGGGACCAATGGATCCATGGTTGATCCCAAGTTAGATGAAACTATCATCTCAAAGAGTCTAGCCCCGAGTTTAGGGACAGCAAACTTTTTATAGAATAACAAGAACAATGATATAATGGAGGTACCTAGGTGGGGATAACCTAATGGAGGGAGGTTACTGATTTTCTAATGACATCTAAAATGGATAAGCCTTTATCTTGTCAAACATTAAGAAGGAATATCTATAATACCTTTATCTCAAACATTAAGAGGGAAAGGTTATAACCTAAGGCAGAATAACTAAATAGGACAATTGGAGAAATTAGGTCACAACATTAAAAGGGAACTTTGGCATAACATTACCCACTTTTTCTCTTGTAACTATTCAAATCTTTGAATTACCTTCCTCTAGAAGGTCTTAGCACCATAATTTTGAACAACCCTATGTGAAGTAAATAGACCAAATAAAAATCAAAATAAAGTTAGAACAATGCAAGGACTTATGGCAAGATCAAGTCTCTCCCTGATAACCCCAGAGTTAATCAGCAATACACAAAATTCCCTATTTCAATTATTTCTGACAATCAATTGTCAGATCCTCTGCAGTTGGGGAGCATATGGACAGCTGTGGTAATTTGTGCATGACTCGACCTCTGCTTACAGAGCAGGAAGGCTCACGGCAATTGTGCTGCCCATTCAGAGGGGCAACCCACTCCAGAGGAGAAGGGTGAGGCTTGGAGTAGCTCCACCTATCCAGCCCAGAGGAACAAATAGGACTGCAGAAAGCATCAGATATCTGAGCAGATTATGTACTGTTAGACCAAGGCAGGCAAACCCCAAACTTTTAGAGACCTCAATATCAACTACAAGGTCCTTTTAAGCATGCTGAAATACTAATTAAGGACCTGGGGTAACAGGAGTGGAGAAACAGATCAGAGAGACTGCCAGTTCCAAGACCAGTATCCAATTTCTGGTTGTTTCTAAAAAATATTCCCCAAAACTGTCAGGGCAATTCCAACAGAATAAGGGATATCAAAATAAAGTACATCATAGTCTAGTAAATTTAAGCAAGGAGTAAAAGACTTCCAATTAAATCTGAACTAGCAAGATAGGAGGTAGGGCAGAAGTGCCTAAGGAAATATACCAGTTTCCCCAATTTCCTATTTCTTCTCCTTTCTTTTTTCTTTTGGAAAGGAATTATCAAATGACCATCCCACATATAAATCATATATATATATGTGTATACATAACAGACTAAAAGTCCCTCAAACATAACAATAATAGTTACACAAGTTTAACTATTTCCATCCCAAGTCTTAAGCACACAGTAATACAGTTACAATTCTACCAAGTCAACCACTTTCCCACTCCCCCATATCAGTCCAAATTATATCAGGAAAAGTGGATGATGGTTCTCAATTGCTGCTTCTTGCTGAAAATGGGCAAAGATGCTCAGTCCGAGAGGGAGATGGATCAAAGCTTGATCTAGGTCCCAGAAGCAAGTCAATATATCTGGAATTTGACCAAATCTAGAAATAAAAACAAATCTAACAAAGAAAAGTTAGAGCAGTCTGAGATAGAAAGACTGGTCCACAAGGACTGCTACAAGATGTAGCCTCTTATCACTTATAAACCTTAAAAACAAACTTGAATATCCAGACACAGTATCTAGTAACCAATAGATGACTAGACTAAATACTTATTTGCTCAAGTATTTAGGATATAATGATTACAGATAACCAGATCAGAAACAGCAAGGTATGACATAATTGAATTAACAATTTCTTATTGACCATTGCTCTGATTATAGAAATCAGTTACAGGAGGAAAAAATGCAGTGACATATTAGCTACAAACCCAAGAAATTTTTACCTCTAATAACAAATCCTAAATAGATATTTACCATAACCTTATCAGTTTGTGGCTTTTAGCCAAGAACCAGGTAGCTACAACTTGATAAAAATGTATGGAACAGTTTAGAAGGAGGGTGAAGGATAGGATCCCATGTGACTACTCTTCCCCCGACTCCACCTCCAAAGAGATGAAGGGAGGGGGGAAGGGGAGGGAAGAAGGGGAGGAGGGAAGTTGAACTAAACTTCACTCCAGGCTAACTAGATGTTCCAATAGCTGAAGTAGCAGCAGTGGGGGGGTTGGGGAGGGGTGAGTTTAAATCTTTACAAAAGATCCCTACCCCACCCAACATTTAAAGTAGCAGAAATCAGTGGGTGGGTAGGTGGGTGGTTGGGGGAATTCCATAAAACCCACATGCTGGATTTAAGCATATAATACAGGCAACAAACAGTTTTAAATTCCCAATAACATAAAACTGCTTTTCCCATATCATTTCAAATAATGAAATAAAGCATAGTTTCTTTCTCTCCTTTTGGCCCCATGTGGCCATTATTCCCAATGGACTCCTCCTAAGGTATAATGTGGCCAGAGTTGAAACTTTCAGAAGAGTCAGACCCCTATCAGGCAGAACTTCTTTAACAAGCTATTGTTCCTTTAAAATCTTATACTTAAAGATAACCAATTTATTTCCCAAATTTAGAATCATCTTTAAATTCCTAATCAAATGTTTTCTCCAGCTGGAGTTCAGTATTGAAATAACCAATTCCCAAATTCGATCATTGTTCTTAAATTTAACAGAGCTCTTAAATTAACAAAACAGAGAAACAAATTACAAACAATTTAACACAGACAAAAATCACACAGAACACAGAGCACAACTAGACTATCTAATAACATACAAGCCATACATAACACTGATCACAGTTAGGTTGCACAGTTACAACATTCAGTAGGACACTAACATCAAAGCCAAACCAAATGGTGTCTTAAAATCCCCAGTCTTTGTAGACAGCGCCTTGAGCATTCAAAAGCCTAATTCTGAGGCTTCTACAGTTTAAAGGCTGTGACGGGAGGGGCATTGCTCTAACACAGGATGACCAAAGCAGGTAAACTGAGTCCTGTTTTTAATTGTATACACTCCCCATTCAATGGAAGAAGTGGGGGAGGATGTCTTGTAGAAATGCATTGAGATACAAAGGAAGGGCCTTTGTCTCTGGAAAAGGAGTTGGACAGAGAGGGTTTCCTCAAGCAAAGCATCTGCTCCAGGAAAGATTTTAGAGGCAGCCAAGTATCTAGATTGTTTACAGGTAAAAGCTTTTAGTTTTCCAAATCTTTGCAGCCTCCCTCCTATCTCTTAGAGACAGAGCAGACAAAAGAAGTCTTTTGTCAATTCGCAGCAATTCCTAAAGAATTATGCAAGAGCTCCCAAGAGCTCCAAGATGACTGCAATCCACTTTATGACTGCAGTATCCACCACAAGATAAGGAAAGAAAAAAAGTCTTTTACCTTGTCCAGAGTTCCGGATTTCTCAAGGACACCCCAATAATGACTACTGTGTCCAGTTAGACACTCATCAAGAATCAATGGCATCTCAAGGACACCCCAACAGTGACAAACACGTATGATTATTCACACAAAAGGCTAAGCCAATGTGTCTTTAAAAGACACCCAGGTAAGGTCCCCCACATCCAGAAGACCCTACTCCCAGAATCTATAATTCTGGGAATCCAGAATCTAGATGCTAGCATACCAAACAACCAAACAAAACAAGTCTTAAGACATAACCAGATGGTACCCCAAAAGGTACACAGACAAACTTACTCTCCTGTGGCTGAAATGGGGCTACCACCAGGCTGTTGTGGCTGGAAATTGCTCTCTTTTCTAGAGGTTCTGGAAAAAAAATTCAGGAGGGCCCAACCTCTCCAGGCCAAGAATTCAGAACCAGCAGCCACTCTGCCTAAAGCAGAGACCCGAAAGTCTATCTCTAATCCTGCTCATTTTCTAATTATCTTGCAGGGGAGCTCCAAAATGTAATGCTGAAGAAACTGAGCAAGACAAGAGATTAGAGACCAATTCAATAGTTTATAAAAATGGAGAGAAATACTTGGGATCCATGGTTGATCCCAAGGCTAGATAGGACTATCATCTCAAAGAGTGTAGCCACAGATACTTGCAAAACTTACTGTTCC
Source organism: Antechinus flavipes (assembly GCF_016432865.1). NCBI lineage: Eukaryota > Metazoa > Chordata > Mammalia > Dasyuromorphia > Dasyuridae > Antechinus > Antechinus flavipes. The sequence goes on along the minus strand of NC_067401.1, from coordinate 126,586,733 downwards.
AAATTTTCCCCTCCTTCTCCCCATCCACTCCCCTAAATGGCAGGTAGTCTAATACATGTTAAATATGTGAAAATATATGTTAAATCATATATAGTATAAATATATAAATATATATATATATATATCCTTGCTGCACAAGGAAAATTGGATCCAGAAAGAAAAAAAAGAGAAGAAAAACAAAAATGCAAGCAAACAATAACAGAAAGAGTGAAAATGCTATGTTGTGATCCATATTCAGTATCCATGATCGTCTCTCTAGGTTTAGATACCTCTTTTCATTACTGAACATTTGGAACTCCTTTAAATCACCTCATTGTTGAAGAGAGCCACGTCCATCAGAATTGATCATTGTATAGTCTTGTTGTTGCCATATATAAAGATTTCCTGATTCTGCTCATTTCAGTTAGCATCAACTCATCTAAGTCTATCCAGACCACTCTGAAATCATTTCTTGTAGAACAATAATAATTCATAATATTCATATGTCATAATTTATTCAACCATTCTCAAATTGATGGGCATCCATTCAGTTTCCAGTTTCTTGCCACTACAAAAAGGCCTACCTCAAACATTTTTGTACATGTGGGTTCCTTTCCCTTCTTTAGTATCTCTTTAGGATATAAGCCCAGTAGAAACATTGGTGGGTCAAAGGGTATGCACAGTTTGATAATTTTTGAGCATAGTTCCAAATTGCTCTCCAGAATGGTTAGATCTATTCACAATTCCACTAATAATGCATCAGTGTCCCAGTTTTCCCACATCCCCTCCAACATGCATCATTTTTTTTTCCTGTCATTTTAGCCAATCTGACAGGTGTGTAGTGGTATCTCAGAGTTGTCTTAAATTGCATTTCTCTAATCAATAATGATTTGGAGCATCTTTTCATATGACTAGAAATAGTTTCAATTTCTTCATCTGAAAATTCTCTGTTCATATCCTTTGACCATTGATCAATTGGAGAATGGCTTGATTGCTTATAAAATTGAGTCAATTCTCTATATATTTTGGAAAGAGTCCTTTATCAGAATTTTTGGAAATAAAAAATGTTTTCCCAGTTTATTGATTACCTTCTAATCTTGTCCCATTAGTTTTGTTTCTACAAAAACTTTTTAACTTAATATAATCAATATTATTTATTTTATGATCAATAATGATCTCTAGTTCTTCTTTGGTCACAAATTCCTTCCAACTTCACAAATATGAGAAATAAGCTACCATATGTTCAACTAATTTGTTTATAATACCATTATTTATTTCTAGATAATAAACCCATTTTGAACTTATCTTGGTATACAATGTTAGGTGTTGGTCTATGCCTACTTTCTGCCATACTAGTTTCCAATTTGACTTTTTGTCAAATAGTGAATTCTTATCCCAAAAGCTTTTTTTTGTTGTTGTTGTTGAGAAATTTGGGTTTCTCAAATACTAGATTGCTATAGTTATTGACTATTTTATCCTGTGAACATAACCTATTCCACTGAACAACTAGTCTATTTCTTTGCCAGAACCAAATGGTTTTGATGACCACTGCTTTATAATATAGTTTTAGATCTGGTATAGCTAGGCCACCTTCATTAGATTATTTTTCATTTTAGTTCCCTTGAAATTCTTGATCATTTGTTCTTCCAGATGAATTTTGTTGCTATTTTTTCTAGGTCAGTAAAATAGATTTTTGGGAGTCTGATTGGTATAGCATTAAATAAATAGATTAGTTTGGGGAGTAATGTCATCTTTATTATATTCTCTCAACTTGTCCAAGAGCATTTGATATTTTTGCTTAGATGGTGACCTTATTTGTACAGAAAGTATTTTGTAGTTTTGCTTATGTAGTTCATGACTTTGCCTTGGCAGATAAATTTCCAAATATTTTATAATATCACCAGTAATTTTAAAGGGAATTTCTCTTTGTATCTCTTGCTGTTGGATTTTGTTAGTTATGTATAAGAATTCTGATGACTTATGGGAATTAACTTTGTATCCTGCAACTTTGCTAAAGGTGTGGATTATTTCTAATAGCTTTTTAGTTGATTCTCTGTGGTTCTCTAAGGATAGCATCATATCATCTGCAAAGAGTGATAATTTGATTTAAATTACCTACTCTAAGTCCTTCAATATCTTTTTCATCTCTTATAGCCAAAGCTCATATTTCTAATAAAATATTGAATAGTAATGATGATAGTGGGCAACCTGGTTCAACCCTGATTTAATTGGGAATGGTTCCATTTTATCCCCATTACATATGATGCTTACTGATGGTTTTAAATAGATGCTACTGACTTTTTTTTTTAAGGAAAAGTCCATTTATTCCTATACTCTCTAGTGTTTTTAATAGGAATGGATATTGGGTTTTATCAAATGCTTTTTCTTCATCTATTGAGATAATCATATGTTTTTTGTTAATTTGGTTATTGATAGACAATTATGCTAATGGTTTTCCTAAGCTTAAAACAACCCTGCATTCCTGGTATAAATTCTACTACATCCTAGTGTGTTATCTGGATGATGATTTTCTGTAATCTCTTTGCTAATATTTTATTTAAGCTTTTTTGCATCAATGTTCATTAGGGAGATTGGTCTATACTTTTCTTTCTCTGTCTTCCTCCTATTTGGTTTAAGTATCAGTAACATATCTGTGTCATAAAAGCAGTTTTGTAGGAGTCCTTCATTCCCTATTTTTTCAAATAGTTTATATAGTATTGGAGTTATTTGTTCTTTAAATGTTTGGTAGAATTCACATATAAATCCATCTGGTCTGAGGGATTTTTTCTTAGGCAATTGATTAATAACTTGTTTTATTTTTTTTTCTAAATGGGACTATTTAAACAATTTATTTCTCTTCTGTTATTCTGGACAATCTATATTTTGTAAGTATTCCTCCATTTCATTTAGGTTGTCAAATTTATAATGCAATGTTATGCATTAAGTTGGGCAAAGTAACTCTTAATAATTGTTTTAATTTCCTTTTCATTGGCAGATAGTTCTCCCTTTTCCTTTTTGAAATAAATATTTTGACTTTCCTCTTTCCTTTTTATAATTAAATTAACTAAAGAATTATCTATTTTGTTGTTTTTTCACAAAACCAACTCAATTTAATTCATCATTTCAATAGTTTTCTTTCAATTTTATTAACCTCCCCTTTGATTTTCAGAATTTCAAATTTAGCATTTAATTGGGAATTATTCCAATTATAGAACCCACCTTTAAAAAAATCAGTAAAAAGGCAAAGAGAACTCTAAGCATAGGTAGCTTCTATGGTGAAAGAGAATTACAGATTTCAAACCCTGAGGAAACTAAAAGTAGATTGTCTCCAGATGAAGTTTGGTGTTTTTAATTAGTTCTTTTTCTTGCTTTTTTTTTTTTAGTTGTAAGCCCAATTCATTGGTCTTTTCTTTCTCTATTGTATGCAAGTAAGCATCTAGAAATACAAAATTCTCCTTACTACCATTTTGACTGCATCCCACAAATTTTGCTATGTTGTCTCATTATTGTTATTCTCTTGGATGAAATTATTAATTGTGTCTGTGATTTTCTGCTTCACCCATTCATTCTATAGGATGAGATCATTTAGGCTCCAATTACATTTTGCTTTATTTTCCCCTGGCTTTTTATTGAGTATAAATTTTTATTGCATCATGATCTAAATAAAATGCATTTATTATTTCTGCCTTTCTGTATTTGATTTTGAGGTCTTTATGTCCTAATATATGGCCAATTTTTGTATGGATTCCATGAACTTCCAAGAAGAAAGTGTACTCTTTTCTGTCTTCATTCAATTTTCTCCAAAGAGCTATCATACCTAACTTTTCTAGTACTCTATTTACTTCTTTATTTTATGGTTCGATTTATCTGGATTCCAGATCCTTTGATCCTTTGTGGCTCCTCAGTATTTGAATTCTTTTTATTTTTCTGGCTGTGTATATTTTTTTCTTGGTCCGATAGTTCTGAAATTTAGCCATGATATTCCATAGGGTTTTCAGGAAGTGTTTGGTGAATTCTTAAAATGGCTATTTTACCTTATGATTCTATGACATCAGGGTAGTTCTCTTTGATGATTTCCTGAAAAATAGTGTCTAGGCTTTTTTTCTCATCATGGTTTTCAGAGAGTCCAATAATCCATAGATTGTCTCTCCTAGATCTATTTTCCAGGTCATTTGTTTTACCAGGTAGGTATTTTACAGTTTTTTTTCTATTTTTTGCTTTTCTTTTCTTTTCTTTTTCTTTTTCTTTTTCTTTTTTTTTTTTTTTTTGGGTGTTGCTTGACCAATTCTTGATGTCTCATTGAGCCATTTATTTCCATTTGTTCAGTTCTGATTTTTGGTGAATTATTTTCTTCATTTACTTGTTTTACTTATATTGCATTTATCAAATTGAGTTTTAAATTGTTTTGTTCTATGGAGTTTTTTTTTTTCCATTTCACAAATTCTGTTTTTAAGTAATTATTTTTCTTTTCCTTTTCACAAATTCTGTTTTTCAAGTTCTTTTCTTTTTCCATTTTGTCAAATCTGTTTTTAATGTCTTTTCCAAACTCTCTTGCAAAGTTTTCATTTCCTTTCCCCGTTTTTCTTTTAGCTCTATTTTAAGTTCCTTTTTAATTTCTTCTAGGAGAGTCTTATGTGATGAGGACCAGATTATACCATGTTTTATGGCTTCATCTGGAGACAATCTGCTTTAAGTCTGTTCAGGGTTTGAAATCTATTCCTCTCTCAGTACTTAAGGCTCAGTATGACTGATTTAATCTAACAAGGTGTTAATTTAATGGAATTGAGATAATGATTCTCTAGTTTACATGTACTTAGTATATTTCTCCAAGTTGACACCTATTCTACAAGATTGACACCTATGCTGATGTACTTAAAATAGAGTATAGTAGAGCTAAGAGATCTGGGAGGAGAGACAGACTTGAAGATGAAGATCCTCATGGTAGCTGTCCTGTCTCCTTCAGTTCTCCACTGAGACAAGGGACATTCCATCTTTGATCAGCTTCCTGGTGGCTGTCCTGCCTCCTGTATTTTGGGAGAGACTGGTTCAGACTGGGAGACAGACTTGAAGATAAAGACTCTCGTGGTGGCTGTCTTGTCTCCTTCATTTCGTCACTGAAACTAAGGCCCATCAGAAGGTCCCCAAGAAAGGTATCCTGGCCCCAGTCAAAGGAGACAGATTGTGAAGGAAGTAACAAAGACTTTGAAATTTATTCTTGATTATTCTCATGGTGATTATTCTGCTGAAACTAAGGCCGATTAGAAGGATGTCCAGAGAGCTAGCCTGGACATTAAAAGACTATCTACGCTTAGTGTTCTCTTTACCCTTTTACTCATTAAAAAAAGTTGGGTTAACAAAATAGATAAAACTTTAGTTAGTTGGATTACAAAAAGGAAAGAGGAAAATCAAATTGTTAGTTTTAAAAATGAAAAGGAAAAACTATCCACCAAGGAAGAAGAAACTAGAGCAATTATTAAGAGTTACTTTGCCCAATTTTATGCCAATAAATTTGACAACCTAAGGGAAATAGAGGAATACCTACAAAAATATAGATTGCCAAGATAAACAGAAGAGAAATAAATTGCTTAAATAGTCTCATTTTAGAAAAAAATAAATAGAAGAAGTTATTAATTCACTGCATAAGTAAAAATCCCCAGGACCAGATGGATTTACATGTGAATTTTACCAAACATTTAAAAAACAACTAGCTCCAATACAATATAAACTATTTGAAAAAATAGGAAATGAAGGACTCCTACCAAATTACTTTTATGACACAGACATGGTACTGATGCCTAAACCAGGTAGCATGAAAACAGAGAAAGAAAATTATAGACCAATCTCCATAATGAATATTGATGCTAAAATCTTAAATAAAATATTAGCAAAGAGATTACAAAAAATCATCCCCAGGATAATACATAACAACCAAGTAGGATTTATACCAGGAGTGCAAGGCTGGATCAATATTAGGAAATCTATTAGCATAATTGATTATATCAATAATCAAATTAACAAAAACTATATGATTATCTCAATAGATGCAGAAAAAAACATTTGATAAAATTCAATATCCATTCCTATTAAAAACACTAGAGAGTAAAGGAATAAATGGACTTTTCCTTAAAATAGTCAGTAGCATCTATTTAAAATCATCAGTAAGCATCATATGTGATGGGGATAAACTGGAACTATTCCCAAGAAGATCAGGGGTGAAACAAGTTTGCCCACTATCACCATGTTATTCAATATTGTATTAGAAATGCTAGCTTTGGCAATAAGAAATGAAAAAGAAATTAAAGGAATTAGAGTAGGTAATGAGGAAACCAAATTATCACTCTTTGCAGATGATATGATGGTATCCTGAGAGAACCCCAAAGAATCAACTAAAAAGCTATTAGAAAAAATCCACACCTTTAGCAAAGTTGCAGGATACAAACTTGATCCCCATAAATCATCAGCATTCTTATACATCACTAACAAAATCCAACAGCAGGAGATAAAAAGAGAAATTCCATGTAAAATAACTGGTGACAATATAAAATATTTGGGAATTTATCTGCAAGGTAAAGTCAAAAATTATATAAGCAAAACTACAAAACACTTTCCACACAAATAAAGTCAGATCTAAGCAATTGGAAAAAAAATATATCAAGTGCTCTTGGATAGGTTGAGGGAACATAATCAAGATGGCAATACTATCTAAACCAATCTTTTTAGTTAGTGCTATACCAATCAAACTCCCAAGAAATTATTTTACTGACCTAGAAAAAAATAACAACAAAATTCATCTGGAAGAACAAAAGGTCAAAAATTTCAAAGGAACTAATAAAGAGAAAAGCAAATTAAGGTGGCCTAGCTGTACCAGATTTAAAACTGTATATAAATTAAAACAATTTGGTTCTGGCTAAGAAATAGACAAGTTGATGAGTGGGCTAGGTTAGGGTCATAGAACAAAATAGTCAATGACTATAACAATCTAGTATTTGAAAAACACAAAGTCACCAGCATTGGGGATAAGAATTCATTGACAAAAAGTGCTGGGAAAATTGGAAACTAGTATGGCAGAAAGTAGGCATAAACCCACACCTAACACCATATATCAAGATAAAGATTAAATCAGTCCATGATCTAAAAATAAAAAATGATATTATAAACAAATTAGAAGAACATAGCATAATTTACCTAATTTGTGAAGGAGGAAGGAATTTGTGACCAAAGAATAGCTAGAGGTCATTATTGATCATAAAATAGATAAATTTGATTATATTAAGTTAAAAAGTTTTTGTACAAACAAAACAAATGGAGACAAGATTAGAAGATAAACAATAAACTGGGAAAACATTTTTATATCCAAAGATTCTGATAAAGGCCTCTTCCAAAATATTAGAGAATTGACTCAAGTTTATGAGAAATCATGCCATTCTCCAATTGATAAATGGTAAAAGGATATGAAAAGAGAATTTTCAGATGAGGAAATTGAAACTATATTTCTACCTATATAAAAAGATGTTCCAAATCACTATTGATCAGAGAAATGCAAATTAAGACAACTCTGTGTTGGAATCCTTACTAACTGCTAACTAATTAGAGTTGATCTAATCTTACAAGAAGATGTTTTGGCCAGAACCTGAAACAAGGTACTAAGTAGAACTAATCAAGACAAGGCTTGTGTTCCCACGTTTACTCATTGGAGTCCACAAGTATGCTAGCTTCACAAAGTAGACTTTCTACTTTCAGGGAGTCCACACCTCCCTTAAAGCTCATTGGGCCAGAGAGCACTATGGGAGAAAACCCATAATCCCATTCTCTCAGAAGAGGCAGATAAAAGGCCAGCGATGAGGGATCTATGGCAGAATACATTTTTTCCTCTTGGCTGGCTGATCGCGCTGGACTTGAGAGGAACGACTTTGGTGCAGAGAACACTTTAACGGATTTCAGTGGAGCTACGCCAGAAGCCCTCTCTCCGCGGCAAGTTGGTGGCTGGGCTCCCCAGAAGGAGATAAGAGACCTTCCATCTCTGTCTTGGTTGGAGGCAGAAGAAGGCAGAGGCAGAGGCTGAAGGACAGAACCTTTGGATTTGGAGACATCCGAAGGGCTCCAAGCCTCTAAACCAGCTTTGCCTTGAGAATAACAGGAACTCCAACATTTGAACTCATAACAACTCTGAGTTACTATTACATACCTGTCAGATGGGCTAAGATGACAGGAAAAGATAATGATGAATGTTGGAGGGGAGGTAGGAAAGCTGGGACACTGAGGCATTGTTGTTGGAATTGTGAATAGATCTAATCATTCTGGAAAGCAATTTTGAACTATGCTCAAAAAGTTATCAAACTGTGCATACCCTTTGATCCAGCAGTGTTACTACTGGGCTTATATCCCAAAGAGATCTTAAAGAAGGGAAAGGAACCTACACGTACAAAAATGTTTGTGGTAGGCCTTTCTGTAGTGCCAAGAAACTGGAAACTGAGTGGATGCCCATCAATTGGAGAATGGTTGAATAAATGATCGTATATGAACAATACTATTGTTCTGTAAGAAATGACCAATAGGATGATTTCAGAGAGATCAGGAGAGACTTACATGAACTGATGCTAAGTGAAATTAACAGAATCAGGAGATCATTATACAAGGCAACAAGACTGTACAAAGATCAATTGTGATGGACATGGCTCTCTTCAGCATTGAGATGATTCAAACTAGTTCCACTTGTTCAGTGATGGAGAGAGCCATCTATGCTCAGAGTGAGAACCATGGAAACAGAGTGTGGATCACAACATAGTATTTTCACTCTGTTGTTATTTGCTTGCATTTTGTTTTCTTTCTCAGTTTTTCTTTTTCTTCCTTCTTGATTTGATTTTTCTTGTGTAACAAGATAATTTGTATGATTATGTATACATATATTATAGCTAACATGTATTTCAACATATTTGGCATGTATTGGACTACCTGCCAGCTAGGGGAGAGAGTGGGAAGAAGCAGGGGAAAATATGGGGAAAAGGTCATGCAAAGGTCAGTGTTGGAAACATTACCCATGCATATGCTTTATAAATAAAAACCCTTAATTTAAAAAAAAAAAAAAAAAAAAACCAAGTTGTGTTCTGCTTTTATGACAACGGAGGTTTTCTAAGCTTCCTCTATAGGCAGCATCAAAGAAGTCATGATTGGGCTGGGATCGTGCTGACTCACTCCCAGTGATGGGTCTGTATGGCCAGGTCCTGTGAGACTCTTGCATTTTGGGGGTTCGTTGTTTACCTTTTGCTTTTGCGTTGGATGTTTTATAACTTCTTTGCTGACCTACTGGCTTGCAGCCAGGGTAGAATAGCCAAAACTGGTGTACATTCCTCCTCATAGATTTTCTGCAGCACAGAGTCTGAACTTCCACACTCCACCAAGGTCTGCACAGTGTGAGCTGGTGTCTGTGCTCTGCCTGCCTGCACCAGGCTACTTCCCTCCATGCCCAACGGAAACAGACCTTTTCTGGAGATCTTTGAAATTATCTTCTGCTGTTAATTTGTTGCACTCCCAATATTCATGGATTCTGCCAGTCCAGAATTAATTCAGAGGCTGGATTTGCTAATTAGTTGAGGGTCATAGGAGAAGATCAGAAAGAAGCATGTGTCCTCTTTGTCATCTAGCTCTACTCTGCCCACACACACACACACACACACACACACTTCAAATACATTTCATCTTTGATCTCTTTGGGAGCAATGCTTGGTCAAAGGGAACATACACTTTAATAACCATTTTCATGTTTCTACATTATTTTCAAACACGACTGGACAATTTCAGAGGTCCACCATTATGACATTAATGTTACTATTTACATGAAACCCTTCTTAATCCCATTTATTTTCCCTTGTTGGGAAAAGGAAGTGAAATAAACTCCCACAAGGGAAGATAGAATGGAAAGGAGTGAAAATAAATGCCTTTTAATTAAACAAATATAAAATATAATAAATAATTTGACTTCTTTTTCCTAAAAACCAAAACCATTCTCTGTCTGCAACCTTTCTAGAGCATTTTATAAAGCTTTCTTTTTTAGTTTAGATCTAATTCTCTGGTTTCTCTGATCTTTTAATTGGCCAATTTGAAGAATGGGGCTCAGGTTCATAATAGAAAAAAATTCTATGGATTAATCTTATTGGACTGACAAGAATAAGTATTCTCTTCACAGTACAGTACTAGGACCTAACCAGTCCCAATGGTGGTATCAGTTTGGTTGCTTATACTTCTGCAGAAAGTTATCTTCAAATTGAAAAAAAAAGAGTGGATAAAACTGATCTTGACACCTTAACAACAAGAAAAATCAGTCAAAACAAGAAGCCTGTAAACTTTAGTTTTTCTCTATTCCTGTGCTGCCTGGACCATTATGACAGGACCTTGGAACCCCAGGAGCTCCAGGATAATGTCCCAGAGTAGCTATCTGTCTTTCATGTGGTGGTATTCTGAGACCTCATGTCCCATTATCCCAGTTATCCCTTTCTACTAGATTAATCTGTCTTAATTGGCCCAATTAAATAAATTAAGCTACTATTTTACTTATCCAATCTCTAATAAACACTATTCCAGATGCAGATGGAGATAAAAATTATTATCTGATACCTACCCTGCCTTTATTAAGCTTAGGATTTTAAAAGGAGACCTACATAAATGCAAAAAATGGCAAAGATCATATATATCATATACATATATATATATATCTATATACGTACACACATATATCTATATATCTATATCTATAGATATAGTTTTAAAGCTTGAAAATTCATTTGATTATGATAACTATATTTGGATATAGATGATTCAACAATGTCAAGATTTTGCAAACGAGGAAGTTTAAACTGAAAAACTTTTAAGTGACTTACTATCTAGGGTCACATAGACATTAATTATCTAAATGTAGATTTGAATTTTGATCATCCAGACTTGATGTCCAGTTTTTTTTTTTTTCTGTTCAACATGTCACCTAGTTATCTAAGTATATGAAAAGTTTAAGTCAAAAATCCAGCCATTGTTTGAAGGAAGATCATCACCTATAATGGAGATGATGAAAGGTTTCCTGAATCAAGTGCTGTCTTAATTTTGTTTAATAGAATGGATAGAAACTGAAAAGTTTGGGAGTCATGGGACTTTAAAATCCCTATCCAAGCTGTTTTCAACTTACTTCCATATCACATTGTTCCATATACTATTTTTTTGTTCTTTATGCTAGTTAAACTGGGTTGTTCATCTTTCCTCAATCTTCTCTTGCTTTTTTTTTTTTTTTTTTTTTCTGTTCTCTATATTTTCATGCACATTGTCTCCTGGGCCTGGAACTGTCTGCTCTGAAATCTCCACTTCCTGAAATCCTTCCCTTTCTTGAATATCTGGTAGAAGTGTTTGTTATCTGCTCTGTAAAGCTTTCCTAAATCCTCTCAGGTAGAAATATTTTCTGCTTCTCAAACATCTTATTCCACTGCTTGAAAATTTTCTATGTACTTGTATTATTCATTTCAAGAAACATGGCAAGAATTTAATTAACAGCTATGTGTAGCAATAGTTTAGTGTTAACATTGGAGTTGGGAGGAACTGAATTCAAATCTTATTTTTGTGAAAAAATCAAAATTAATATTACCTCAAAATTTTTGGTATTATTATCTTATGTATTGATTGAGCTACTTTAGCTAGCTTATAATTAGTTTAAAAGGAACGTTTTTAACTCTCAAGCCAGTATCCCCCAATATGCTTCATAGGTATTTGTTTTACCTTGAGAAAATTATCATCTTCAAAAGATAGATTGTCTATTGTTACCTGTCCTTGAGCCTTATATCCCTCAAAACTTTCTAGGTTCCAGGAAGTCTTCTAACTCAGGGCTACAAAATGCTAATGGTTCCAATAAACAATTAACATTTTTTTTTTTATTTTTCAGAGCTGGATGGTCACTTGCCTCACATGGGTGGTCACTTGCCTCACATGGGTGTGCTAACCATTTTCTTTAAAATTACCAATTAAATTGTACCCACTTCCATGATGTTGTCTACTTAATAGTCATTTTGTGTTCCCCATCTATCAAACTCTATACTAATCAAAACTATATTAAGGCTGCTGAGTCTTTCTATGGAGTATTTTGATCATTAAGAGAGACCAATGATTCAATTTGTCAGTTACTATTAGGCCAGGTAATAAATTGATCATATTGAGATCATTCTCATTTTATCTTAATTTTCAAACATGACATCTTACACACTTGAACAGACTTGAACAAGTTACTTAACTTTCTGTGCCATGACTTCCTCTTCTATCAAATGAGAATAATAATCACTTTTGGTTCATATGGTGGATAAATAATATCATAATACTTTTATTTATATTACATATCATTATATAATTTATAGTATTTTGTTGTTCTGTTGTTTTCAATAGTGTTCAACTCTTCATGACTCTATTTGGGGTTTTCTTGGCAAAGTTGCTAGGGTGGTTTGCAATTTCCTTCCCCAGATCACTTTGCAGACGAGAAAAATGAACCAAAAAGGGTTAAGTGAATTGCCAAGAGACTAATAAGTGTTTGAGGCCAAATCTGAACTCAAGATCCTGGCATTGTGTCTACTGTGACATCTAATTGGCTCAATTTGTGTTGTATAGTACGCGTATAACTCTGGTCATAAAAACTCCTCCTTATGTCACTCTCTACTCAAAGAAAAATGCCCTACCTTGTGTAAAGGGTAGGGTGGAGTTTCCCCAGGTCACATGTTTATTGTTCTTTCACAATCTCCTTTTGGGTTTCTTCAAATACAGTCCCAATCTGGATTCAGTCACTTCTGATTTTCAGCTTTGAGAAGGAAGATACCAATTCTACTTAAGGTTGATGAAAATATTCTAGGAAGACATGAAAGAAACTGGCAGTTTCTATCATGGCTCTATTCCTGGCTTGCCATTATAAAGATGTCAAGGAAAAATTTCTTTTCAAGAAAGTACACTTTCTCTTAGTTGAGCTAAGTTACGTCACTCCCAATGGGAGAGCAACTTTACATTTCATTGTCTATGTATAGCTACTTTGATTTGGATAAATGGATTTCTTTGATATTAGCTATGTATGTTCAGGATTGAACTGGTATTTGCTGGAAAAACGGTCAAGCCTTAGGGTCCTTTTTCCTCCAATAATAATAATGACAAAATGATTACAAGTTAGATGGGACCAATCATAACTCCTATACTAATGATATTCAAGGAAACAGATAGACAGATAGATAGATAGATAGATAGATAAAAGATAGATATATTTCTTCCCTGGTAATTCTAATATTTGAAGAGATCAGAGTGAGGTATAGATCCCCAAATCCTGCTTTTCCTCATGGCAGGAATAAATGTGTCCTTTGAAGAAATATGAGAAAAGAAGACATTATTTTTGCCTCCTCTGAATCACACAATAACAATCTTTTTCAACACTTGAACCTCTCTAAACATATGGAGCTTACCATGTATTCTGTTACTCATACAATTACATTATTATTATAATAATTAAAAATGTGAACTGAGGAAATAAAGCTAGTAAGATGTGTATTTTTCATTTGTCCCTCATCTTTATTAGGTTATAAGCAGCTTGAGGGGACGGTCTGTTTTCTTTCATTTTTAGATTTTCATAGTTCTTTTTTAGCATAGTGACGTTGTCATAGTATACCCATAATAGATATTTACAAAATTGTATTGAATGATAACCTATTGTTTTGATGGCTGCTTTTATAAATCTTTAGGAAAGCAAGGTCAAATGTCCACAATGCTTACATCCCTTATAAATAAACTTATGAGGTAGAGTGAAGAAGGGCTGGTGGCTGATTTATTTTTAAATCTTGTCATGTCCTTCAAGACTGATTTAGTGCCACTAAAGTCTCTGACTCTCAAGTTCCATTACTGGCCATTCATCAAGTAAAAATGATTTCATTTTTTGAATTACATTTTTCCATAAATGGGCCAATGACTTACTTCAAACTTCAAGTACAGTTCAGTTTTTGAAGAAGCAAAGGCAGAAATTGCATCGATTTCTTCTTCATTTTCTCCAAGTGTCTGCTTTCAGTCCTCTGTCCTTCTCTCTTAACATTTGTGCAGTCCTGAATATATAGCTTTATCATGCATGCAGCACACAATTTCACAGACACCACAGACTCCAGATTAAGAACCTTTGATCCCATCCATCTTTTCTAGCTCCCTAAAATACATCTCCACTTGGAATACACAGACTGACAAAATTTTAGATTTGGAACAGATCTTGGAACTCATCTACTCCAACCCATATCTGAATAAGATCTCCTAGAAAATCTTACTTATTGAACTTATCTACCTTTAACTTGATGATTTCAATGAGGGAAAAAGTCACAAACTTCTCAGAGAATCACATTCCACTTTTGGTCTGTTTTACTAGGAAGTTCTTCTTTACACTGATACAAAATCTACCACTGTAATATTCATCCATGACTTCCAGTTCTGAATTCTGCAGAAAAGCTGAATTAAACTATTTCTGGTCCCTGTATGTGCCAAAATGTTTGTGGCAGCCCTGTTTGTAGTGGCTAGAAACTGGAAATTGAATGGATGCCCATCAATTGCAGAACGGTTGGGTAAATTGTGGTATATGAATGTTATGGAATATTATTGTTCTGTAAGAAATGACGAGCAGGATGAATACAGAGAGGCTTGGAGAGACGTACATGAACTGATGCTAAGTGAAATGAGCAGAATCAGGAGATCATTATATACTTCAACAATGATAATGTAAGAGGATGTATTCTGATGAATGTGGATTTCTTTGACAAAGAGATCTAACTGAGTTTCAATTGATAAATGATGGACAGAAGCAGCTATACCCAAAGGAAGAAAACTGGGAAATGAATGTAAACCATTTGAATTTTTGTTTTTCTTCCCAGGTTATTTCTATCTTCTGTATCTAGGATATACTGTGGCACATTTAACATGTATAGGACTGCTTGCCCTCTGGGGGAGGGGGTGGAGGGAGGAAGGGGAAAAATCAGAACAGAAGTGAGTGCAAGGGATAATGTTGCAAAAAAATTACCCTGGAATGGGTTCTGTCAATAAAAAGTTATTTAAAAAACCAAAACAAAAACTATTTCTGGTCCTGAGGAGGAACAATAGACGGAGAGCTAGATCTAAAATCAGGAAAACCTAAATTAAAAATTGAGCTTCAAACATATATGTTTGACAGCATGATGCTGGATAAAATGATGCTGTAAAATGAATATAATAATAGCAGCTATCCCATAGGCTTACTGTGAGGATAAAATTTTAAAAATATTCATAAATGCTCTGTAACAAATAATTATTGTTATTATAGTTTTATTATCATTTATGAATGTTTTAAATACCCAAAGCAAACTCAATATTCTCAATTCTAAATAGCCATTCTTTTTTTTTTTCAAACCATCTTTTTATTTGGATGCACTCTAGCTTGTCAATATCTTTTGTACAATGGAGTATCAAAGTGTGAATAGCACCAAGACTTGGGATGCCTAAAGGGAACACCTAGATGAAGAAATTCCCTTTCCCAATGAGTTCCCTATGAACATTACCTAGAACACTAGAAGTTGGGACTTACCCAAGATCCTACTTTCAGGCTGTGTTAGAATTAGGTCTCATTTTTTTGTTATGTTCAAGGCTAGTTCTCTAAATGAATGCAATGCCTCAAATAGAGATCAGCCAAGATAGAATACAGTGTAGAGAGTATCACTTCCCCATTCCCTATGCCTGTATACTATTAGTATAGCTAAGACACCATTCTTTTTTTCACTGTTGAGCTGCATTACTTGTCAATCAAAAATATTAAGCTCTTACCACTGTGCAAAATACTAGGATTACAAAAAGAGGGAAAAAGACAGTTCCTTTCCTCATAGAGCTTGAAATCTAATAGATTGCTATAATAGTGATACATAACAAGCATTCAATTAACAAACACAGATTGGTTCTAATTTTATATCTTATAATCTCATTGATTTCCCATAAGATACCAAGGGGTTAAATGACATAAATCATACACTCAGTATGTATCAGAGGCAGTAACAGACACTGTGTGCTACTAAGATGTAGGGGTGAACAAAACATATAAAAAATAAAACAATGACTGGTAGATTCTATATATAGGTTGCTGTATATAAGTACCAACATTTTCTACTGATATGTCTACAAACAATGTTGAAGTTATTTTCTTTTAAAAAGGATATAAAGGCATCTATAAACAGAATATATGTATAATTTAAAATGAATTTGGGAAGTAGAAACTATCATAGCATTTGATACAAAGAAACAATACAATGGCATATCTCCAATTAATGATATTGATTCCTCAAAAATGGTTTAATTAGAAAAACTAAAGATCTAAGTACAATTATTTCTATAGCAATATAAAAATTAAAAACATGTTCCAGAGCAATCAAAATTTGGATTATGAAACTCAATTCTAACAGAGATCTGTAATGTTCTGGCTAGCTTTCTGGAGGTCTTTTGGATGGGCCTTGGTCTCAGCAGGATAGACATCATGAGACTGGTCAGGAATAGAGTCTAGAGTCTTTATTCTGATCCAGTCTTGATCTTAGTGGAGGAGTGCAGGAGGCAGAACAGCCACTAGGAGGATGGTCAAAGATGGAATGTCTCATTTCTAGTCCTCAGTTCTTAAATACCTTAGTATGATTATATCATTACAGCACACTATATATGTGTGAACTAGAGAACCATTACATCACCATGCTAAGTACTAATATATGTACACTAAAAAATTATCATCTCATTAATTCCACTGAGTTAACACCTTGTTGTAAGTATCATTGTTTCAAGTATACTTCTCCAGAATTATGACTCTCTACATCTCTTGCTTTCTTTTGTTTTAGAACACAGGTAGTCATGCCCTCCCTGACTTCTCAGGAAGATAAAAACACCAAAGCAGATATTGTTAGCAGGTTTCCTCTGGACTGAAGGGTCTTACTTGAAACAGGTATACATAAATCCCTCAGCATGGGAGGTATTATATAAGCACATAGTAATAAAACACAGGCTAGTAGTGATTAACAAACAACATGAATCAACATGAGGAATTATGCATGTCCATAAGTCCTAGAGATAGTCCAGAACCAATCTATTGTCCATTACTTCACGTGTCAGGGAATCCAAAGATTCCTTCAAGTTTTGAAGTCCTGCAACAGTCTCATCATGTGTCAGGGAATCCAATGATTCCTGCAGATTTTCAAGTTCTTCAGTAGTCTCATTAACAATTTTTGATGTTGCCAGATCCTGGGTGATCCTTATTGTGGCTCCTTGATACTTGAATTGGGTTTTTCTAGATGCTTGCAATATTTTATCCTTCGTCTGAGGGTCCTGGCATTTGGCCACTATATTCCTTGGTGTTTTGATTTTAGGATCCCTTTCAGTGGGTGATCGATGAATTCTTTCAATGTCTATTTTATCCTCTGTTCCTATGACTTCTGGGCAGTTCTCTTTGATAATTTCCTGGAAAATAGTGTCGAGGCCCTTTTTTTCATCATGCTTTTCTGGGAGTCCAATGATTCTCAGATTGTCTCTCCTGGATCTGTTTTCCAAGTCTGTTGTCTTCCCCAGAAGGTATTTCACATTCTTTTCCATTATTTGATTTTTTTGGATTTGCTTGACTGATTCTTCTTGTCTCCTCGATTCATTCAATTCCAATTGTTCAATTCTGATTTTCAGTGAAGTATTTTCTTCACTCACTCTTTTAAAATCTTTTTCTAATTGTCCCATTGAGTTCTTTTGTTCTGTGGAATTTTTTTCCATTTCGCCAATTTTGTTTTTTAGAGAGCTATTTTCTATTTCCAGTTCACCAATCCTATTTTTCAAGGATTTTACTTCTTTATCCACTCTCTCTTTAACTGACTTCTCCAGGCTCTTTTGCCAAGCCTCCCTCTCCTTTTCCCATTTTTCTTCTAGCTCTCTTGTGAGAGCCTTTTTAATTTCCTCCATGAGATTCATCTTTGCTGAGGAACAGGTGATCTCCTCCTTTGGGGATTCACCTGGAGACTGTCTGTTTTTAGTCTCCTCAGGATTTAGAGTCTGCTCTCTATCTGAATAGAAGCTGTCAAGGGTTAAAGTCCTCTTCAGTTTCTTGCTCATTCTGTCTGATAATCAAAGACAAACTAGCAAAGAAAAAAAGAAAAAACTGGAGTCTTTCTTTGGGGGAGGGGCTGGGTGGTGTTATGGAGCTTCCTCTACAGACTGCGGCGGGGGGGGGGGGGGGGGATCAGTGAGGCACTAGCCCTACTGTGCTGCGCCTGCGCTCTGAAATCCCAGAGTGTGCTGAGTCACAGTTAAAGGTTCTGATAAAGGCCTCATTTCCAAAATATATAGAGAACTGACTCAAATTTATAAGAAATCAAGCCATTCTCCAATTGATAAATGGTCAAAGGATATGAACAGACAATTTTCAGAGGATGAAATTGAAACTATTACCACTCATATGAAAGAGTGTTCCAAATCATTATTGATCAGAGAAATGCAAATTAAGACAACTCTGAGATACCACTACACACCTGTCAGATTGGCTAAGATGACAGGAAAAAATAATGATGAATGTTGGAGGGGATACGGGAAAACTGGGACACTAATGTTGGTGGAGTTGTGAACGAATCCAACCATTCTGGAGAGCAATCTGGAATTATGCCCAAAAAGTTATCAAATTGTGCATACCCTTTGATCCAGCAGTATTTCTACTGGGCTTATATCCCAAAGAAATACTAAAGAAGGGAAAGGGACCTGTATGTGCCAAAATGTTTGTAGCAGCCCTATTTGTAGTGGCTAGAAACTGGAAAATGAATGGATGCCCATCAATTGGAGAATGGCTGGGTAAATTGTGGTATATGAATGTTATGGAATATTATTGTTCTGTGAGAAATGACCAGCAGGATGAATACAGAGAGGACTGGTGAGGCTTACATGAACTGATGCTAAGTGAAATGAGCAGAACCAGGAGATCATTATACACTTCGACAACGATATTGTATGAGGACATATTTTGATGGAAGTGGATTTCTTTGACAAAGAGACCTAACTGAGTTTCAATTGATAAATGACAGACAGAAACAGCTACACCCAAAGAAAGAACACTGGGAAACGAATGTGAACTATCTGCATTTTTGTTTTTCTTCCCGGGTTATTTATACCTTCTGAATCCAATTCTCCCTGTGCAACAAGAGAACTGTTTGGTTCTGCAAACATATATTGTATCTAGGATATACTGCAACATATCTAACATATATAGGACTGCTTGCCATCTAGGGGAGGGGGTGGAGGGAGGGAGGGGAAAAATCGGAACAGAAACGAGTGCAAGGGATAATGTTGTAAAAAAATTACCCTGGCATGGATTCTGTCAATATAAAGTAATTATTAAATAAAAATTAAAAAAAAAAAACCAATTTTTGATGTTTATGACTCAATTGCAATACTCACAGCATTAACTGAGATGCTTTTTCAGTTGCACATGTAGTCAGAGATGGAACCACTTGGTGATTCTTGAGTCTTTCCCTTTGTTTCAAGGGTTTTTCTTTTTCTGTCTCTCTTCAAGAGACTACCAAGAGATAGTCCACAACCAATCTATTGTCCATCACTTCATGTGTCAGGGAAACCAATGATTCCTGCAAGTTTGAAGTCTTGCAAAAGTCTCATCATGTGTCAGGGAATCCAATGATTACTGTAGGTTTTGAAATCCTGCAGCAGTCTCATGAACAATTTCTGATGTTCATGAACCAATTGCCATACACATAGGGTTAACTGCCATGCTTTTTCAGTTACATAGTCAGAGATGAAACCATCTAATGTTTCTTGGGTCTTTTCCTTTGTTTCAAGGGTCTTCTCCAACTCTCCACAATGGACAAGGTGAATATGGCTCATTGGCACCCATCTGATTCCTTCTCCATCTGTAGAGATACAAGCTAATCCTCTTCCCCAAGTAGTTAACCTATCTGGTCCCTTCCATTCACCACTTTCTGGACATTTCCACATCACCTGACAATTATCTAAAGATAGTGGTGCTGTTCGCACTGGACACAGCCCTTCCAGTGGGTTATAAAACCTGTCTGCCAGAGACAGTGCATCTTTATAAAAAATCAAAAAATTAATGGTGTAAACAGCTAAATTTAAAAGTTTTCTAGGGTTACCTGTGGCTCCTTCTTTCTTTTGTTTTTGGAGAAGCATCTTGATGTCTCCATTCTTCCTCTCTACTATTGCTTGGCCTTGAATATTAAAAGGTATGCCAGTTGTGTGTAACTTCTGATAGTGTGCACAAAAGTGCACAAAATATTTAGAAGTATATGGAGGTCAAATATCTGTTGTTATTACTTGCGGCACACCCATAATTGCAAAAGCTTGTCTAAGGAATTCAGTGACTACTCAGGCAGTTTCTTTTGCTGCTGGTATTGCAAAAGTAAATCCTGAAAAAGTGTCTACTACAACATGGATAAAAAAACAGATGACCAATTTATAATGAGTCACATCCATTGGCCAAATTTCATTGGATCTCAAACCATGAGGGTTCTTCTCTGGGAGAAACATAGGAGCATGGAAAGGAAGACAAGCTGTACAGGCTTTTACTATGCTCCTAGCTTCCTCTTTTGTTACCCAAATTATAAATGTAAAGCTCGAGCAGCCTGATGATATTTAAAATGAGATTCTTGGGCTGCTTGAAAAAAAAGGAGTATTGGCTAACATGGTTAGAAAGCAATCGACCTTTGAATTTCCATTAAAAATAGGACCTGGGAGGTCCTTTATGAAAGTGGACATGCAAGATATAAATCTTACCTGGATGCTTTCTCACTTGCTCTTGAAGTTCCTTAAAGAGCTGATGTATATTGGAAATTACAAATTTTATTTGGACTGTGGTAACTCTTTGTATCACACCTACTGAATAAGCTGAATCTAATATTATATTTACATCTCCTGGATAATAAGTAAGAATTAGCATGATTGCATACAATTCATTCTGCTGAGTGGACAGAAAAGGAATTCTGACTACTCTATTTACAGTTAAGTTATGAGAGTATACAGCACAAATGTTATGTTTGGATGCATCTGTAAAGATGGCCGGTCCTTTAAGAGTAACCTTAGAAACCTTCTTCAAAAATCCATTGTCAATTATGTAATAGCCAGATTATCTTTAATGGAGACCTGTGTGTAAAATTTGGAGCTGTGGTCAATAAAATTTGCCATCCTGGGATGGTTTCACATGATACATTAATTTGTGCATTGGTAGAAAAGATGTATATCTCGTCAGGTCTTATTCAAGATAAATGTGCTATGCACTTAATGGCCTTAGCCACAAGCACTAGGTAAGGAGTTAGATTTTGTTCAGGTTGTGCTAAGAAGTTCATCTACTCTATCATACTGTGTCCTTCAAGGATTGCTGTGAGTGCCTGTTTTGTAGGAAAAACTGATATTTCCAAGGGTTTTTGAGTAACTCTTTCAATCACATTGGATAAAGGCAATTCAACTTCTCTCAAAGCCTCTTAAGCTTCTTTTGTAAGCTGGCATGGTGAATTTAAAGCAGTGCCTCCCCTTAATGTCATATAATGGTTGTAATTGATAGGTAGTTAAGCCTAACACTGGAAACATCCATTGGATATCTCATATCAATTTCTCAAAGTCATTCAAGTTCTCTGTTCTTAAAGAAAGATTTTATATTGTAAGGACCTTAGGATAGACTTCATATCCTAAATATTGACAAGAAGGATGTCTTTTAATTTTTTTTTCTGGAGTTATATGCAATTTATAGTTCCTTAGTGTTTCTATGACCTTTTCTAGACATTCTTCTAATTTTTGCTCCTTAGGTGCACAGCCCAAGATATCATCCATGCAATGTAACAACATAACTTTTGGAACATTTTTTTTGGTAACTTTTTATTGAGAGAACATATGCCTGGGTAATTTTTTATAACATTATCCCTTGCACTCACTTCTGTTCCAACTTTTTCCTTTCCTCCCTCCATCCCCTCCCCTACATGGCAAGGCATCTTATACATGTTAAATATGTTATAGTATATTCTAGATACAATATATGTGTGCAGAAATGAACAGTTCTCTTGTTGCACAGGAAAAATTGGATTCAGAAGATAAAAATAACTTGGGAAGAAAAACAAAAATGCAAAAAGTTTACATCCAGTGTTCTTTCTTTGGGTATAGCTGCTTCTGTCCATTATTGATCAACTGGAACTGAATTGGATCTTTTCTTTGTCAAAGATATCCACTTCTATCAGAATACATTCTTATGCAGTATCATTGTTGAAGTATATTATGATCTCCTGGTTCTGCTCATTTCACTCAGCATCAGTTCATGTAAATCTCTCCAAGCCTCTCTGTATTCATCCTGCTAGTCATTTCTTACAGAAAAATAATATTCAAAAACATTCATATATCACAATTTACCCAACCATTCTTCAATTGATGGACATCTATTCATTTTCCAGTTTCTAGCCACTACAAACAGGGCCACCAAAAACATTTTGGTACATACAGGTCCCTTTCCCTTCTTTAGTATTTCTTTGGGATATAAACCCAGCAATAGCACTGCTGGATCAAAGGGTATGCACATTTTGATAACTTTTTGGGCATAATTCCAGATTGCTCTCCAAATGGTTGGATTCCTTCACAACTCTATCAACAATGCATCACTGTCCCAGTTTTCCCGTATCCCTTCCAACATTCATCATTATTTTTTCCTGTCATCTTAGCCAATCTGACAGATGAGTAGTGGTATCTCAAAGTTGTCTTAATGTGCATTTCTCTGATCAATAGTAATTTGGAACATTCTTTCATATAAGTGGAAATAGTTTCAATTTCATTATCTGAAAATTGTCTGTTCATATCCTTTGACCATTTATCAATTGGAGACTGGCTTGATTTCTTATAAATTAGACTCATTTCTCTATATATTTTAGAAATGAGGCCTTTATCAGAATCTTTAACTGTGAAAATCTTTTCCCAGTTTGTTGCTTCACTTTTAATTTTCTTTGCTTTAGTTTTGTTTGTACAAAGGCTTTTTAAATTGATGTAATCAAAATTTTCTATTTTGTGATCAATAATGATCTCTACTTCTTATTTGGTCACAAATTCCTTCCTTCTCCACAAGTCTGAGAGATAAACTATCCTATGTTCCTCTAATTTATTTATGATCTCATTCTTTATGTCTAAATCACGGACCCATTTTGATCTTGTCTTGTTATATGGTATTAAGTGTGGGTCCATGCCTAATTTCTGCCATACTAATTTCCAGTTATCCCAGTAGTTTTTTTTCAAATAATTAATTCGTATCCCAAAAGTTAGGATCTTTGGGTTTGTCAAACACTAGATTGCTATAGTTGACTACTCTGTCTTGTGAACCTAACTTATTCCACTGATCAACTAATCTATTTCTTATCCAATACCAAATGGTTTTGGTGACTGCTGCTTTATAATATAGTTTTAGATCAGGTACAGCTAGGTCACCTTCATTTGATTTTTTTTCCCCATTAATTCCCTTGAGATTCTTGACCTTTTATTACTCCATATGAATTCTGTTGTTATTTTTTCTAGATCATTAAAATATTTTCTTGGAAGTCTGATTGGTATAGCACTAAATAAATAGATTAGATTAGGGATTATTGTCAATTTGCTCGGCCTATCCAAGAGCAATTAATATTTTTCTAATTATTTAAGTCTGACTTTATTTGTGTGGAAAGTTTTTTGTAATTTTGCTCATATATTTCCTGAGTTTCCTTTGGTAGATAGATTCCCAAATATTTTATGCTGTTGACAGTTATTTTGAATGGAATTTCTCTTTCTATATCTTGTTGTTGGATTTTGTTGGCGATGTATAAAAATGCTGAGTAGTTATGTGGATTTATTTTGTATCCTTCAACTTTGCTAAAGTTGTGAATTATTGCTTTTTAGTAGAATCTCTGGGGTTCGCTAAGCATACCATCATATCATTTGCAAAGAGTAACAGTTTGGTTTCCTCATTACCTACTCTAATTCCTTTAATCTCTTTCTCAACTCTTATTGCCGAGGCTAGTGTTTCTAATACAATATTGAATAATAATAATGGTGATAGTGGGCAGCCTTGTTTCACTCCTGATCTTACTGGGAAAGATTCTGTTTTTTTTCCCATTGCATATAATGCTTACTGACAGTTTTAAATACATGCTCCTGACTATTTTAAGGAAAAGTCCATTCATTCCTATCCTCTCAATTGTTTTTATTAACAATGGATGTTGGATTTTATCAAATGCTTTTTCTGCATCTATTGAGATGATCATATGATTTTGGTTATTTTGGTTATTGATATAGTCAATTATGCTAATAGTTTTTCTAATATTGAACCAGCCTTGCATTCCTGGTATAAATCCTACTTGGTCGTAGTGTATTATCCTGGGGATGATTTTCTGTAATCTTTTTACCAATATTTTATTTAAGATTTTAGTGTCAATGTTCATTAGGGAGATTGGTCTATAATTTTCTTTCTCTATTTTCAAACTACCTGGTTTAGGTGTCAGTATTATGTCTGTGTCATAAAAGGAATTTGGTAAGGCTCCTTCAATCCCTATTTTTTCAAATAGTTTATATAGCATTGGAGTTAATTGTTCTTTAAATGTTTGGTATAATTCACATGTGAATCTATCTGGTTCTTGTGATTTTTTCTCAGAGGATTGGTTAATAGCTTGTTCTATTTCTTGTTCTAAAATGGGACTGTTTAGTCTATTTATTCTTCCTCTGTTAATCTGGCCAAGCTATATTTTTGAAAGTATTCTTCCATTTCATTTGAGTTATCAAATTTATTTGGATAAAGTTGGGCAAAGTAACTCCTAATTATTGCTCTAATTTCCTCTTCATTAGTGGCAAATTCTCTCTTTTCATTTTTAAGACTAACAATTTGATTTTCCTCTTTCCTTTTTATAATCAAATTTACTAAGGGTTTATCTATTTTGTTGTTTTTTTCATAGAACCAAGTCTTAGCTTTATTGATTAATTCAATATATATATATTTTACTTTCAGTTTTATTAATCTCTCCTTTTATTTTTAGATTTTCAAGTTTAGTGTTTGACTGGGAGTTTTAATTTGTTCTTTTTCCAGCATTTTTAGTTGCAAGCCCAATTCATTGGGCTCTATTTTATGCAAGCAGACCTCTGGAGATACAAAATTTCCCCTTATTACCACTTTGGCTGCATCCCAAACATTTTGATATGACGTCTCATTATTGTCATTTTCTTAGGTGAAGTTATTAATTATGTCTATGATTTGCTGTTTCACCCATTCATTCTTTAGTATGAGATTATTTAGTTTCCAATTATTTTTTGGTCTATTTTCCCCTGGCTTTTTGTTGAATGTAATTTTCATTGCATCATGGTTCTATTTCTTCCTTACTGCATTTGAGTTTATGGTTTTTATGTCCTAATATATGGTCAATTTTTTTATAGGTTCCATGAACTGCTGAGAAGAAAGTGTACTCCTTTCTGTCTCCATTTAGTTTTCTCCAAAGATCTATCATATCTAACTTTTCTAATATTCTATTTACCTCTTTGACTTCTTTCTTACTTATTTGGTGGTTTGATTTATCTAGTTCTGAGAGTGCAAGGTTGAGATCTCCCACTATTATATTTTTGCTGTCTATTTCTTCTTGCAGCTCTCTCAATTTCTCTTTTAAGAAGTGAAATGCTAGACAACTTGGTGCATATATGTTTAATATTGATATTGCTTCATTATTTATGCTATCATTTAGCAAGATATAATGTCCTTCCTTATCTCTTTTAATTAGATCAATTTTTGTTTTTGCTTGATCTGAGAAGAGGATGGCTACACCTGATTTTTTGACTTCACCTGAAGCATAGTGGATTCTGCACCAACCTTTTACCTTTACTCTGTATGTGTCACCCTGCTTCAGGTTTATCTCCTATAAACAACATATTGTAGGATTCTGGCTATTAATCCATTCTGCTAACCACTTTCTCTTTATGGGGGAGTTTATCCCATTCACATTTATGGTTAAAATTACCAATTCTGTTTTACTTGCCATCTTGTTAACCCCTGCTTATGCTTTTCTCCTTGTCTTCCCCATTATCCCCCTCTCCAGTATTAAACTCGTGAGTACCACTTGCTTCTCACAGCCCTCCCTTTTTAGTATCCTTCCCCTCCCCTTAGAGTTCCTCCCCCATCTTACTCCTTTTCCTCACAATTTCTGTATTCCCTTCTGCTTAGCTTACTCCTTCCCTTTTCACTTTTCCCCTTCCACTTTTCAATGAGGTGGGAAAAGTTTCACCATAAATCAAATATGTCTAATATTTTCTCTTTAAGCCAATTCTGATGGCAGTAAGATACACACTATCTTCATCTCCCTTCATTCTTTCTCTCAGATATAATAGGTTTCCTTGTTTTTTTCGTGTGATGTAATACCCCCACTTTACCCTTCTTCTGGTACATTTTCCTTTCCACCTTTAGTTTCTAGAACAAATTATACATGTATTCTTTACATATCTTTATAGCAGAAATATGGTTCCCAAGATTTTCTTTCACCTTTTTACATATCTCTTGAGTTCTATATTTGTAGATCAAACTTTTCTTTTAATTCCATTTTTTAAAATCCAAAATAGATGAAATTCACTTATTTTGTTGAATGTCCATCTTTTTCCTTGGAAAAAAGATGCTCATTTTTTCTGGGTAAGTTATTTTTGGCTGCATACCAAATTCCTTAGCCTTTTGGAATATCATATTCCAGGCCTTTCGATCCTTTAATGTGGATGCTGCTAGAGCCTGAGTAATTCTTATTGTGGCTCCTCTATATTTGAATTGATTTTTTTCTAGCAGCTTGCAGTATTTTTTCCTTCATCTCATAGTTCTGGCATTTGGCCACTATATCTCTTGGTGTTTTGATTTTAGGATCCCTTTCAGTAGATGATCGATGAATTCTTTCAATTTCTATTTTACCCTCTGCTTCTATAACTTCTGGGCAGTTCTCTTTGATAATTTCCTGGAAAATAGTGTCCAGGCTCTTTTTTTCATCATATTTTTCAGGGAGTCCAATAATTCTCAGATTGTCTCTCCTAGATCTATTTTCCAGGTCTATTGTTTACCCAAGAAGGTATTTGACATTTTTTTCCATTGTTTAATTTTTTGGTTTTGCTTGATTGATAATTGATATCTCTTCAAGTCATTCAATTCCATTTGTTCGATTCTGATTTTTAACAAAAGATTTTCTTCACTCACTTTTTTATATCTTTTTCTCATTGTCCAATTGAGTTTTTACTTGAATTGTTTTGTTATAGGGAATTTTTTTTCCATCTCACCAATTTTATTTTTTAGACAGCTATTTTCTTTTTCCAGTTCATAAATTCTATTTTGCAAAGATTTGATTTCTTTATCCACTCTATCTTTAAATGAGTGGTCTGACTTATCCAGACTCTCTTGCCAAGCTTCCCTTTCCTTTTCCCATTCTTCTTCTAGCTCTCGTGTGAAAGCATTTTTAATTTCTTCTATGAGATTCTCATGTGTTGAGGACCAGATCATATCCCCCTTTGGGGATTCATCTGAAGACTGTCTGTTTTTAGTCTCTTCAGGGTTTAAAATCTGCTCTCTATCCATATAGAAGCTATCAATGGTTAAGTTCCATTTAAATTTTTTGCTCATTTTGCCAGAAAAAAATCAAAGAAGACAAACTAGCAGAAAAAACAAAACAAAACAAAACAAATATAGTCTGCTTTTTTGGGGGAGGTGGGGGGCAGGGTTGGCTGGCTGGCTGGTGTTACCGAGCTTACTGTACTGACTGTGGGGGACAGCAGTGAGGCATTAGCAGGACAGCAATGTTTTGCTGCATTTGCACTCTGAGACTCTGAGACTTTGAGACCATGCTCAGACACTGTGTGTGGGTGTGACCAGATCCTGAGAGACCCTAGCTTTTGGGGGTTATAGTCTTCACCCCCTGTGTTTTTAGCTTTTCTGCTTGTCTACTGGCTTGTTGCCAGGGCAAAGTAATCAATACTATAGTAATGCTCTCCCTGCAGAGACGGCTGAAATAATACCTCATCCCCCTTTGGTCTGCTCAGTGTGAGCGGCCTGCTGTGCTGTCCCTGCAGCTGCTTGCCCTCAGTCTGTGTATCAGTTTTCCATTGAATGGGAATAGATGAGAGTGCAGGCAGGTCTTCAACAGCAGCCCTGACTAAAAAGCTGAAATACTCAATTGTAATCCTAACTGTTGTAAGATGTCTCTTCCCCACAGATTGATGGGGATTTTTTCAATATAAAAGGAGTTAAAAACTCCTGTTTCACCTTCAAATATCCATCTGAAAGTGGTAGCACTAATTTCACCTGCTATTGATCCTCCTATGCCAGACATATAGGTGTCTGCTTTAATCTTTGGCTACTGCCTGGGCCAGCTGGCACCTCTAATGACTATACGATCTGCACCTGTGTCTACCAACCCTTTTAATGGTACACCATTCATATAGATAGTGAGCATAAAACGGTTAGCTGTAAATGCTGCAATACAGAGTATTCCTGGATTCTGTTGCTGGGAGTCAAAATATGGGTAAATTTCATCAGATTGCCTATTAGGATTATATATCAGTAAACCTGACGCTACTATTCTCTTGGGTGATGTCACACATTGTCTACCTGTGTTAGTGACTGGGATGTTATCTACACATTCCCCAGTTTCCCACATCAGTGTATGGATAAACACTGTTTTGTAAGCACTCTCAAGAGATGAAACAGTTAAGCCTACTCTGCTTGGAGGCAAAGAATCCATAAGCCAGACAGGGACAGATTTCACCTCTCCAGGAGATATTTCAGTAGTCCCAGCTGCATATAATGCTATTCTCCTCAATTGTAATCCCTTTCTCTGATCTGATTGCTTTTCAGCTGATTGATCATGTCTGAGTACTGAACTTCTTTGGGTGTTACATTGGCTGCTATCATGCCCCAAATGTTTTTTGACTGGGGCCCTGGAGCTGGGTCTTGCTTGCCATTTCCCTGAGTCAATCTACATTCTGATGCCCTATGGAAGCCTCTGTTGCATTTTGGACATAAGGTTTTGGGTCTTGTTCTCCCACCCTGTCTTCTCTGCCAACATTGATATTTCAGATGCCCTACTTCACCACATTGAAAGCATTGATGAGTATTTCTGGGAGTTCCTTACCAAAAGGGACCCTGTCTTCCTACATTCAGACCTTAAGAATTTTGCATCATAGCCTGCATATAAAAGGCATTTGTACCCACTGTGGCATAGCATTTTATGATCTCATCTAAAAAAGCATCCTTGTGTAGTCCTAGTATAATTCTTCTACAAATCTCATTAGCATTGTCTTTAGCAAGTTGTCTTATAATTTCTGTTGCTACATTTTCACCAACTAGTGAAAAAGTCATTGTTTGAGGGGGAGAAACTGGAAAATAAAAATACTACCTCTAAAAATAGCAGTCAATAGATAGGAATGACAAGGTCTGCTCACCATTCTAACACACTTGACTACTTATTTGCCTGATAGGATGGACAAATTATATAGGAATACATGTTAGGCACTACTCTTTTTTAAGCTCTTTTAAAATTCTTATTTTAATAGTATTTTATGTTTCCAAATACATGTAAAGATAATTTTCAACATTCACCTTTGTAAAACCTTGTGTTTCAATTTTTTTTTCTTCCTTTCTTCCTTTCCCTCCTCCTTCCTAACACAGCAAACTATCCCATATAGGTTATACAAACTCTACTCTCAAATGTAAAAAAAAAAAAAAAAAAAATCAGATCACATTAGTTTTGTGCCACACTTCTTGCAGTAAAGTATCTGGACATTTTCTGAACTAAAAAAACTAGAACATAGTATCCTATATTAAAAGGGAGACAACATATAGAATTAAGTTATAGTAGTCCTGTGCTCTGACTTGTCCTGAACACATCTGAAGATTTGATTTGGGTTTTGGGTGTCAGACTTAACTTCACAAATGAAACATGTAAAAAGGATTGTACTAAAAGAGAGCAGCCAGAATTATGAGGACTGCAAGACTTGCTATATGAGAATGGGTGGGAAGAACTTAAAAAAAAATAAAGCAGGAAGGATGGCAAATTAGTTTTTAAGTATTTTGAAAGTTGTTATGTTGAAAAGAATTTAGACTTTTCAGTCCTAAGGGCAGAACAGGGAGTAATGGATGGGAGTCGAGAAGAGACAAATTTAGAATGTAAATAAAGAAAACAATTCCTAATAACAACAACGATTATTATTAGTACAATTACTTTTCCTTTCAGAAGGCTTTCAGTATGCTTTCCTTACAAACTCCCTATAAAGAAAGTTGTACAAATATTATTATCATCATTTTATAAACAAGAAAGGAAGGCTTCATGGAAGTTTGGTAACTCATCTATGATCTTACATTTAAGAAGTGCCAAGACAACCAGTTATAGCAACACCCGAATTGAATGGGCTGCCTCAGAAGAGAATAGGTTTTTCTTAACTACATGTTTTCTAGGAGATGTTGGAAAATGACTTGTCAGGGCTATGATTTAAATTTAGACTCATCATGTTTAGAGTAGCTAGCTTTTGAGTTCCTTTCACATGCTGATTCCATTATAAATGAATGGGGAAAATATCCCCAAAAGTGAGTGTAGAATCAATAAAGGAAATAATCAGGCAGTTTTTAGAAAAAGGAATTAAAAAGGTATATAGACAGATAAACAGACAGATAGGTAGATAGGTAGCTAAATAGGTAGGTGCATAAATGCATACATAAACATACACATATGCATATATATGTATATATATACATATATATAGCCTTATAAAATGCTCTGAATCACAATTGATCAGGGAAATACACATAAAAACAATACTGAGGTACCAATTCATATCTATTAGATTGCCTAATGTCATAGAAAAGAAACCTGACATAAGATGAAGATGAAGTAGAAAAATTGAGACAGTAATTCCCTATCAATTGTGAATATCTATTAGATTGCCTAATGTCATAGAAAAGGAACCTGACAAATGATGGAGATGAAGTGGAAAAATTGAGACAGTAACTCCCTATCAATTGCGACCTGATCCAAAAGTTCTGGAGAACCATTTGGAACTACATCCAAAGAGCTATAAAACTATGTATACTACTTGACCCAGCAATAAAACTATTAGTTCTGTATTCCAAAGACATTTTAAAAATGAAAAAGCTTTTACATGTAAAACAATATTTACTACACCTTTTTTTTTGGTTATAAAGAATTAGAAGTGAGATGTGCATCAATTAGAAAGTGACAGAAAAAGTTAGTGGTTCATGATTGTGATGAATCACTATTGTACTATAAGAAAGGATAGGAAGATGCTTTCAGCAAAATCTGGAAAGACATTAATTGAGACAAAGTAAAGAGAGCTCAACTAGGAGAATATTATACATGGTAACAACAATATTGTGTAATGAATTGTGAATGACTTAACTATTCTCCGTAATACAATGACCTAAGATAATTTTGAAAAATGCAAGCTCTCTTAGAACTAATGAAGTCTGAATTCAGATTGAAGCATACTTAAAAAAACAAAACAAACCAAACAAAAAAAAAACTTTATTTTTTCTTGAGGCATTTTGACTATTTTCTTTCACAATATGTCTAATATGAAAATGTATTGCATGGTTGCATATGTGTGACCTATGTCAAATTGCTTACCTTTCAAATGATGGAAGAGGGGATAGAGGAAAGGTGTGAATTTAGAACTCAGACTTTTAAAAATATGTTTTAATATGGAAAAACAAGAGCAGCAAAACAAAATAAAAAAAAAAAAAAGAAAAGTGCCTATTTGCATTGATAGAGTTTCTTCAACTTGGAGCTCCCTAAATCAATGAAACCACAGGTAGTCTCTGCTTCTAACATGTGTAATACCTGTCTCATAGTTTGCTTGTGCAGAAATCCTTACATCACCCTTAAGTCACATACAGTATAAATGTGTTTCTTCTTTCTTTTCTCCATTCCAAAACTAAAAAGATTTAAAATGCAAATTTCCCTAGATAGATATCACAATGACTTGAATTCATATTTTAATATTAATACATCTTAGTATAATGGAAAGAACTGTATAGGGAATACAAGACTTGAACCTGAGATCTTGAGATCTTGGTCTGTAACTATTTTTTTTTTTTTTTATGATTTAGAACAGTGTATCTTATAAGCATATCAGAGTATAAAGGATGAACTGAGGACCATGGAGAGAATGGGAAATTCATAATGAATGGGAGCCAGTCAAGGAATATATGAAGCAATAGACATTAAGGATTCTGAGAATTCCCAGAAGTGGAGGGTGGGAGTGGCCAGAGAATCTCTATCTACTCAGGAAAGTCTCTTCTTATGGAGAAGAAACATTATGCAGTATAGATAGGGAGCAACTGAGGTCAAATTCTGAGTTCTGGGAGATTTGGAGGGAGTCAGGAGGGCAGGAAACAGGAAGGAAAGGGGTGCTCATAATGCCTTTGGCAAGTGTCATGGAGCAATAAAGGGAGGCAATGAAGCATAGACATTTAAAAAGTAAGAAAAGAGAAGTGGGTCAGGGTACCTGTTAGGGTTTCCAGTGATATGATTATCTTTGTCTGGGAGCTTGCCAGTGCAGAGGTATTTTGAAGAAATTGAATATCTCCAAGGTCTACAATTCTAGATCTCTGCTGGGAAGTTATAAGGGCCCAGTCCAGTCAATAATTCATGTGAGTTATCATATTTGACAAAGCACTAAGCCTATCTTG
Organism: Antechinus flavipes; assembly: GCF_016432865.1. Lineage (NCBI taxonomy): Eukaryota > Metazoa > Chordata > Mammalia > Dasyuromorphia > Dasyuridae > Antechinus > Antechinus flavipes. The sequence continues at coordinate 126,554,020 of NC_067401.1, read as the reverse complement.
GTGTCATTTTCTCAATAGTAAGAGGTTAAGTCAATCAAATAAAACATCTATTAAATGCCTACTGTATCATACACAAAGAATGAAACAATTCCTATTCTCAAGAGACTTACATCCTAATGAGGGAAATACATGCATATAAAAGCACACAGGAATAAATGCAAGGTAATTAGAGAGGTACGGCACTAACAATTAAAGGATCAAGAAAGGATTAATATAGAAGGCTCCTAAGTGCACTCTCTGTCTCTGATTGGTTTTCTCTCTCTCTCTGTCTCTCTCTCTGTCTCTGTCTCTCTGTCTCTCTCTGTCTCTCTCTTTCTCTCTCTCTCTCTCTTTTCTTTCCCTCTCTCTCTCTTTTTTTTCTCTCTCTCTCATCCTCCATCCTCTATCTGTCTGTCTATCTCCCCCCTTCCTGATCTTTCTATCTCTCCCTTTTCTGATCTTTCTTTTTTATACTTGATAAGGATTTCTATTCTTTCTCTCCCAGTTTTCCCTCTGTCATAGAGAAAACAAAAGAAAAACAGTTGTGTTAAAGAAAGAGATATTCTTTATTCATCAAAACTGACTAGGAATAGGTTCTAAACACTGGAGATATTCAAGACAAAGAGATAGCAACGTGAGATGGCTTTCTATGAATGAGGAACAGTGAAAAGGCCAGTTTGCCTAAATTGCAGAGATCATTAGGAAAAAAAAATGTGTTGGTCTAAAGTTGTGCACAGTTTTGAAAACTCAAAAGAGTTTATTTTTGTTCTAAAGGAAATAGTATGGAGCTGCTGAGTTGGGGATATGTGTGACATGGTCATATTTTTTTTTCTTAAGTATTTTTCTTAGAGTTTTTTTCTTTTCTTTTTTTTTTTTTAAATAACTTTTTATTGACAGAACCCATGCCAGGGTAATTTTTTTTACAGCATTATCCCTTGCACTCAT